>NW_009952711.1:978947-1011393 GCF_000747805.2 Chaetura pelagica | reverse complement strand
GTTCAGCGGGCACGAGGAGTGTCACGAGCAGAAGAGAGGTGAGCCCCGCGCCAGCCCCTCGGGGCGTCTCCTGTGGGAAAAGCCGGCCCGTCGTGAAGCGCAGCCCGTGGGTGTGCGTTGTTTGTCACAGGCCGTTCCTTCCCTGCTCTGGGCGGATTTTGATCCCGTTTCCATGCCGGTAATCCTGGCCTGCCGATTAGGGCAGTATTGACACCGGCAGGCAGCAGTGGTTAAACAGGACAGGACTGAGTGAAGGATTCCCTGCAGTGCTCCTCGGAACAACTCAGTTCTAGGTCTTTCTTCTATTTTTCTTTTTTTTTTTTTTTTTTAACAGCCAGGAAAAGAAACAGTAAAGAAACAGCAACTGCTCTGGAAAAATTGTTGCCAAAGCGATGTCAGGTGCTTGGACTCGTCACACCAGGGATTGTAGGTAGGAGGAAAATCTCATTTTGTGAGAGGTCAGCTCTGAGGTGTCCTGCGTGTTGTACATCCCTCTGTTGATCACAGTTCCACACCTGTTTGCAAGCTCAGCTCTGCGGGCTGACAGGAGAGCTCTCACCAGTTTCCTTGTTGTCCCACTTCTTCAGTGCTGGCTCAGGTTTTAAGGAGTTCACCTGTGTTAGGTGGAGCTTAAGTTCTTACTTCATGTGATGCAGTTATAATGAAAATGCTTGATTGAATTAAATTTAGAATATGGTTTAAGCACTGGGCTTGGTATATTTAGTTTAACGGTTGGTAGAGTTAGGTTAGGGTTGGGCTCTGTGATCTTAATGGTCCTTTTTCAACCAGAATGATTCTGTGATTTCAACAGGAAGCTTGTTGCAGTTTTTCCTGGGACTTACCTGGTAATTACCAAATATTTCTAGGATCTCTCAGTATTTTTCAGGCACATTGTGAATTATTGTGCAGGACATCCTGAGTATGTACCTGTTATTGTCTAGCAGGAGGCACACCAACTGTGGGAAGTTCTTGGCCTCCCTGGGCTCTCTATTTCCGGGGCTCCATTTTTTTATTGTTACAAAGTTTATTCCTAGTTTCTCACCTTAAAATCTCTTTCCACAGCCTAAGTAGGATATTTGATTGTTGTTACTAGTATAATTCAATAATATGCTCCCCATGTTTCTGTCAGTTTGCTTTGCACTGTCGTTCCACGCCTTACATGTTACACAACATGTGTTGTATAACACTTCTCCCTGTTTTGCTTGTGGTACTCAAAAATCTGAGCATGTTTGCGTGCCTGCAGAAGCTGGCAGGAAAGCTTGGGGCAGCTGTATTGCACAGAGCTTGTTTTCCAACTGATTTATGCTAGATGTGGCTGGAGAAAATGTCCAGATATATCCATGTCTCCTTGTCCAAAGTGACTTCAGCATGAGCGATAGCTAGCAAGACTCTACACACTTTATCTTCCCAAAACATCAACAAAAAAATCACAGTTGTCAACTAGATATGTGATGGAAATGAGCCATCACTTAAGCTGTTCTGCCTCCTTTAGTCTGTGTTACAGTGTAGATGGAATCACTGACCCCAGGGTGTCTGGTTTTGAATCTCTGTAGTTACCCCGATGGGCTCAAGCAGCAATCAGCCTCAAGAAATTGAAGAAGGTGAAGCTGGTTTTGCTCTGTTGTTTCCCAAAATCGATGGGGTGAAGATTCATACCTTCCATTTTTCAAAAGACTTGAAGTACAGGATCTTTGATGAAAGTAAATTTGCTGAAGCAGGTATGTCCTTGTCGTCGCTTTTGTTTGGGCTTTTGTGAAGTGTTGTGTTGCTCTTTTAGGTACTAGCATGGAGCTGAGTGTGGAACCAACAGCTTCTGTGCTAACTCTACTCCCAGAGCACTCTGTGCCTCTCTAGGCCTGCAGCTGGTGCTGATGCATCTTTGTTCTTCCCGTTTTCTGGAATATTAGAATTAAGTTACCCTGAGTATTGATCTTGGATTACCACAGTTAGGTTCCAAGTGGAGCTGTTCAGAGGGAGCTGTTAGGTTTTGAGAAACCTCTAATTGGTTAAAAAGAACAGTATATGAGTCTGTGATATTCAGAATGATCTCCACTGAGGTTCAGAAACGGTTGGGGAGGAGCTGCTTCTCTTCCCCAAAAGAGCTTTGCTGTCAGGTGCTGTGGCAAGGAGAGGCAGAACAGAAGACAGCATGTTTCAATAAATAGAGAGTGCATTCATCATGTGTCCTAAGCAGGGCAGATAATTTAGGAAGAGTAATCTAATGAGAGTTTCTTGAGTCTTGTAGGAACATGGAAGTTTCTGCCTTGGGATAAGCAACTGGCTGATGTATGTAATGTAATTAATTTTCAGGTAAAGCTAATTATTGTGTTGTGGGTCTCGTTGATTAACCTATATGCTTAGTTCTTATCTGTAAGAAGGATGATTAAGGCTGTCAAGTAAAACTGAAGAGGTGGCCTTCAGAGGCTGTGGTGAAACTCAAATTAAGTAGAAAGCTGGAGGAAGCAGATGCAGTCTTCTTTTCCTTGCTAGGTTCTTTTCAGAAGTTCTCACACAGGGAAAGCAGCCCAGCTTCTGGATGCCTGGGCAACTTGTATCTTTTTTTCCCAGTAGCAGCAGTGGGAAGCCATTACCAAAAGGGGTGTGTCTTATTTGAGGAGAGGTGAGGGTGGTTGGACTTAAGGGGGTCTGGATTTAAAAATCAGAGGATTGTCTGTGTGTGTGGTTTTGTTTGTAGGTCTGAAGAATAACCCAGATCTTCGGGTGGTTCTTCTGTTTGGCTACAACTCCTGGAAATCTGGAGCAACTCGATTTCTTCATCAAATAGTCAATCCTTTGAATGAGAAAAGTATCATCCTGGCTGGGGGACAAGTGGAGAGCTTTACATCACTGACCTCTGAGAAGTAAGTATCTTTTTCGACATAAATTGTAAAAAACGTATAAAATGAGAGAAACTCTGGTAGAAGCCTTAGCTTTTTAGTTATGTCTTACTAGAAATTCCCATTAGCAGGAGTAAAATGATGTTTTATTTTTTCAGAGTATAAAACTACCCTGATCTACCCAGAAAAGCTGGTACCTTTGTATTACTGTGTTACAAATTAAATTCTGGAAACATACAGGGAAGATTTCCAGCTTCACATACTCCGTGTTTATCACAGTCTGTGTTTCCTCTCTGGCTTGCAGATAAATTACCGCTCCTTGTGACAGAGCATTTTTGTGAACATTTTGTTAGTTGATGAGCTTTGTTTTGGTTCATGTTCCAGAGCAGTAGCTGGGCACAGAAACAGGAGTGTGCTCCAGGAGCACACCTGATGTGCTGTAGCTGCTCAAGGATGTGGCTCCCACTGAAGCAGGGTGGATTTCATACAGCTTTAACCCTTTCCCTCCACTAGGATCCCTGCAGGGCAGACTCAGGCTCCAGTTGCTTTCATGCCAGTGTAGGGCTGTGCTCCATAGTCATGTCAACATTTTCCTTGCATCTGCTGTATGCCAGCTGCTCCATCACTTCAGGTAGCAGAGGTGGCCATATATTAAGTTATTGCTAATAAAGCATAAGTAGGTAAGTACTAAAACCAGTGTGTTGTGGCCAAGCAGGGAGTCTCAGAGCAACATGAATCTGAAGCTGTCACTGGTGTGATGTGTGAAGGCTGAGTATCTTTGCTTGTCTTAAGTTTAACTGATAGTTTGGTTGGAATTACAGAGCTGTGACATACACAAACTGCTGAATGTGGCATGTGCTTGAAAGGTAGGCTTATGCTTAATCCCTCTTTGTGGACCTGAAAGTTTTTCCTTGTGAAAAGCTGCTAAAACGTGGAGGTTTTGGTTTGATTTCTCACCACACGTGGCTTTCCAAGGCGGGAGCATTGCTCTGCTCCGAGAGCTGCTCCTGGCTCAGCAGCTGCTCCTGGCCAGAAGGGGTGTCTGACTTGGTGCCTGTTGCCTTTCAGCAGCAGTGCCCAGCCCGGCGATTCCTGTGGGGTGGTGGGGCTGGCCTTCAGTGGCCCCCAGATCCAGAGTGCCACTGTCTTGTTAGACCAGGACGTCGCTGACGAGAAGACCGCGGAAGCCGCCATGCAGCGCCTGAAGGCAGCCAACATTCCCGAGCGCAACACCATCGGCTTCATGTTTGCCTGCGTGGGCAGAGGATATCGGCATTATAAAACCAAAAGGAACATGGAAGCGGATGCATTCAGGAAGTTTTTTCCTAATGTCCCCCTCTTTGGCTTTTTTGGACACGGGGAGATAGGATGTGATCGAATCGTTACTGGGAATTTTGTATTGAGAGAGTGTAACGACATAAAGGATGACGTGCTTCATGGTTATACTACCGTTATGACTCTGATCCATCTGGGTTTAACTAAAGCAAACCAAGCGTAAATATGTTTTTAATGCTTCATTGAGCTGCTTGTTTCATTCCAGAAAGCTGAGAAGTCAGGAGGAGGTGGACATCTTGCAGTCAGAGCCCTTTCCAAAATGTAAACGTCATTTCGGTAACGTTATCGAATCTTGTAGTTGCAATAGAGTTTAATATAATAGCTGTGAGAGAAGTTTGCGTTTTGTGTCATCCCCTGTACACATCAGAATTGCAGGTAAATGACATTTGATGGAATTCTGCAATTGAAGAAGGCCTCTTCCAAAATGAGAGTGGTCTGCACAAATGTCAGTTGGAGTCCAAATATCAACATGTAGAAAGAAATGTTACTTTTATGTGCTCTATTTATGTATGTAAAAGTCTAGAAAAATTACTGATGCATTCTGAGATGCTGATGCATAGGATTCATTATTTCCTGGATTTTACTTCTGGAGAGATTCACAACCTGCCCAGACTTGAGTCCAGTTTACAGAACTGAATGGTTTTACTAGATAAAAGGAATGAAAATCTTTAGAGAAAAATTAACCAAGTGTTTGTTAAATAAAGATGAAAATAGGTAAAAGTACCTGGCTTTCTATTCTTAGAGAAAAAGCTCTGATTTAAAGGGGTGTTGTCAAGTTATAAGCTCAAGTTGTCTCACCATCTTGAACTGCATTTTGTTTTTCTTATATACCAAATAATATACCAGGTTTAGAATAATGCCTGATACTGTGTCTGTACCAGCAATTTCAGTCTTTGTGCATCTTAATTTTACATAACCAAAATGCACTGGTTGATTTTTCTTTTACATTCTGTTACAGCACAGTGCTGTCTGTTACAAACCTTTAAATCTAGAGTGGTGAAGATTAAGACTACCTGGTGTCTTTCGGATCCTTTAAAAAGTTGTTTGCATTTTAGTTTGCAGTCAAGGGGCAAGCAGGATCCTGTGATGTTCTGTGTGCAGAGACTTGAACAACAAGACTTGTGCTTCTGCATGTTTTTCCTGTGCTTTTACAGCAGTCACCTGTTTGATTGCAGCAGCTGGAATGCAGTGTTGCAAAGTTCAAGTAAGTTCAGTGTAGTGTCAGTATCGTTAATATATTTGCTCCCTTTTAAATTTTTTCCTCTTTTATTTTCATTCAGTAATAGACAAGAAAATAAGATTCATTTTGCTCCATTTCGCCATGCGTCTAAATGCCAAATCAGGCAGCTGGCCCATTTTCAGACAATACTTAGCTGTATTTTGTACAACAAAATAACAGTATTTTGCTTTAAATGTACCAACGAGACTACATGTAGTTGGCAGCTTTTTGCCCATGTCTAGCTGAAGTGTTCCTGAGCACTGAACACTCTTGTGTTAGTGCTGGGCACAGACAGCATTGTCCCCTGGCTGTTTTTTAAGTACAAGACAGAGGATGAGCTGTGAACTCCCAGCAGCAGACTAGGGACAGGAGATTAATAAGTGTAGGTGTGACTTGGAAATGATTTAGTTACTGCGTGTAGAAGGAAAGGTGTTTAGAAATTGAGTGATTTAGAAGGGAGGTGGGAGGTGGATACATGTTTTCTCTTCAGCCTAACTGGGAAGTCCCTTTCTGGCTGCACAAGTGTTTAACAGGAGGGAAAGAAACTGTAGCACAGACAGGATTCCTGTAGCTGCTGGCATGAGTTGGGGCCAGTCAGCATTGCTGCCAGTGTAAACCCATGAACTTTAACTTTTTGCTGTAGTGGTAAGTGAAGTGTGATCAAACCTGTGTCCTGAACAGCACTGCAGACATGTCCAGATGTGTCCGAAGAAGCAGATGGTGAGCTCCAAGGGGGGCTGCAGCAAAACAGGGAATGAGAGTGAGGTTTGAAGGGGCACATCATCTCTTGAGGTTGTGTAGCTGCCTAGTCCTGTAGCTGTGGTCACTTAAGAGATATAGATAGTACAGAAAAGATGGTGGAACCCCATCCGTGTGCTGGAGTCCATCTCATGGAGGATCATCTCTCCAGTCTCAGGGAGCAGGGATGAGCCCAGGGGATCCCAGGACCATGTACTTCAAGGCTGTAATCACTGCGCTGGCTCTCCCAGACATGCCATGTTTTCTGAGTGACAGGGACGTGGTATAATGGATAAAATGACAATGTCTGTGATTCAAGTATCTTGCTATCCAAATTCAGCTGGCCTCTACACTCTCTTTTGCTCTTTCAGCCACCACAAGTCCTGAGTGAAACCAAACTGTATTTGCTTGAAAGGTGCACATAGCAAAAGACAGCATGTTCTTAACCAGTAGAAAGTTTTGCAGTGCAATAATTTATACTTGTGTCATTCAAAAGATGAACATGAGGTCTTAAAGTGGACAAAGATAGTTAATTGAATACTCAGCAATTTAGGCAAGTGTAAATAGCAGGGCTGCTCTGAAGATAATTAGCTGGAGTTACAGTGTTGATGATAGTATGTTTTCATCAAGAGAATATAATCCTTGAGTGACCACAACTGGATTTTGCTTTTGATAAGAAAAAAATAAAAGCTTCCAAGTCACAAGACCTGCAGGGAGGAATGATGGTTTTGCTGACAAAAGGTAAAAGACATTTCCTCATCTTTTGAATATGAATGATGTGGTGTTGCACATGGGCTCTTAATGCATCTTTCAATTAAATGAACTGTATGTTTCCAAAGTACAAAAAATAACAGGCAAGCGGTGGGATGTATAACCTTGTACTTGCACAAACAATTAGAATATTTTTTGTGATTCTTTAATAAATTAATAATTGCTAATTAAAAAATTCCTTCATTATAGGATGTTTTTCTATAATGTGCAGTTGTGAGAAAGCAAGAGGAGCCAAATTATACTAAATTGTCACAACTGTACTGCCAGAGAGCAATTTCCATTAAAAACTGCAGAAAACTGCAAAGATAGTGAAGTTTGTTGTTGTTACTCTCTGTGTCAGATTGTTTTGGCCCAAGAATACTGGAACAAGCCTCATTTTAACTCATGAGTCAGACTGAATCAGGCCCCCTTGGCAGGGAGCAGCAGACTAAGACATGTAAATGATGCAGCCAAACTTTTGACTTTCAGTGTGGAGCAACAAAGACTGGTAAGAATCTTAAGCCTTCAAGTGAATTTTGTAAAAAGTGGTTATGTATGATTTTTAATTAATTTTTAGTTACAAGCCTGTCTCAAAACTCAGTGTCATTACCACCTCTTAGTTCATTTTTGCCTTTCTGAAAATGGAGAACTTCTTGCTGCTAGAAATAACTGTAGTGGTGTTCAGTAGATTTCATGGAAGACAAACTTCAGTATTGACCTAAGTTTTCTGAACCCTGAAATACTGTCCAAATGAGGTAAGTTAAAAAATATCTGCCATTCAGGTACCTGCTTCTGGTTTTTCAGTGGAATAATACAGGAAAATAAGTTAAAATTTACAAGGAAACATGTAAACTTAAATGGTCTTTTATGTTAAATTGCTGAGCACTCTGCAGACATTAAGAAAATAATTTCACTGCTGATAATTTTTTTTGGTGAATCTCCAAAATGCACTCCAGCTTCATGTAGCAGTTGTGTTTACAGCACACAGAAGCAGGCAAGATAAGCATTAGACTCTAAATCTCAGATTTCTTACTTGAAATTCTTCCTGTTCCTATGCCCATTTCTCAGCCAGTCAGAGCCTCCAGAAGACGCTGTCTAGGGGGGCTCTGGATTAGCCTGGAACATGTTCCCTCTAGTTCTGTCTCTCCTACCTACAGGCTCAGAGTTGAGCAGCAAGGTAAATGGAGCTCACTTCTGGTGATGGTGGGCCTTGCTGTTATACCCCAGCTTTAGGTTAAACAAATACAAGTTCAAACTTTGTAGTATCTTTGTGCTGGTTATTTTATGCCTACCTGCACTTCATAACAGTGTAGGGTATTTTTCTAAACAGACAAAATACAGCTACAGTGAAACACTGGGAAAATAGTTTTGGATTATTTAGAAATATTACCTGGATAGTTTGTTAGAATTATTAGGAGAGAAACAGTTAATTGGATGTATTTTTTTTAAGTGCTTTGCTAATTCAGGAGCAAAAATTTTATTCCACATCAATGGGATTTGTGCTTCTAAATGCTTCTTAAACAATTTATAAATCAAATTTCACAGCTAGATCCTCACTGAGATTAGCAGGTAGCACAGACTTCTCAAAATAAATGTTTCAGAGTGATTCACATCACTGAATCAGTGGCAGTCATATCACCTTTTAAAGAAATTTTCACAGCTGTAAGAAACAGCTTTTTAAAAATAAGCTTGTCTTAGCTGAGTTGTCAGTATGGCAGCAGTGGGAGCTAAGAGTAATCCCCTCAACACTGAACCTCCTAAAATCTCTCAAACTGCTGAAAATCAGTGAGTAGGTTGAAACAGCAGCTAATTTTGTGAGGCAGAACACACAACATAGATTGAAATTCAAGGACCCTGTTAAAAAATGCCACTAGTGGATGCTCAGCTACATTTTTATAGCCCATTATTTGTCTTTACAAAATTGTAGTCAAAATATCATTACTTATATTAAGAGGATAATTTGAAAACAGTCTCTTTTTAATATACACTGAAAAAGAATGTTCAAATGTTACATAAACTGATACAAAGGTGTATTTACAAGTGTTAGGAGTCAGTTGTAGTGTTAATTTGGACAATGAAAACAGCAGTGTTGTCCTGTTATTTCAAGCTCTCCAGCTGCAGGTTGTGTTTACACACCCTTAGTGTGAAAGCTGGAACTGAGTGTCAACCTGCCATCACTGAATTTGTATTTGGTACTTGGCTATCAAGAAAGAGCTCTCTCACATTCCATACAGATCATGTTGAACAGGTTACAGTCAAAAGAAAAGCAAGAACAGACTTTGGATAAACAGAAGCAGATAATATTATACACAATAATGAGAAAGGTTTGGGTTTTTTTTAACTATGTTTAGGCAGGCACATTTGGGGTTTTTTTGTGTGCTCAGTTTCTCCCAAAGTGAAAGAAGTACTGCAGTACTTTCTTGAAAGAAACACATTTTTCACTAATAACCACAAAAAGCAAATAATTTGTCTGGATTCTTTTGATTATTCCTTATAGTCTGTGATACAGGAATATTTCATCTCTTCATTAAAGTATACAGATGCCAACAAAAGGCATTATGACTGAGAGGTACAGTTAACATATGCATCCTGCTTGTCTAAATAACATTGCCAGAGAATCACAATAGAATTCAGTTCTAGTGGTGTTTTTTTTTCTCCAACCTGTAGGGATATGTCTTCATTAATATCCCTGGGTTTGAATAAGGTCATAGTATAAACTAATCCACATTAATCCACAGACTTGCCAGTTTTTACTGGAAATAGCTTGATATCCTTTAAATCTGAAAGGCTGATGAATAGGACCATAATTGAGGGGTTTGGTTTTGTTTTTTTTAATGTGGAAGAGTTGGGTGTCCCATATTAAATACTTTATGCCTTTGGTTAAAGCTCTGCCTCTCCTGGGCAGTCCCATCTAGGTACTTGTCTTCTGATACAAAATGTGCTGAACAGGTAGCAGGAGTCTTTAGCCTTTCAGGCAAGCTCACTGCTTTCCCTTTCTGCTCCCAGTCACAGCACTCACAACAGCAAATAATGTGGAAAGTTCTGTCCCGCATTTCTTCTCTGCTTTCCATTTTCAAATGGCTGAGTTATACTTTCAGAGCCCCTCTACTGCTCTTGAAAAATGCAGCAACAGGAGAAAAATAATTCTGGTTTAGTGCAGTAAATTGTAAAGGGGTAGCACAACATTGAAGGTACCTTTAAAATAGGAAGGGCAACCAATGGACTTCCCCTTATTCTCCCCACTTAGTATTTAACAATATAAATCAAAAGACTGGAGCACAGAGAAATCCTGGTTTTCTTTGAGCAG
The DNA here is from genome assembly GCF_000747805.2 of Chaetura pelagica. NCBI lineage: Eukaryota > Metazoa > Chordata > Aves > Apodiformes > Apodidae > Chaetura > Chaetura pelagica. The sequence continues at coordinate 1,001,207 of NW_009952711.1, read as the reverse complement.
ATTTCATTACTCATCCCTGCATCTACAAGTAACACTTTTTTTAGACTGCAATGACTTCAACCACTCAATCTGATCCACTGGAACCTGTGTTTCCTTAGCTTTTTTGCTCACAGAACAACTTGCTTTATTTTGTAAGCAGGCATTGGTAGAGAGTGTTGTGCAAGTTTATTAAATTATATGTCATGTTGGTTACCCTGTACTCTCTGTGGCATTTGACCACCTTAAAATGAATTTGTAGCCTGATCTCATTTTGACCTGAATATCAAAATCACAAAGCTTGTGAGCTGCAATAATTAATTTTAGAAGCTGAAATGTTCTGAACTGCAATAGGTATGAAGCAGTCTGCATCATTAATAGGATTTCCTTCAAAGATAATGTTGTTTCATAAATTAATTTGCTTGCATTTAAACATGGTTTTGGTTTATTCATCCTCACTTTTTGTACAAATTGTTTCTCAAATAATGCAAACAAGATTGGTCCCAGTGAATAACTATTACATGTCTGCCTAGAAAGCTGAGAGGGTTCTAAGAGTATAGAGAGTACAACTTCAGTCCTTTTATTTCTTACATCTTCTATTAGTATTTCCTTCCTGAATTTCCATTTAAGATGACCACAAGCCTTTTCCTTCTTCAATGAAAATAGTATAGCAAACTTTAACAATATTAACTCTGAGTGTCCCAGGATCAATAACATATGGAAGTTACCCAACAGCAGTTGTTTCTGACTGATTTTCACTGAGGCTGAGCAAAGTACTTCAGGAAATACTGATTCTGATGTAGCTGTCAGTACTGCTATAAATCTCCTAAACTCTGTATTGAACAGTGGCATGTCTCTATGTGATGAAAAGTTACCTCTGTCTTTCCTAGCCTTAAAAATGTGATCATCAGCTTCTTTCATAAATTCTGCTAGAAGTGTGAAGTTCAGAAAATAACATGCAGGATTGGTTAATCTGGGGAGGAAGTAATCTTTTGGGGCTTTATAGAACTTGATCAGGAGCTTCTCTGGATCAGGTCCTCCACTTGATTTAGTGCCCTTAGGTTCTCTCTTCAGATACTCAGCTTTAACCTGGACTCTGACTTCCCTGACTTGAGTCCTCAAGATGTAACATTTTGTTCTGTTTTGGTTTCTAGCAGCTATTATATGTTTTTTTCTTTGCCTTCTTACCTTGCATGCTGTAACAGCATGTCTTGTCCTCTCTGTCTTGCTGTACTTCTGTCTACATTGACATGAAATACACACTTTTTTTTTGGATGCTAGAGCATGTAGCAGACACCCTAGGAATAGAAGCTTATTCAACATTTTCTTTCCATCTATCTTTTTATTCACCTCAAGATTTTTCATTACAGAGGTAAGAAATCTGCATTCTGCTTTTTGTCTCCCTTCAATTCCTGAAGTTTTATCAATTAACTTTCTCTTCAATCCAACCTTATAAATCCCATACAGCAAGCTGCCAGGCAATTTGCCATTATGAAAATGTATCTGATTTTTGCTGGTTTCAACCTCCAGTGCTAGAAATGAGTTGCAGAGAAAATGGTATAGTTTACATTTTCTATGCTTCTGACTAACCAGGTAATCTCTTCGTGTTGTCAAGGCAGAAGGAGAGACAGACCATGTCATTTGGTCTCTCTTTCTCTGAGTAACAGAATCCTGTGAGGAACCAGACAGTGATATGGAATATACTGGTGTGATCAACAAATGGTTATGTGAGTAAAACAAATAAATCTTCAGAGAGGGCAGCACTTGCTCAGCCAAGAGACCTGGCTGGATATTATTTTGTGTCAGGAATGGGCCTGATGAATAAAATTCCTTACTTCTAGTATGTGAAATATCAACTGGAAAATATAAGATAAGGTTTAAATCTCCCTTAGTAGTGTGATTTTCAGAAGAAGGCAAGACAAAAGTAAAACCGTCAAGGATGGTGCCTTGCTTAATATTAGGGACATACACCAAACAAAGGGTAAATATTCTGCTTAGTAAACTTCTTTTAACCATTACCAATCTCTTTTCTTATACTTTCTTTCAACTTGAATTAAATTTCCATGCCAGGAAGCTGGCCAGCACACTAGCAGTGATACCTCATCCTCATGTCCTCTAACTATTAAAAAAAATAAATATCAGTATTAGCTGGAGAAAGGTACTTTTTCTCCCCCTACAATCTGGTAAGTGCATCTAAAACAAACCAGATTCTACACATGTATCACAGCTATAAAATTACAAGCTATTGAATCAAGACAGTCCTCAACTCCTCTGGGGCAATCCTGGTAAAAAAGACAATCCTATAAAAAATTCCTGATATTACCTCATTCTAAAACCCCCGTGATTGTCTCATATGATCTGTGAAGTGAAAAAAAATTATTTCATATCTCCCATGCAGTAAAAACCAAATTTATCTCATGCTTCTACCTGTGCATTATGGAAAACAGTAAGTTGTCATGAAAAATCTCACAAAATTCAAACATAAATTATAGTGATGATGGTGATTTCTGTATTTAAAAACACATAGCAGCTGTGTTTCTTATGTCCTGGTTGGGGTCTTCTCCAACACATAAGCAAGGCTCCTATTTCAGTCTGCTTGCTTCTCTCATCTTGCTTAACCACATTATCCTCTACAACTAGTGTGTTCTCAGGGTTGCTCAGCCTGTTGTTTTCTCACCGTTCTTCCACTTGAATACCTTACTCTGTTATTATTTCTGAAAAATAAACAAAACACATGCTTTTAGTTCAAGAAAACTTCCTCTTTTGTCTTTGTTAAGGAGTCAAATAGTTTAGAGGTACTCACTGTTGCAGCCATTGCTGCTTGTAGACTCTACCAGGTTGGCACCACACTCAGAAGAACTCGTCCTTGGAATGGAAGCTCTTCTGACCAGAAGAAGCAAAAACAGACAATGAGGGTGGGAGGGGGTGGGGAGGGGAAGCCACAAGAAGTGAAAAAAGTTATCAGAGAAGACACAAATTAACTGAATGATGCTTCCACTGAAAAAAGTTTCACAGATCTTCTGCAGTAACTTTCTAATTAATGCTCAGCATTTTTGAGAAGTGTCCATTTGAGGGAGAAGAATGGAGATCAGAAGCAGGAAGAGCATGCAGGACTCCCTGACTTCTCTCCTGAAGTTAATGTTCCTGCTTGTTGGATTTCTCAGGTTTTTATTTAAGCAAGTAGTAGATACCACAACATTATTTATCTTTAACTCTCTTAGTATTTGGAAGTGAAATACCAATAATGTGATACTTCCCACACTTTCTTGATAAGAAACAGAGCTGATCTCTTGCTGTTTCTTTCCCTTTCTTTTAATAGTACTTAGACATCTGCTCTCTTGAGAAGAGTCATGAGCTATTCTCCTTTCTGTCCAGTTTGTGTCCTGTGGAGATGCAACTCCTCCACAAAGTCTGTTGTCTTGGACAGCTTAGATGGCTTTATTTCTAGACCACCCTGTTGTTTGGCTGGCTGAGTTCCTGTTCATCCAGACACACCTTACAGGTAATTTGGCATTTCAATATGGCCTCATAATAAAGTATAGAAATTTACTTCAGTTTTCCTTAGAATTTTCTCTGTTCCTGTGTTGCATTCAGGCCTCTGTATGTTTGGGTTTGTTTTTTTTTAAAAGCTGTTGTAAGTGGAGTCTATACTACAGCTGCCTTTCTTACTCTTCCAGTAACACTTGTACAATATGTTTCTGGAGGGCAAAGGCCACATGGACCTGACAGGTGAATTGCTTGTAGCAAAATACACCAGTTGTTACTTCAGTAACAGTGTAATACAGAAGGATTTTTGCATACTTTTCTGTTTTCCCCAGGTCAAAGCACTTGGCTTAATCAGTATCCTTTGTTGGCAGGGACATGTGTGTGCAATTCAAGATAGAGAGTGACTGGATCTCACTCATCAAACTAGTTCTGACTTAAAAAAGAAAGTTTTACATTCACGATACATTTTACTATCTTTGCTAAGGAAACAATTGTTGGCATGATGCCACATCATTTTTAAATGCAAATATCCTATCAAGAGGACAAGTCAAGGATGACACAAACTCTCAGCTAACTTTAACAAGCCCCAGTTCCACCCTCTTCCAGGATGTTTCCAGGATGATACATGTGGTAGATCCAGTTTGGAAAAAAAAAAAAAAAAAATTGGTGACAGCTGCTAGCAACAATCCTTGTCTGCACAGCTGAAAAAGAGGGGAGTAGGTTCGAGTATCCACTTGAGACTCCTCTTTTATGTTGGTCACTTCCATCAAAAGATGACTTCTAGATGTAAAGTATTTGTTTTACAGATGAGCTCTTCAGCAGAAGATGATTGTGCTACATCTGCTTCTGAAGTGTAAAGGCAAGATGACAATTTTTAGCTGGTTATGTTCTTTATCTTGAAGAAATTGATAAAAATTTTATTAGATTTCCCAAGATAGTCTGGTACCTAAGGATTCAAGGGCAACTGTGTTAAGACCAAGTTGCTGTACTTGTTACCTTTCTAACAGTCCCTACTACTTACTCTGCCAGTTAACCAAAGCTTCAGTAAATTGATTTCTTATAAAGAAATAGAGCAGTTAAGGTTCATCTTCCAACTGTCTAAAAAAAGACTTGCACAGACCTGCCACTGCTGTTATTCTAAGCTTCTGTACTTTGCAATGCAAAGCTTGTTGACCATAATTCCCGGTGGATTGTGTCTCCAGCCTTCCCCTCATTTTACTGTCTGTGAGAGGAAACGAATCTTTTAACAGATTACTCTCTAAATCCTCTGCTCTGTGAGGACTCCTTTTCCTGTCTCAGAAGCAAGCTTTACTACTATAAAGAAAGACTCTGTACCTGTTTAAGACTTGAATGAATTTTTCTTTAGTGAAAGCTGCATTCTGTTCTAATAACTTTACAGTAATCTGCAAATGTTCTTTAGCAAACAGCTGCTGTGGCTTTCCACTGCTCAGACAGGATTAACTTAACTAACGTTACTAAGGTGGGGGTATCCCCTACAACAAGGGGGTTTTTGATACAGTCTCTTTTTATCAAATGCTCTCAATCTCTTCAAAATATATTCAGCTATGGAGAAACACTGGCGTTCAGTGGGTTTCTGTGACAGCAGCTGAGGTAAAACGACCAGCTAGTGCAGAGGTTGCTCACTGCAAGGCACTGATAGAGAGATTGATTTGGCAAATGTGATTTTGAGAGAACAAAGCACAGAACTACAAAAACCTTAGGTTATGAAGCTCTTAGAAGAAGCACTGTACTCTAGAAACAGAAGGGGACATGGGAGGCTGACTTGCAGCCATAACTGCAGAGAGTAATGAAGACAGTAAGTTTGTTTGGGTTTGGTGTAAGTGTATTTAATGTTACAGCATCAAACAGATAGGTTGACTGAATCCCAGCAGCTGCTCATGTGTTTTATCCTAAGTCCTAATATGCCTAAAATGCTACTAAACCCAAACCTCCAGCACCTGCTGTCTAGCACTGATGTTTTCATGCTACTCAAACATGGATTGTCGTGGATAAATGAGATAGTCCTCTGATTCATTCTAGATGGTAGTTATTAAACACCTACCTGGAATACTTCCTGAATTTGATTCTTCCTTTATTTTTTCTTTTTAAACCAGGAGCTGTAAAGGAACTGGTAGCTAGTGGCACCAGTTGGTTTAGCTGACAGTTTAATGCAGTGGAGCAGTTTCTGATCCCTAAGCACTTAGGTAATTTGCTTCTACTCCTCAGTCTTTGGACAACATTAGGGTTGACTAATGTGTTAAAATGTTAGCACTAACTCTAGGTAGGCTATAGTCTCTCAGATGTACTAAATTTATTTTTTACAAAGCACTATAAGTAATCACTTTGAAAAGACATGCAGAAAAGTACAAGCCAGAAGGTAAAATATTACAAGCAACAAGTTGAAACATCCACATAAATTATGCTGAATAACTAGACAAATTTATGGATAATTCATTACATATTTTACATTCAAATAATTAGTCCATGATTACCAGGAGAAATTTCTACTTGATTGAATAGCTTCAGCACTCTGAAGCACTTTTACCTGCAAAGGAAGTAGAATGCTCCAACTACAAGAACTCCTAGTAGAAGAAGTGAGGCCAAGAAAGCTGCAAACAGGTCACCTTTTGTTTGGGACTTGATGCTGGGCAGCAAAACCTCCTCACAACGGGCACCTGTGTAATTCTCAATACACCTGGGGAAACCAAGTTTTATTTGGATTAGATGAAAATCTGTCATTAATATGAAAAACACAAAGGCTTCTTTTCATCTTAAGTGAGGAGATAACTTGTTCAGGCAAAATGCAAGGTTTGTATTTTGCTTCACAGCAAGTTTTCTTATGGAATTGCCACTCACCTCATATTTCTGGATCAGAAAGAATTGGGCATGTTGGACATCAGTTTTATATTCTAATCCATACTGCTTTTATATATTAAACCATATATTTCTGAATATATTTATTGGATTAGCAATATACTTCACAATGGTGTACTTCACAGTTAAATCTGCCTCCTTCACTGGCCAATTTAGTCAATTAAATCCATCTCTTTAGTGTTACCTGTATCGTCCCAGTGGTTCTCATCTTACAGCAGTCATGCTTTCTTTTCCCCCTTTCATGTACCTTTCCAGCTTTCTTTTTGAAGAGCCAGTATTGTCAGCTAACTAAATCAAGGAAATGGGAATTCACTGAGGCATGGTACACCTTAAACTGCAAAAGTAGTTTATGCAGTGTAATAATTAATGGCAGGACATGTTACATGCTTGGTGAATGACCCTCTCTTGACCCTCTAGCTAAAAGTCTTCTCCACTATGTTTATTTTATGTATTCAGCTTCTGAAAACTTCTCCTGAAGTCTTCTACCATGGTAAAGTGGGATGATATTTTATTAAAAATAAATAAAATTAATTGCTTAGTAATTCATGTTTAGTCAAAAATAGGTTGAAGCTAAACTTGTCTTAGTTTATCTTGTATTTTGCACTTACTCTGCTAAGTTTTCTTAAGGGTTTTATTGCATTACAGAACAAGGAAAGCACTTCATTCAATAACTACATTCTGCACATATCTTATGTATGTAAATTTGCTCCTCTTTATTTGTATTACTAAACATCTTGCTGCTTCTTGCTATTTCTAGCACTGAAGTCATCATCATCTGTGACATAAGCAATTTCAGGCTCCAGCTGAGAAAAATGGGCTGAACTCCCTAACATCCTTGAAGCTCTCAACTGCCATTGGCAGCTGCAAGGAACGATTTCTGATGAAGGGTAAAAGGGCAGAGTGGGGGAACTGCCAAAAAAAGTAAGATGTCTAGCATATCTAAATAAGACATGGATCACTGGGAGCACACCATGTATGCTTGATGTGACCCTCACCACTGCTTTCTGTTGATTACGATAAATAAGACATGGATCACTGGGAGCACACCACCATGTATGCTTGATGTGACCTTCACCACTGCTTTCTGTAGATTACGGACCACTTCAGTACTGATGGTCTAAACTACTGCACAAAGAATTACTACCATTTCTTTTAAGTCTTTGCCTTTGGAAATAAAATAAAAGATATACAGTAGAAAAAAAAGATTTAATTCATAGAATCATAGAATATGCTGAGTTGGAAGGGACCCATCAGGATCACTGGGTCCAACTCCTGTCCCTGTGTAGGGCACCACAAGAATCACACCATGTGCCTGAGAGCATCATCCAAATTATCAAATTATCATCATACATTAAAGCAGTGCAACTGATCAAACAGCCAGGATAATGTGAGACTTTTCAAAGTTACTGTTTTTGACTGCTGGGAGAAGGAAGGGAGCCAGACTGCTCTGATTGCTTAAGATAATGCTCCAGATATTTGCTGTAAGTATAGTGGCATTTCAGTGGCCTATTTCTGAAGAACTCTGTAGAATACTTTAAGAATAGAAGAGTAGTTTGAGTGGGGCATTGTTCTCTAGCAAGTGGGAGATAAATGCTTTGGAGAGCTGAATAGAATAACAGGGTTAGAAAATGAAATATCAAATTCATAGAAGTATTCTTGAATACCAGTGAAAACTGGAGAATAATGCAAAGCTAAAATGATACAGGAAGAAAAAATAAATAGGTTTTGGCATCAAGTTAAGGCTCATGGAAAAGTTATAGAGAATGACTTTAAAGGCATTAAGTCACTAGCCTAAAGAAGAATGAAGCAGGAGGAAGACAGTCCTTCTAGCTGGAGAGAGTTGCACATGAGATTAGGGTTAGGAAGCTGTTGTGGTAGAGTGGATTGGCAGGACCAGTGCATGGAAGCCATGTTCATATTCTGCAAAAGACCATGGAAAAAAACTTGGGAATGTGATGACAGTAGCTAAAAGGTCACTGGAACTGTTGTAGACAATTTCTACTACGTAGAAAATGGAAGCAGGTGCTTAAGGTAGTCCTAGACCTTCAAGAGAGAAAGAAGCCAGAAGGCCTGAGACTGTGAGGAGAAAATGACAGCTAATATGAATCCAAGGTTCTAGCAAAAGGAAGAAGACCTACACTAAAAAGGCACATGCAAAACTTAAAACATCCTTATTGCTGAACCTACTAATTCTTCCTTGAGAAAATTTTAGTAACATGTTTTCTATGACTTGGCAGTTCAGCAGTATCTGCTTAACTGTGTGCAATGGATTAGGGATCACAAAGCTACCCATCCACTTTCTCTAGGCTGACCTCTTGACACACTTGCTGAAAGTACTTCCATGCTATGTTGAAAATCCTGTCATCTAACCTAAAAATTATGGAAGTTTCCACAGGATCAGGAAATTTGACATGATATATAGTCATGTTTAAATAAACAAAACTATAGCTCATGTGACCCTACCAACAGGCTTTGCTAGAGTTAGGGTATTTCTGAAAATCCAGATGTTCAAATATTGGCTTACACAAGCTTTAAGGAAGGTGTCAGTGCTGCTGTACAAACAGGTGAAGGACCATGTTAAATATAGGAGCAACTGATGCTTAAGGGAACCAAGTGGAAGGAAACAGGCTGCATAGATGTTAGATGACCAGCAGGTCTGCTATTATATTGATCCTTTACAATCTGATCAGTAATTAAAATACAAGCACAACAGTCCTGCAGTAACACAAGGCATTACTGCAGATGCAGTTCATGAGCCAGTGCAGGTGTTCTTCTGCCTCTCTGATTCAGGCAAGAAGGTAAGGTTTCTTTCTCTTCCAGATTCTAAGGTGGACATCACACACAGGAACCTGGCAGACTTTGAAAAGTGTCCCTTTTGCTGCTGCTGGAAGTAGGATTTGAGTCAAGTGTGCACACAGACTCTTGTTGCTTCATACTACACTAGAAGAGTCTTGACTTTAGTTTTCCTTTAGCCTTCCTTTAGTCAGGAAAACCCCCAATGCTTCTTGGTATAAAAATTCCTTTAATGTAAACACAAAGCTCTAAGCAGAAAAAGAGCTGAAACATTATCTGCTTATCAATGCAGTTCAGATGCCATGGCTGATGGCTTCAAAATCTTCAGTCTATAGCAGGCTCCTAAGAGCTGTCCTACTCCATACACTATAGGAGCATCCAGTAAGTATGAAAAAGAATTTAAAGTCATGTGAGTAAGTGGTGGCAAAGTTAACTCGAACCCCTGAGCAGGTTCATAAAACATTTTGTGTTCAGAGGAGTTTCAAAACTTTCCCTGAAGCTTTATTCATATGCACAGAGAGTAAAATAAACCTCATGCAATTTACTGGAGAGAAGTTGAAAGAACTTTTTCCCCTAGGGTTTTCCCCTAGAACTTGTGTTTATTTGGCAAGCTTTACCATGTCTGGCAGATATTGATTCTGATCAAGAATACTTTTCAAATACAAGATAATGTTGCATTTTATATTTTATGTGCCATTAATAATAAATCTTAATGATTTACTTCTTTTTTGCTATATTTTTGGTGGGTATTCTAACTTTTGTTCCTACCTTTCAAGCTGAAAGCAGAATAGAAAAATACTAATTAGACATTTTGTGTTTTCAGAAGAGCCTGGATTATGTGAAAGTAGTTTTGGAGTAAGAAAGAAGAAAAGCCTAGATGAGTGGGAAGCCCTTCACTGGCAACTTGGAGCGTGTATATTCAGAAGGCTTATAGCATAGCAAGTGCCATCACTTGTGGGAACATATGAAAAAGAGAATGAAGGACCCATCTCAGAGAAAGGTACAGGTAAGGATAAGGTACACAGAAAGTGATAAAAGGAATCAGCATGGGATTTATCAGAGGAGTGTAGGAAGAGGGGAGATCAGATTAGGGTAGAAGCAAAGGAAGGGGAAAGTGGATGTATTCTTTAACCATACACAGGAATTGCAGGGAGGAAATTTCTAAGCTCTGTCCCTTAGAGTTCTCAGCCTGAACACTGCCTCTGCAGAACATAAACCTTTCCTCAAAAGGAGAGCACTGAGTACTAACAGCTGTGTGTACTACCCTCAGAGACACAGCAGCTCTGTTTGTGTGGTCTTAAACCATCTGAATTTGGTCTGAAATACAAAATGAAAGCTCAGGAATCTGCCATGTGTTAAAGAAAATGGAAGTACCAGAGCTTCCCCTCAGACAAGAAAATTTTCACTTACTGCTTTAATTAATGATGATGGGACATCTGTGCATCAGGTGCTGAGGCAAACAGCTTTCAGCCTCATGTTTTATGATACACCTGAGACAGCTGCTTTCCCATCATTCTTCATTCTGCTGCATATTTATTTAGTACATTTGGGCATTCCTGAGTTTGAAGCTCATATTGTTTATGGTGACAGGTGTGCCTTTTGCTGCTGAGAACATCAATTCATTGTTAGAAAAGGCATGGGGGAAGATAGCAGCTGAGCAACTTCATGTTTTGGCATCAGCTGTATTTAAAATCTGCTAATGTTGCACAGGAGTTTGTGTGTGGGGTCAACTAATGTTTTCTTTCTATTAAATCTCTACCTGGTATATATCAATTTCTCAGTGGTAAAAATAACTGAAATTCCAAAAGTAATCAGTGGCTCTTAATTTGTTAGCATGCTACAAAGTATGTATTTCTAATGAGTGATGCCATTTCCCTCATTCCATTGGGAAATACAATGACGTTGCATCAGCTCATCTGGACTAACTATTTAGCACAAGACATTTGTGTCAATAAGTAGCATGTCAAGGCAAATGTGTTTTAAGGTGTTTTTACAGTTTGTTAGTCTGTTCTTGCTCTATTTCCCCTTTTTAATCAATGCTGCACTAATGATCACGCAGCCTTTTATTCTACAACTAGTTTAGATTTTCCTGTTGGTGGGAGATAATACTTGAGAACAGCTGGAAGCTTCAGGTGGGATTTGGCAGAAACCTCCATCCAAAGAAACTCTGCACAACTGTGCAATGACACTGTTCTTGAAGTTCCAGAGAACTAAATATTTTTCTGAATTCTGCTGAGAAGTGATGCATTTTTTTCTGTTGTTACTATTCACATCACTGCTGATTACTAAGATATCTGTGTGTAAACAAAACCTTTCTCATCTATAATTAGCCTTCTCTGACTGATTAAGGAACATGCTTAGAATGAGGACATGCTTAAGTAGAATGCTTCTATTTAAATCCATAAAACTTCATAATCAACCACTAGATACAGAAGAAAAATATTTCCTCATTTAAATGCAGAAAGATTGCCTGAGTATAACAGAAAGGCTCTTAAGAGGTTACTCTTATGCTTCAGCAGATTATAAAATCCTCTAGTACCTGAATGACACATGACTTCATTTGGAGCCCTTTTGAAGAGGAAATAATCTATGTCAACTAGCTTGTGCTCCTGAAGAGTATTGTGCTCCTGGTTGAGGATTTGTTACTTCATATTTACAGTTTTTGCATCAAATCCACCTTCCTCATCACCCAGTCTAGCCGTAGTACAGAGGGTGGTTGGAAATGGGGTAAGTGATGCTGTTTAGTCAAACCATTCTTTTTTCATTTAAGTATTTTCAAATCAATAATATAGAATTTCTTCTAGGGGAAAAAAAAGTGCATTTCAATGTATCTTGCTTTTTGTGGGTGTGGTAAGTCATTTCACACAGTATAAGCAGTTAGAATAAATCATCCCCATACAGCACTTCCAAGCTTTATCCTCACTTCTGGATCAGATTCATTGTTTGACATTGGACAATGTGCTTAATGAGAGGGATGTGCTGTGTGTGGTTTTCAGTGAGCATTTACCACAAATTTGCCTCTTCTTTCCTCATCTACTAGAGGAGTTTACATGTTTAAATGAAATGTTTAAATTGAACTGTCCCAAACAAAAGGAAGAGGCATCTTAGAAAAGATTTTGTTTTGTTCTGCAACTGCTTCATACAGTTATCATTAATTATAGCTCAAGACTGAAGAGGGAGCTGAAGTTGCCACAGAAAGAAAAAAGGTAATATCCTTAAGTGCATGTAACAGGTGCCTGAATGCCTATTTGTATGGTAAGTAAACCCACTAAATTAGCCATAATTTATTTTGATGAATGATAACTCAGAATTAGAAAATGCAGAACCATGAAAAATTAGAATTTAATTTCTCATCTTCTTAGTCTTGATAAATGAGAAAATAAAGAGATAGGGCTGCATGTATGCAGGAAACCTATCCACATGCAAAAACGGAGAAGTGCTTCTTTTCCAGTGTGCTACTACATGGGCTTCAAAAAGAAGAGTGGTCCCATCAACAAATAAGTATCTATATTTGCTGCTTTAATATTTCTTTATCAAGTGGTCTTTGGCTGTCACTTTAAAGCTGCCCTTTGAGTATTTCATCGAGACTGAGAGAACACAGTAAGTCTTAAATGACCTTATTTTTTCCTTTAAAAGATTATATTCCTTTTTTGTTCCTCCTTTTTCAGGTCAGGCCATTTATGTTAGAATTTTTGAAATATAATCTGGAGGAAAAACTTGGGCTGTACTTTGCCTTGCTGAATGCCTGTGCTCCATGAGGCAAAAAATGTTCTGTAACAAGAGGAGGAAATACAGCTCTAAATATAGATAGGGATATAGATAGAGATATAGAATCACCCTGAATGCATAGGAAACAGTACTGTTGCACCTGCCAAACAAGTATACAACAAGAATACACATTTTTTTTCTCATATTGTCACATCTCTGCAAGCTAGATAAGTAATCTGAGCATGAATCACTGAATTGGAAACAGCCACAGATAAATAGTCTTTTTATAACATTTTTACAGTAATAGTCTTTAGACAGCTCCTTTCCAATACTTAAAGATACAAACTTCAGTTTCACTGACCTGCAGAATGGACTGGATACAGTAGGAATCATATAACAAATCCCTCCATTTAGACAAAAAGATCCATAACTGGTGCCACAGAGTTCTTCATGATCTTAAAAATAAGACCAAGACAAACAGAAAAAAAAAAAAATCAGACTTCTGTATTTTTATCAATAACAGGCGATATTAATTATACTTTTGGGAAGTGGCTTCCTTAAAAAAAAAACAAAATAAAACAAAACCACCACCAAAACAAACTGCTCTGTGAACAAATAAGGTATCAGTCTTGCCTTCCAGGCCAGGAACAGGTAGCACTTCCAGAATTATTTCATGGAACAATATGCAAACAGATCACAAATTTATCACCATATCAGATGTAAAGCACCTAAATGATATGAATAAATGCAAAACTTATCTTGCCAGTGAGAGGAACTTTGGATTCTCTGTTACTTCCTTTCCTCTCCTGACCACAAGCTGTACTGAGAGCAGTGATTGACATGATGACCTCTGTGGAGCCTGGTGTGTCCAGTTCCAGTGGCACAAACTGGCTCAACTGGCTTCTGGGAGAGCATCAGTCAGTGCAAATAAACTTGGAATAGTCTCAGGTGTGGACCAGGATGTTCTGAGACGGCTTCAGGTTCTGTTAAGAGCTGAATCCCAGTGCAGTTGGAAACCACCAGCTTTTCCCACCCCAATTTTTACCTAGCCTATGAAGTCCCACTCCTGCAGAAGACTTGCCTGTTGCAATGCCATTTCCACAGAGCTGAAAAAGGCTTTTTTCTCACTCCATAAACCTCTTACATGAACTGTTAGTGTGTTAAACACAAGCAGCCACTCTCATACAACCTCAAATGCAGGACACTAGTGTTGGCACTCAGCAGCACTGGCCATTTCATGCTTAAATAGAGTATCTGACTGTACCACTTCACTCTTTTTGAAAGCAGTCTAAATGTGGAAGTTGGACTGCGTATATTTGATACATTTAATGCATCAATAACTCATATGCATACATATTTTTCTATATTTCTTCAATCTTATGAAACCACAGTATCTCAAAAGAAAACAGAGCAGTCTTCTGACATCAGAAGCATGAGAATCATGTGTTAGCTCACACTTCAGGTGTTGTTTTTCCTGTTATTTCTCTCACGAGTTCTGAAAGTATGAATTCTGCTGTCTCACTATTTAGGTATAGGAGACACGTCCTATAAAAAATTGTAGTGTTGCTTAAGAGGAATCAAGATTTTAGTTTTCTTATTTGTCCTACAGATAAAAGAGTTAGGGTTCCCCTTTATTCCTGCAGGAAAAAGTGAGAAGTGTGGCTGCAAGGCATTCTACCCTAGAGGGAACTTCTGCAGCTTTCTATATGAAATATACCTGGCTTTTCTAAGAGTAGCAGAAAAGCTTAGCTACCTTTAACTTTGTGCAACAAAAACATCATGCATTGTGCCATCCTCTAGACCATCCCTAGGAATTCCACTCTCCCACCTTTCCATACATTCTTCCATATCTGTGATGGCATATTGACACAGTATCGTAAGTCCTTAAGTTATTTTAAGATAAAGGCAGTTACACCACAGAGCTCCACACTACAGAGGAATTCAGTTTCATGTTGGTGTTATCAAAGAGCTGCCATCTAAATGGTAGCTGGACCTTTTTGCATGTGTAGATAAATTAGGGAGCTGGAGGAGAGGGGAGGCTGGAAAGATCGTTGATGTTTGACCTTGTTGCCTTGGCTCAAGATGTGTCATTTCAGAAACACTGTGTTCTGCCCTACCTTGATAGAAGTTTAAGGGAATTTATTTCAACTCTGGAGCTTTCTGTGCTTGATTACTGGCAATTCCTTTGCTGCAAGTTCACTATTAAAAGACTTGGTGAATTGTTTTGCATGGGTAACAGAATAATCACAATAGGAATAAAATGGTAACAAAAAAACAAGCAGGTTTTTAAACAAGAAGTGTAAGTTATTGGGGTCTGTTGAAACAGTGGAACTTCTGTGTCAGTGTACTTACATTGAAGACTATAATCCTTCCTTTTAAAATTAGGAAAGGACATGAAATACATGAACAGGTATAAGAATCAAAAGAGAAAAAGCAAAACTCTCAACTTTGACCTGCTCCCAACTCTCTTAAGCATCTGAGAGAGTTAATTGTTGTTGGAATTCTACCAGATGGTAAAGTGAGCTGATAGAAGGTAGGCCCCACAGAAAAAATCCCTTTAGACAGCTCATGGAAAACCTCCAAAGAAATTCACATGAGAATTAATGAGAACTTGTTAATCTCCTTGAAGTCATGCCTTATGGTTCTATTCCTTTTCTTCATCTTTAAGCAGAAGTAGGCCTGTCTCACACTGGCACAGTACTGATGGAAATTAAAATGCCTCCAGTCATTCAGGTCTCAGAACACCAGGAAAATGATTCTCTCACTGTTGTGGTGTGATCTGTGTATTAAGGACCAGCTCTGCAGCCCAACTAGACATTTCTGTTCTGGCAAAATACCTTGGACACTTTGTCTGAGGCCTGTTAAGAGAAAAGTGAGAGAGGTGGAGAACACAAGAAGTGCCTAGGAAGCCTTCAAAACTTTTAAAATTGTAATAACAGACAATTTCTCTATAGGCTGTTTCTTTCTAGAGCTAGACTTCTTTCTAGTGCCAAGGGAAAAATGGTAACTTTAATTTTACCAGTAATGAGATATTTGAAGAAACCTCTGTGTCCAGGTAGACCAGGTACCTCATTTTTTATCCAGTTGTGCTTTTCTATTTTCTATTTTGTGTATTCATATTTTGCTACTACTTATTGCAAGTACCAGACTAATACAGTAGAAAGTAGATGACCGAATAATAGAAAGAATAAAAAAAATTCAGGATGCTCTAACACTAAAACAGTTATTTTTTATTACTAATAGGAGTGGGTTTGCCACAATACAAAAATATATATTATTATACTCCATACCCACTTTATAAAATGCAGTAGTTTGGATCATAGCTGAAAGCTATAGCTCTGTATTTATAGACAGGAAAGTATGAAAACAAGTTAATCCCTTTAAATATACAGTCAATGATGCCAAAGAGTGTACTGGAAAATCAGAAGGGCTTCAGTACAGGCCAAGACCCAATTAACATTTGTATCAGTGAATGTGTTATGATTTTTCATGAGATAAGTCAACCCATTATATTAATCTAAAAATGCAAATGGTATGCTTTGAAAGTCTAATGTATACTACATTCAGACTACCATAATCAAGATTGGAAAGTTTAACAAGTCAAGTGAGATGGGCAATTAAAAAAATACAAAAGATATAGCTTTTCAGTTAGTACACCTGAAGAAACTCTATTAGTGTCTGTTCTGCATAATATATGTATGCATTTTGATAGATCCTCCTGTGTGAGAGATTACATAAAGAGAAAAAGCACACAAAAGTTACTTTTTTTAAAAAATTGGGTTTTGGTGAGGGGAGACGTGAAAAGGAATGAAACAAGATTGTTTTTTCTAATGCTACACTGTGAATATTTAAAACTGGCCGAGGTAACAGCAGCCTCTAAAATACACTTCTTCTCAATTATTCTTTTTGAGGACATGCCTGAAAACTTGTCCCTGAACTATCTTGTCTGTTTGCATTTAGACTTCTGTAACCTGGCTATCCTGTTTGTTAAAAAGAAGAACAAGGCAAGGTTTCCCCTCCCTAGCCCCCAAAGAACCAAGCCAGACTCAATGATCCGCATGTTGACTCAGCTGTCTTGACTAGTCCAGAGGCTAAAATACTACAGACTGTCTAATCCTGAAGTCTGCTAAAACAACAAAAGGAAGGGGGAGGAATGGAGCAGTTGTGACAATCCCAATGGCAGCTGTCAAAATCAATGCATTTTAATGAATTCTAAGTATATATGTATACACATCCAAGTAAAGACTTGGAAGAAATTACCTGTTCGCATATTATTCCGACAACAATTTGTATTCTTGCTCAGAGGCTGTTCTTCTAAAAGGGCACCTAAAGACAAACATGTAAATTCAGCATGTGATTTTTAATTCCAGTGACTTTTTCCCCTGAAGAAATAGCTATTGGAATGTATCTTTCAGTGTTGCTGCTAAGACAGCTGTTGTACTTTTACAGCAATGCACTGTTATATGTAAGTTCCATTAATTCACAGCTAATGTCAAACATCCAAGTGCATGTTCAAGTTCAGTGAACTCCTCTAAGGGCAGTACTAGAGTAAAACCAAATTCACACCAAGGTACATTTAAACAATGACTACTTTGCTCAAACAGCCATGCTCATTGAGCATTGCAATACCTGACACTTTTAAGCAATCCAAATTATTGTTTCTGGCTGGCAAATTAAATTGACATTTGTAACTTGAAAGTCAGTGCATACTATTGAACCTGTCCCCAGCCTGATGATTCAGTCAGGTAATATCTTGGTGGTAGAATTCTTCCATTTCACAAACATGAGCTCCCTAATTTGTAATTTCTAAGACATAATGTGTATGTTTGCACTTGAGTGTTTCCCATGTCTGGAAATCAAGTGAAATGAGTAATATAGACTGTGAATTCAGCAGATCTCAGCAAGGGTAAGACTTGTACAGTTTTTTAACTAGAAACTACCTGTTTGGGCAGAAACTGATCTTGACATTGCTGAAAAGCAGCTTATTCTGTAGACATGCCCAATCTATAAACATCTAACATTGCTATATCCTGTGTTCTTGTAAGACATAGTCATGTTTTATCATACCAAACAGGTCACTGAATAATCTAAACGTAAGAGATCTTATGTGAAAGTGTACATAGGCTAAATATTTCAACACTTTCTACATTGGAAGAAAGATTCCATCCCCTTCCTTAAATGATCTAATAAAATAAGTTACCAACTTGACCAGAAATAAGTGCCTCTACTTCAGCTTTTAGTACTAGAAAGGCAAGTTTCTGTAGAGGCCCATTTCAAAAGGTATTTCCGCTTGTACTTACTGTGTTAGCAGACAGTTCTGTTTGTCATGGGACCTCAAATGGCTTCTCTAGCTCTTCAGGTGTCCTGTCCATGCAAGAAAATCTGAAATGGCAGTTCCCTGTGACTCAGGGGGCTGTGAGGTCTCCTCCCAAAGGCTGTCCTCTTGGGGCAGCTTTGCCTGCTCTGTGTACACACCAAGGGCAATTAATATAGCATGTGGCAGGGAGGAAAACCCACAGGACTCCCTTCAGAATTAAAACCCTGTTTCAAAAATAAATAAATAATCCTGAAGATGGTTATTTTCAGCACTGTCAGTGGGGTTAGAACACAGTCAGACATGCACACCCAGGCCAAGTACAGAATAGGAGAACACTTATGTTCACAGAATTACTGGCGTATTTTTCTAGGGCTACCAGTACTACCATTTATTGCTGAATTCAAACCATTCACATAATGTACTACATATAGATTGCATCATAAAAATATAATACACAGCAGTCAAAATTCTGATTTAAATTTGTATTTCATTGGAGCAAGCAGGCCTTTTAAATTGACTCTCCCTTTTCTCAGATTGACACAAAATTGTGTAATATTCAATAGCTTCCTTAAAGGAAAATACAAATTGGATCTCTAATGTAAAATTCAGAGTAGCTTCTTTTCCAGATATATTTAGGATATGGGTCCTTCAACAGACAATGATTTTGCTACTGCAAAAATGAGATCTCACATCTCCTTTCCCTGATATTATTATCAGTATGAATCTCACTGTCTCTCTGGTGCTGATACTGGTATATATTGAACTTTTCCAGGAGATGCTTTAATGCAGTGATCAAACAGAAAATTCTTCAGAGGAAGCTGATGGTTTTCTACTGCACCAGAGTGTTGAATGGGTGTGCTATGCACCTCACCAGCTGTTTGGACTAAGACTGGTTGTTACAGGTACTATAAACTATCCATAAGCTGACTGCAGAGAACAAGTCAGTTAGAAGAAGACTGTGGGAATACTAATTGTTTCTTTTCAAACCTTGTTGCCTGCATATTCAAGGAGACAGGGTGCTGAAGGAAGGGGGTGAAAATCCTTCCTAAACAATCCAAGAGGGTCTATGTGTGTACACGGAATTCTATTCTTGAAATCCTGATAGTAAGTATCACAATTTGGGTCTAAAGACTTTCAAAATAGATGTTGCTGACAACTTTCATAGTTGTGGCTTTTTTTTTTTAAGTCTGAAAAGTATATCATTAGGTAGTTTATATATTTAAATGTCAATGTTTTTCTCTGGGGTGTTTGTTGCACTCTGAAGTTTAAGTATTTATCAGTATCCTAAAAAGAATATACTGGACTCTTATCTGATTAGAAAAGTAAGCTGATACATTGTAAAGGAAAATGAAATGCTATAGTAGAAATTGCTGCTAAACTGGATTATGTGTATCCAAGCACTGAAGTGGTACTAGAAAATGAGACCACTTGTGCATCTACCTAACATTTTCCAAACTCAGGGTCTTCTTTTCTGACACAGCTAAAGCCTATGCTCACAGAAACTAAGAATTCAGTTCTGTGAACGCTCAGATGTTTATCTTGCATATATTTTGGGAGGCTGTGAAAGATCACTTGATGTATCAAGTTAGAGTGTTTTATTAAAAACTTTAAAATATAGCCTGTTTTACCAGCTCATCATAAAATTTCAGATCAGTTCTGCCCTTTTCCCCACATCTTTGTTCTCTGAACTAATAACAATATAATGTTTGAAAGACTACAGTTTGTACATTAAAGTTAGGCCACCTGTGTATGCTGATATATACTGATACTATTTCAGCCTCTTCAATTACTTGGAAGTCCTGTGGATCTTTATTTTCATGGTCTGAATCTGTTAACAAGAGCTTCAGTTAAGGAAAGGATTTAAATCACATGTTTAGAGTTAACCATATCCTAAATCACTAAGTTAAAGCATGTTCAAGTAGTTTGTTGAATGGAGCATGAACTCTTTGTGTCACTGAAAGCTGCAAACATGATGGAAATTCTGTAGCTGGGAAACTACAGATTAAGTTGAGCTACACAAGAAAATTACTTCTTGGGCACTAAAACACTAGGGCAAAGAATAGAGGTTTTTTCATTTTTTGGGAACTGCTAATGGATGTCTGGGCACTTAGACACAAAACTGCACAGGGTTCAGCTCTTCAGGAAAACCACGTGCTACTGTCTGGCCATAGTGGAGGCTGGAGGGAACAAGGCTTTTGAACTCCTTAGTTTTGTCTCGAGATGAACCTGTGTGTTTTACTCCCTGTGTATGTAAAACAGAATTCATGTTGCCTGTTAGGTTTTAGTTCTTTTAATGGCTAACTATTGTAAGCATCTATGACACTTAGTATCCCCAAAAGAAAGTAAGTACAGTCTTGATGAGCACAGGCAGATAAAAATTAAGCACTGAATAATAATTTGGGGTTTGGTTTATGGTCCTTTGCTATCTAAACATCCTTAAAATTAACCTCTCTCTATATAACCTCTTCACCAAATGAAAAAAGATTATTTCAGTCATGTGGCTGTATCAAATACACTGTTTATTCATTTAGATTAAGTTGCACCTTATAGCTCTCTTGAAGAATGGCACTTTACTGCATTCTGTATTCTTTTTAGAAATCCAAATGAGTTAAAGTCTCATTCTGCCCCAATACTGAGCTGAAATGTTTATGTCATGAAAAACAAGGCAAGGTTTTTTTTTAAATGGCACTATCTGCTTAGTAGGCTAATGATAAACATAAATTCCCTTCTGAGATGTGTCTTTGATATGTGTAATCTACACCTTGTATTTTCTTCAAGAGCCAGGAACTGTCCTGAAGTCTTGTTTGTTTTCTCCTCTAGGTGATAACTTCTCATACCTTTACCATATGAAGCTGAATTTAGCACAGAAAAATCATCAGATGTCAGAAAAAAAAGTCCATCCAACTGCCTGAAACAAATGGAGATCTCAATAAGCAGGAACTCAAGGTGAGATATTTCAACAAATTTATCTAAGGACAGTTTATTACTCAAATTTACACACTGAAAGTTTCTTTTAGGTTGTGTTAGCCACAACATGAACTCAAAAGACCAGGATGAAGGCAGATGCCAAATACCTCACAAGTCTTAACATCAGAGGTGAATTTTTTTAATACACTTGTTCAAAATTCTTTCCATTGCTGTTTTTTGACATGACATCAGATGACCAAGTCCTCTTGTCTTAGGAATGCCTACAGCAAAACTTGAGGTTTGCATTTTGGTTTTAGCCACAGAATTATGTCTAAGAGTAGTTATATGCCGGAAGAGCTGGTAAAACTGTTGTCATGATGTTGAAAATACAATTTGAGACATGACACTAAATTTAAGAGAAGACTTCCCATTCCCAGAATTTCATAAGTAACCAACTGCAAATTCCCATCTGAAACCCCAGTAAGAGAGATTCCTACAGAAGCTGGCAAAGCTGTGTTTCAGCTGAGGCTTCAGTCAAATTTATCTACCCTTAGTCACACTATAAATCTGTAATTTTGAGACAGAGATTCCAGTCTTGAGCT
The DNA here is from genome assembly GCF_000747805.2 of Chaetura pelagica. Taxonomy (NCBI): domain Eukaryota; kingdom Metazoa; phylum Chordata; class Aves; order Apodiformes; family Apodidae; genus Chaetura; species Chaetura pelagica. The sequence goes on along the minus strand of NW_009952711.1, from coordinate 979,544 downwards.
TATGAAATTTTAGAAGACTCTTGCATTAAAAAAAATTACTACTAAGCTCGGAAGAAAACCCCCACAACACTGTTATTTCATTCTGTGTGTTTACTCCTTTCTTCTGTGGCACTTCTGTTCCTAAGTTACATCCATACTCTCCAAGAAATCACCTGCAATGTAACATAACTTAAAGGTTCTCACTGCACATTTAGGTTTTATTCCTATCTGAGTGGTAGGTAGAGAGTCCATCAGACTGTCAGCTCGGCTCCCAAACCAGAACCTGACCAATCCCTGCTACAGCCCGGCAGACAAGGAGGCAGTTCAGCACGTGGGCACTGCTGGAGCAACCAGCGCCACTTCAGCAAGGCCACCAGGAAGCTCATGCCATTAACCTTCCTCGTGGTGATTTGCAGTTTCTAAGACAAAAATCATCCAGACAGCACTAACTGTGACCTATTCCACAGCTGCTCAGCACACGCTGAGACCTGTTAACACCCGAATTTCAATTTTTTATTATTTTTTTTAAGTTATTTTGTCCATTTAAAGCGTGTTCTTAACGCTGGGCTTTATTTTTATCTTCCCCCCGCCCCCTTTAATTGGCTACGGAGTTAATTT
>NW_009952711.1:966090-978214 GCF_000747805.2 Chaetura pelagica | reverse complement strand
GGGGGGGCTTGGGGTCCCTGGGGCCGTGTCCGCCCCTGGTGCGCGGCCGGCGCCGCGCGGCTCCCTGAGGGGAGAGCTGGGGGGGGGTCCCTGGGGTCCCCCCACCCCACAGCAGCCCCACAGCCGCCGTCCTGCGCCTCAGGGCGGGCGCGGGTTGCCAACTTCGGGCGTGCGTTTCCCCAGCGTCCACCCCCCCAGTAACGCCTTAGCGAAAAAGTGGCTTTTATTCCCTCTTGTATGAAAACCCACCTAACGTGTAACACCGCTACGGTGCAGCCGCTTGAATAACTTCTTCACAGAGAGTGCTGTGAGAATCTGTAAGATGCTGCAGCTCTTTTTGGAAACCCTTTGTCCTAGACTAGCATCACTGCTTGCCACAGCAAGGAGAGGATCGGTAATTTTTTTGCGAAGTTGAAATCCCTTCAGATTACTCTCAACCAGGTAATTTTGGCTTTGCCTCTCATAAAAATGTAACATTATCTCTGTAGAGGTGAAATCTGTGAGCTGTGTGGGTTGATGTGCTGTAACAGGATGGCATGTCACAGCAACTTTACTTAAGGAAAACAGTACGTGAACGAGCATGATTTCTAAGTTTGTAAGTGTGTAGAAGTTGGGACAGAGATCTGTTAAATGTGCCTCTAGCTTAATTTCCTGGTTCTTGCATGCAGGTCTGAGAGCAAATCAAGAAGCTCTCTATTAAATAGAGCATGCACCTGACACCATTGTAACAGCTGCAGAAGATTGTGTAGGTAAAAGGATTAAATTGAGTGATTATGCTGGGGTATTTACAGCTGTGAATACAATCAGCAGAGAAGCCTCGTTTGTCTGATCGCAGAGCACCTATAGGCAGATAGAGTTAGAAATTGCTGGTTTGCAATGTGACTGTCTTTGTTTTTTTAAAGACTTATTATGGGAATTTGCACACAAAAAAAAAAGAGGGGTAAGCAACCTGTGTATTTTTAATGTGCTGTAAAACATTATTACCTGAACATGGATTGAAATGATACTGATACTTAACAGCTTTCTGGTATTTCCTGTGGAGATGCTGCAAGTTCCTGCAGGACACTTGTAAAAGGATGGTTGATAGCAGGGTTATATCAAGGGAATATTATAAAGTATATCATACATTTAGCAGCACATAAGTGCTTTTCAATAGCATATTCCTATTAACATTTTACAGTGGTTACCTTGTATGGGAAAAGTTGGTACTTGATCTTGTGAGTGGTGTCTGTATGGTGAGGCAGCATACTCTGTGCAGAGAAGGAACGGAGTACTTCTCATTTACAGAGGATGTGGAATAAGAAGCAAGTATGTGCTGCTGCCAAGGTGGTATAGCTCTTAAACACTGTGAGGAGCATGTTTACAGCCAGTGAAGTGAGTGTTTGCGTGAAGAGCCCACATTCCTGAAGCAGTGCACACGCATACTCTTTGCTATACGTTTCTGAACAAAGTGGAATTTTTGCAGCTCTGTCCTGATGCTTCCCACTGGATTGCAGAATTGACTTTCCTGTGCTTAGTGCAAGGGTTTTTTTTCTGAAAGAGGAAAAGTCATTTGAAGTTACACAAAAATTAGATGTAGTTAGCAGGTGGTAACTGCTAAAGGCAACAGTGGACAAAGAGAACATGTAGCAAGAGTGGGCGTCAGCTGTTCTAGCTTCAGATCTGGAGTAGCAGGTGAGACGAAGATACGAACTCCAAACAGTTTATGAAAGGTCAGTAACAACACTAAGATGTGAGCAGTGTATGCTTGTGGTGCAAGTACTAGTACAAGCCTGCTACTCAGCTAAAGTATTTTCGGATTGTGACTGACAGCGTAAATGCAGAACATAATGCAGAGTGTAGCTGTTTTCCCTGTTGCTGTGTCTGCTCTGAAAGGTTAGTTAGATGTGTGTGTGATTACAATTCTGAAGGTGCCCTGGAGAAGATACATACAGCTAATTATATTTCCCCTCTCCTTGGCCCTTAGTTATGTTGTTCTATTGCTCCAACTTGGGTTCAGTGGTGACTCCCTGGAACCTGGCTACTTGGCAGCCTGCTGTTTTGTCTCTGCTGGTCTATATACTGCAGGTTCTGACTCTGCAGCAATATTGCGTCACATTACTTTTAGAACAGAGGGACAGAACTAGCAAAACATGAAGCGTGATCAAGAGCATGGTTTCAATCTTACTACTTGTGATTTCATCCAAATTAGGAGGAGAAACTGCATTGCTCTATGAGATCCTGATATTACTAGAATTTGCCTATAATATGTCATCAATATTCATTTAGATTAGTTGCATTACCTGGCAATAGAACAACAATTAACTGAATAGTGTTACGTCGTATCAAACTGTCTGCATACTCTTTAAGAGCAGTAAATGGAGTGTTATGTCAGTATAGTGGTGCTCAACTCATCTGCTTCCTGGACAATGGAATTGCTGAACAGGCAAAATACTTTACCCTTACAAACACTGCAGAGCCAATATTGACATAGGAGAGTGAGATGGAGTCCTTCCTGCCTCATATGTCAGCTAAGTGCTATTTGCAGAATCTTCATTGCTTGTTGGTGTGTGAAAGGAAGACTGTGATTTGATTCCTCCTCTTCCTTTCCTCACTGGTTCTAGCTTGATACCATGTGCTGTTGAAACTCATTTGCCATGTGTTCGTTAGGTTTAGGTAATACGAAGGGTAAGTCTGAAATCTACAGCATTGGAAAATGGGCCGTTTATGGTTTTTTGACTTAAAAAAATTAATAATTCCAAACTCTGTCAATAGTTTAGGAGTAGTTTTGTAGTGTAGGTGGACATGAGCATACTTGGTGAAATGCCATCTTAAAGAGAAAAATAATGAAAGCTACTTTGTTATCATTGTGGTGTGCATTCTTTGGCGCTAGAGGCTTGTGCCCAAGGTAAATTGAAAGCTTTTTTCCACCAAACTTAGATGATGCAGTGGGGGCAGAAGTTGGGCGTAAGATAGCAGGAGCTTTACTTCAGTTTTTCTGTCATATTTCAGTCCACCTATTTGCTGTTATTAGGATTTGGCTTAACAAGAGTGATGTATTAGACTTTAATGCTTAATTTAGGTATATCTTGTTGAAATTGTTGGTTTTACCTGAGTATAATGAAAGTCAGCCCTTGTAAATTCAAGTAGCAATGGAAGATTTCCAATGATACTTTTGTCTCTAACTGAGAATTCCAATATGCAATGTTGGCTTATTTCTTGCTTTATTTTTAGTCTAAAGAGGCTTCCCTGTCACTTTTATCTTGTTTAGGGTTCAGTGTTGCTTTGATGTATTTCAGCTATCTTTCCTTGCATCGTGTAAAGCACCATGTGCACCTATAGCACTACATACAAATGAAGATACATCTTTTAAAAATATATGTTCAAATATTTTGATTGCCAAGTCAGACCTGAAAGTCCAAAAATGCTTGATTTCCAAAGATGTAGCTGTATGTTGTGAGCCACCCTGTTCACTCAATAAGGCAATGGTTTGCAGGAAGAACAGTAGGTGATCTTAATAGTTAAAAGGAGGATTAATGCAAATGGGGCTTAAGTCATACGCTGTTTTAAATATGATGCTTCCTAATTTTCAATACCTTAACTTTGAACCCAAATAGCCTTGTTCCAAATTAGTTTCTAACACGGAACCTGTTAGTATTGTGAGTTTTAGGTTTTTGTTGTGGTTTTGTTTGTTTGTTTGTTTTTGCTAAAACAGTATTATATGGAGGTATAAACTTCCTTTGTTGACCTTAACAAATCCCTAAGTGGGATTTGAGCCTTCAGGAGTGATTTCCCATTCAAGTAATTGCCTTAATTGCTAAGGTTATTTTGTGAATAAGGAAGAACCTTTGGGGTCTGTGCTTTGTCTGGGGAAACTCTGTAAAGTTTGACCTATTTCATTTTCCTTTCTGCTGTCTGTCCTGTCTCTCTCCTTTTTTTTTGCTCAGTAAGTGCTCCACAGCACTTTGTCTGCTCCTGTGCTGTCAGAGGTGCAAGCTGCCCAGTCCTTGTGTACCTGGAGTTCATGTCCATTTGAATGTTTTTTTAGAGAGGCCATCAAAATACTTGATTAAAAAAAGCAAGCAGGCGTAGGAAAGCAGTTCAGTTTAACTTGAATGAATGGCTGTGAGACAAAGAGCATGTCTGCTATTCTAGGGAACTTCAAAGGCTGCCTGCAAACTAGGCAAGTGTCAGAGCTTCTCAAAAAAGTTAGAAAAGTCTTTGTAGTGGAAAGTTACCTGTGTGATATTTAAAGTGTGCCTACCATTTTTTTCCACTAATAGAAAATTAAAATTCATATACGAAAACAGCAAAAGCCAAATTTTATTGAGGTTGGTGAGACTTTTGCTGTTGAGTTATTTCAATATTTTGCTTTAAATGCTCTTATACAAGTCTTCCAGATAAATTCTTGGAGAAAATACGTTGTTTGGACTACCGGTAGATTCAGCTGATGGCAGAAATTTAAAGAAAGTTCTTTTTAAAATGAACTAAAGAGCTTCTGTCTGTAATAATTAAAGTTAACAAACATCAGGGATGTAAACATGAGGCATGCGGCGTGTGTCAGCTAGTAAGCAGGCCATGATTTTTCTCTGTATATAGTAGCTGCCTGGATTTTACAACTTGCATCTAGTAAGTAATTACATGCTTATCTGGAATGATAAAATTAGACAGCTTTGAAAACAACTTTTTAACAGGAAAGTGAGATATGGATTAAGGTTTACATGTGACCTTGTGCAAATGTCTCAGAACCCTGCAACCTCAAATGTTTTTCTTGCATGCATTTATTGGGGTTTTTTTTCTGCTGTTACCAGCTGTTGCCTCCAGGAACATGAATGTTCTTTTTTCTTGTTTGGTCTTAAGAAGAAGGGCTTTCTGAGCATGGAGTAGTAGTGTAATTAAATAGATATATTTAACTTTGAAAAGTGTTATTTTTAGGACTAGCTCAAAAGGGCAGGTACTCCTTGGAGACATTATAATATGGCTAGATTGTCTGCTCCAACTGAAAGAGCAGAGTAGGACTTGGTCATCAAGGTTTACTTAAAAATTTTTTACATGTGTTATCTCTGGGCAAAAAGAAAAAAAAGAAAAAAAGAAAAAAAGAGGAGGCTGCAGAGTGGGCACAGCTTCTGAGCTTCTCAGTCTCTTAGAGCTATGCTGGAAAAAGTTGTCAGCTTCCAGACAGGCTGACCCTACGGAGTGTTGTCTGTTACCTTCCCTTGGCTTTGTTAGGGCTATGCCAGTGATGGTTCTTTTCCCCACGCTGGTTCAATGGATCTTCTTAGGAATGTGACAGGGTTGGATGTAGAACAGATATGTACCTGCCTAGCAAGGATTATGCTGGAGACAAAAGCTGTTTCCTACCTTCCTCCTGATCATTGCCATTGCTTCCCTGCAATTCAGATCCTAACGTACAAGGAATAGAGAAGTTTGTGCATACTTCTGATAGGAAAGAGTATGTGCATGAATTAAAGGGCTTACTGCAGAGATGTTTGTCTCCCCTTTTTTTCTGATTCGTATTTGGTCACTTTTCCGTCTTTCAGGAGAGGGGAGCATATGGCAGTGTGCTGTCCATCTGGTTGCCACTTACTGTGAAATCATTATGCAGACAGATTTGTCCCCCTCTTGAATTTCTTATGTAGGTAAAACTGTTAACAGAATGACAGCTGAACTGTTTATTCCGAACTGTAAATGGGAATTAAGCACTGAGATCAAACACCAAGCATGCTTTCTGAATATTTTCAGTCTTCTCCTACATTAAAAAAAATACTTCTGCTACACTAGTGTTTAAAGAAAAAAGACTGGGACTCTCGTAGTGCTGTAAAGACAAATCCTGTCCCAGGGGGTTTGCAGTCTAAATACCTAAAGACCCTTGTGAATGGTGATAAAGGCTTAGGAAAAACCTGGATATATAGGTAATACTATCTATGTGCAAGCATGTAACGTAGACTCTTTAAATGCATAACAGATACTAAATTCATTGTTCAGTAGTAATTTTTTGTTGTTCCGTTAAAATGATTAAGTGTGACACTTTTAAGAATCTTTATTTAGGTCTTGTGTGTTTTGGGTATATCCAGATACTTCTCTTTATGGATCAAGGATCAACAATGGCAAAGAGAAGCCTTATTGCCTTTGGCAGCATATACATGTGTATATTTTTGTTGGCATCTGATTTCACATTACTAACATTCACATCCTAATAACCTAACTTTCTTCTGGTTGTCTAAAGGAGTACCACTGAAAAAAAAGCTATACTTATAATATTCTGAGTTCTTGAAGATAAGAGTACCTCCAAAAGTAATTTTAAAATTCAATTTATCCTATACGTATGATAGGTAACTTTCATACATTGGCTGCTTTGTCCGTTGATAGCTTGTTTTTCATGTAGGCACAGGGAAAATCCTGTGTTTTTTCACACTGAAAGAGGTGGTTATAAAATGAAAAATTAAGTGCAGGAGTTGGAAGGAAGTAATTTATCTGGAACAATCTTGCAGTTTAGGTTGGACATTCTCACCTTTAATTGTTATATGTGCTGCAGTGACCTCACTGTGATATGAAAGTGCTTGTGGATGGGTAAATATAGTTTCGGCTTTGGGGAGGACAGTGGCTGCAGTTTGTTTGCTGCATTCTTAAAAGTTTTATACGGAAGTGCAGTGAAATTTTTAGCATGTGTTTGGGATTTTTTTGCCCCTTTTCCTGCAGGAGTCACAGAATCACAAAATTGTCATGGTTGGAAAAGACCTCAAAGGTCACAGAGTCCAACTGATAACCCAGAAAAAAACCCACCATACCCACTAGAGCACACCCTAAAGTCCCACATCTGCACATTTTTTTTAATATCTCAAGGGATGGTGGCTCCACCCTGGGCAGCCTGTTCCAGTGCCTGACCACTCTTTCAGTAAAGAAGTTCTTCCTAGTATCTAATCTAAAACTCCCCTGGCACAACTTCAGGCCATTTCCTCTCATCATTTATTTTGGAGAAGAGGCCAACACCCACTTACCTACAACCTGACTACTTTCAGGTAACTATGGAGAGCAGCAGGGTCTCCTGTTAGCCTCCTCTTCTCCATCTTAAACAATCCCAGTTCCCTTAGTCTCTCCTTGTAGGACTTGTTCTCTTCACCAGCTTGGTTATCCTTCTCTGGACGCAAGCTAGTACCTCACTGTCCTTCTTGTGGGTGACCCAGAACTGAACACAGTACTCAACGTGCTGCCTCACCAGTGCCAAGTACAGGGGGACAATCACTTCCCTACTCCTGCTGGCCCCACTATTTCTGATGCTGTTGGCCTTCTTGGCCACCTGGGCACTTTACTGGCTCATGTTCAGCTGCAGTCAACCAGCACCCCAAGGTCCTTTTCCTCTGGGCAGCTTTCCAGCCACTCTGCTCCAAGCCTGTAGCTGTGCATGCAGTGATTGTGACCAAAGTGCAGGACCCAGCACTTTGCTTTGTTGAACCTCATGCAGTTGGGCTCAACCCATCCAGCCAGCCTGTCCAGGTCCCTCTGCAGGGCCCAGCCAGCCTGTCCAGGTCCGTCTGTGGAGCCTTCCTACCCTCAGGCAGATCAACACTCCTGACCAGTTTGGTGCCATGTGCAAACTTACTGAGGCTGCACTTGATCCCCTCATCCAGATAATTGATAAAGATATTGAGCAGAACTGGCCTCAAAACTGAGCCCTGGCGAACACCACTGGTGACTGACAGCCAGCTGGATTTAACTCCATTCACCACAACTGTCTGGGCCCAGCCATCCAGCAAGTTTTTTACTCAGTGAAGAGTGCAGTTGTCCAAGCCATGAGCCAGCTTCTCTAAGAGTATGCTGCGGGGGATGATGTCAAAAGCTTTACTAAGGTCCAGGTTAACAGCATCCTTGGCCTTTCCCTCATCCACTAAGTGGGTTACTTGGTCATAGGAGATCAGGTTGTTTAAGCAGGACCTGCCTTTCCTGAACCCATGCTGGGTGGGCTTGATCCCCTGGTTGTCCTGCATGTGTTGTTTGAGAGCACTCAAGATGAACCTCTCCACGATCTTCTCCAATACTGAGGTCAGGCTGACAGGCCTGTGATTCCCCAGATCCTCCTCCTGGCCTTTCTCATGAATGAGTGTTACATTAGCCAGCCTCCAGTCATCTGGGACCTCCCCTGTTGACAAATGATGGAGAGAGGCTTAACGAGCTCCTCCACCAGGTCTTTTAGTACTCTTGGATGGATCCCATGCAGCCCCATGGACTTGAAGATTGCTTTCTAGAAAGCTTTTGTCCCGTATTGACACAGGCAATGAGAAAGAAGTTCATTGTAAGCTTCCCAAGAAAACCTGAGTTTGAGGCTTACTCTTAATGAACTGCTTTTGAACAGGTATGCTGTGTGTTAGTATTTTAAAATAGAAGTCCAGTCCTCACTACACAGCTGTGAAACGAGGCTGACAGTGGGAGTACTGAGTAGTTTTGGGGAGAAGGAAATATTTAGTGGTTTCTATCACAGTCTCTTGACAGTTGTGGTCTATCTATTGGTGATCTATAACTTGAGTATCTGTAGTAGTAGTTTCAGTGAGGACAGCCAGCTCTGCTGTCTGAAACGGAATGGTAGGGGCTGTTAAATCACTGCTGAACTGTATCTTGTAGTACTTTGATGGAGCTAAGTCTTTTGTGATGTGTTGAGAGACTCATGCTCTGTGGAATTTTTTTCTGATTCAAAAAGAGGGGGGAAAAAAGGCACAGAAAACCCCAAGTCTTAAGAGACTAGTTAGTGTAGTGGTTGGGTTTTCTGAAACGAATGGTTTTGTATCACTTGTATTGAAGTCTTCTGAAATATATTATTTAAATATTCAGGAGTTTGTTGAAGGATAAATCTGTGATGGATTTAACTGTGGCATGCTCAGATTCATACGTATCTTTGCCAAACTTGGCTCCCAGCTTTTGTTTTCCAATGTGAAAATGAGGAAGAATTCCTTTAGTAGTTCACTGCTTGTGAGACAAATAAGGCAGTTTCTCTATGGTCTTTGAAGTGAGGATCAGGTCACCAAAGTGACTCTTGAGAGTAAAAACACTAAAGATTTTTAGTTTACTGACCATTTTCTTGCATCTATTATTCTGCTGTAGGAAAGGAAGTAATTGTTGTGGAGGTAAAAAAAACCTGGTTCTAGCTAAGCAAGACTACAACAGTTACCCTGAAGTGCTGCTTTGAGGCTTTATATCCTGCCAGAAAGTAGAGGATTTTTGATGTGTAAAAAAAGATATTCTTTGCAATGCTGGGAAAGCCTGCAGTGCCAGGCAAAGGATTCCCTCAACAGCTGGAGGAATGGGTGCTTGGGAACTCTTACAACCCTTTGAATATTGAGCATCCTGTCCAGCTGTAAGGGTGTTTTTTTTGTATTTTAATTTCATTCTCTTTGGTTAAAAAAAATCTTGTCAGCAACTTGCTTGTACTCTTCTGAAATTTGTGAGCTATGGGAAGAAACTTTGTTCTTTTTACTTTAGTGACTGGAGGTCCCACCCAATATGAGTGCACTGTTTCAGTCTAAAGATTAGGCTTCTTGCTTTTGAAGAACTTCTTTCAGTGTAAGATGATTTCCCTTTTTTGGAGGGGGAGGGAAGGGATTGCAGTCAAAGTAGCTGGTAGCCTGCCAAGGCCTGAATATGAAAGCACTGGATACAGTGAACAAAAACTAATTGGTATTTTACTTGGCACATTTGGAAATGCAGCCAGTTCTCTTGAGTGCTGACTGGCATCAGCTAGTATCTGATTGATATTTGCTGAGTTAAATGAAATATATGTACCATCTATTGAGAAATAAACCACATCCTCATCTGAAAACGCTCTTAACTGGCAACTTCACAGACTGCCTTAGTGGAGAGATTTCACAAACTGTGTGAATATGTGAAGTGAGCTTTCTTCAGTTTCAAGCCTTCAAATAAGGACTAAGATATGTGGGACAAATTGATTGGAAAATAAAGGCTCACACAGTTCATTTTGTCATGAAAAGGAGGACTTGATACCCTAGTACCTGAGTATTTCACAGGCTTTAAAAATGACTTTAAAACATTTATTTTTTATTGTTGCCTGTGTGGGGTAGGAACTTTCTCTCCAGGTAATATCTAATGTCTTGAAATACCTTGATTGCGATGCTATCATAAAGCAATGCAGAGTGTTTTATTATAGAATGAAGACAGAGAAGGTCAGTGTTCAGAACATTAAGTTATAAAATGGAGAATTTGGTATTGAAGGAAGAACAGGTGGTGGTGGTACTTTCCTTCCCTAAAAGGACATCTGATCTCGGGGCTATTCACTGGTTTTGCTTAAATGGTTTAACAAAGCACTTCAGTCTGAAATAGACTGGTTTACTGTTAGTTTCACTGGGTAGATAAAACATACTGCATGAACAGCATTTGGCAGGAGAACAACATAATGTATCTGAAACCTTTAATTATATGCTGTAGGCAGCTCTGTCTAGGTCAGACACTGTATTATCAAATAATGTAGGCATTCAGAACTTGCACAGTAGCTTGATTATTCATTGAATAATTGGCCTTTGTTAAGCAGATAATGGCACTGTTTGCATTCAGAGCATAGGTTTGAAGAGTATCATATAGAATTTTTCTTTAAATCATCTGTTCTGCAGCAGATATAAGAACCAAGCAGAACAGAGTTCAGTAAAATCTTTTACAACAGCAAGGACTGCCTATTCTAGCTTGTGTGTCACTCTTCTTACTGTGCGCTATCACCAGTTCTGAACATTTTTCTAAGTTTTTTTGGTTCATTGAATTTTACTTTGTATAGGTGTTTGTCTGCATCAACACTTAGGGCCATACAGACTGTATAAACATAGATTGTGTTACAAAACCAAAAAATGCCCTGAAGAATGAAACTTTTAGACACTTCCCAGACTGCTTGAGGGACTGCAAGACAGGAAAATAACAAAGAAGAAGCGTACAGTTAAGACACCCAACTAGGAGTTACAAGAGAAATGGCATGTTTTCTCTGTCACACATTGTACCTTTTTTTACTGATACAGAGAAGAAAAGGTATTTCTACCTTACGAATAATTACTTAATGATTTACGATCCCAAGGTGGAATAGGAAATTATTGACTGTAGTGTCAATAGCTGATAATTTTTGGAAGTACGTCAGAGTATGATTTCAATTAATTTTGCAGGTTCCTTTGGGCACTCACGTAAGCTCATGCTTGGAGGTAGCCATTGGCTTGGTAAAATCCCTAGTTGCTTCTGTACTGTTTTAGAAGGGCTGGGGAAGAGGTCATGATAACCAGACCTTTTTCTTCTAGATTTCATCCTGCTTAGAAGAAGCATCTTCTTTTTTAACTCCCAAGCTGGAGTTTTGCCTCAAAGGACAAGAAAGTGATCAAACCCACTCAAAGTAATGGTTTTGTTGTATCAAGTGCAACACACTCAGTTAATCAAAACACATATGTTCTGTGACTGTTTAGCCTGCAGAAGATCAGTCTGCCTTGCAGTAGGGAAGTTTTATTTTCAGTCTGAGCTATATACCCATTTGAGCTGTGATCAGCACTCTGCCTTCCCTAAGGAGATGGCAATGATTATAGCATTTATCATACATAAAGGAATCTGTCTTGCTGTATATAGCTGCCAAAACACATGTGAAAAATAGGCAAAAAGAAGTCAGTTTCCATGATGTCAGTAATGCTTCAGATAAGAATACTGATGGTGAACTAAGGAAATCGCTTCCCTGCTTCTCACCTGAAGCCCATCTTTATCCCGAGCAATAGTTAGGAGTTGGGCTGATTTGGTAGCATATCTGTAAAGGAATCTGCTAGCAGAATATTGTCTGAACTGCTGTTGTAGTGGTCTGTGCATGAAGCTCCTTACCTGTGCTGTGAAGACATGAACCTCTAGGTGAGAACACTAGAATTCTCATTCACTCCAGAAACTGACTGTGCAGATGGAAAGCTGTGTTTTGCATTAAAAATGGTTACTTGAAAATGAAGTTAAATGATGGGCAAGAGTTGTTGATGCTCAAGAAAAAATCCAAATGCATACCAGTGTTTCAGTGAGAGCAGAGAGTTTGTCTTATTTAGGATTGAAAAAACACCAGAATGTAATGTATGTTCTGCTGCCATCCCTGTGACTAGAGTAGAGACATGAAACCAAGGGCAAAATTTCCATTTAGGGAAAG
>NW_009952711.1:964612-965959 GCF_000747805.2 Chaetura pelagica | reverse complement strand
GAGATGGAGCAGGCTGGAGTGGCAGAGCACTTTTCCAAAGGAAAACACTGAACATTTTAACTTTTCTTTAGTCCTCTGTGATTTATAATATGTAGGAAAGATGGTGGATCAGTGATTCTTCTGGTTTGGCAAAATTAAGGCTGTTTTCTAGGAAATGTAGCAAAACTGCCTCAGAGGCTGCTGCTCTGGGGACTCTTACAGACTTGTGCTCCTGTGAGAAGTATGTGCCTTTGCAAGGGGAGGAGAAAGAAAGGACTTGCAAGACAACATCAAAATTAAAAATGAGACACCAAAGTGGCTTGATTTTAATTTCTCTACTATGGGCAATGAAGCTACAGGTTACTTAATTTCTAATGACTGTCTTCATGTCAGCATAAGTATTCTCTTCCTTTCACTGCCAAAGACTGAACTGTAAGTATTCCTGTGATTTGAGCAAGGAGATATATGTAGCTACTGAATCTACATGCTGGACCTAGCTGCTCCCCTCCTCACCTATCATGGCATTTGATGTTACCGGCATTCGAGTTGCTAATTGTTAATTTAACATTTAAATGGAATGATGGATGAAGATAATGGTATGTCCACAGCTAAAGTATGTGTAACCTCTGTATGAGGCATATAAGTGTTGTATCCAAATTTAGATTTTTGTCAGTTTTGAAGTATGACTATTTAATAATTAAGATCTAGTAACATTGTTTACTGTTGCAATCCATTTGCCTAGAAGCTTCTACCAGGTTTTTCCTTAGATAAGCAAGCAAGCAAGATTTTCCGTTCTCCTCTGGCTTTGCACAAATTTCAACACCATATTCACTGAAAAAGTGTATAGATTCAGTTAGGAAAAGCATGTTTGCCTTGTGGAATTTTTGTTGTTATCCCAAGTGTGTGTATGTACATATGGATCCTGTAATTTTTGTGCCTTTCATTAAGGTCATTGTGCTGTAGAGGTTCAAATTTGATTCATGCTTTGTATCAAGTTGTCTCTAGGACAACCTTTTATGTCATCGATTTGCTGCGATATTTTTATGCTATCTGTAGCAAAAGGAGGAAATGTTTAAGGAGAATTGTTTTAAGAATTATAGATATATGTTTCATCTTTTAGACACAAACTGATACAGCAAAGGGGAGAAAAGTCAGCATAATGTGACCAACAATCTCTTAGCTATCGATGGAACACAGTTTGAGAACATCTGGACTGTAAAATGGACCTCTTGAACTTTCATTGATTGGTTCCTTGGGCTGTCAGCCATGAAGTATATTTTTAGATACTTGCAGCAAATCTTATTGCTTGCAAAAGAATGCCAGATCCATAGTTTGTCAGCTACTGTTTTTCAGGAAGTATGTAGGGAA
>NW_009952711.1:935082-964602 GCF_000747805.2 Chaetura pelagica | reverse complement strand
AGGGAAAAAAGATTTTTGCTTGAGTTAAACAGTTAATTTGATGCAGCATTGCAGACTGCAGTTTGTACAGATCTATCTGTGTTAGATTTAAACTGAGCAGCCTGGCAACTAGTATCAAAGTCCAGCTGCAGCAGTGCTAGCTCAGCATGAGCTGCTATAATCCTCTAATGCGAAGAGGAAAACTATTGGCCTGTACACAGTAAAGCAGTTTTTTCTCCAGTTAGGCATTTCCTCTAAAAGCGGGGGAGAGAAGGGGCATAAATATGTGTTTGTGTTTAAATTTTATGGGTTGTGTTTTGCTGTGGTATTTTTTAAGAATAAGGGAAGCATAGTAGTTTAGTGGAAAATGAACAGGCTGACTCCTTATGTGGATGAAAGTTTGATGCATGCTACAGTTGCATATAACACTATAGCACAGGTATTCCTTGGGACTGCTGAAATGGGGCATGCTTTTACTAGAAGTGGCAGTCGTTAGTTCTGCCCTCTAAATGTGTGTTCTGTCTGCCATCTGCAGCAGTACACAAGTTAGTGGTCAGATGCTTTAAAAATGTACTGCTGCCTGATTGGATCTGCAGTCATTAATTGTCTTAGTTCTGTCGGAGACAGAAGTGTTCTGCTCTTGGATGAGTATGCACTGTGTTTTGGCCTGCCTGGATTAGCAGATTATTTTTCTAGCCTTTGGACATTGCCTAACACTTCTCTGTGAGTTTTCTCTGAAGTTGATGATGCCTGGTTTGGACACCAATCTGTTTTGTGCTTAGTAGAAGCTCTGTGTTACCAGCTGCTAAAGAAGATTGATGTACATTTAAAAACATTATTTGTTAACAGAATGTTCTTCCAAAAACTTTTTCATTTTTGATTGAAGACCAGAAGTTTTCCTGTCCTGCAGCATTCCCTGTCTCTCATCCTATCTATCCTTCAATTTTTCCTAAAATATCCTGTCTTCAGGATCACCATAAGTATGGTAGGTCTATTAAACCAACCTATATTTATAAGCTGTTTAGTATATACTTGTTCAAACCTGTGTGATCTTAATACTGCAAACATTGTCTCAAATTAGATTTAAGTACTTCACAGTAGGATTTATGTCACTTTAAAACCCAGCTTCTAAAGTACCTAAGTGTCTCTAAGTAGCAGTGAATAAAAAGTATGGGACAGTTTTTCTTGCCCTGAAAGACTGTTCATTTCTATGACCTTAAAAATCCTAGAATTCTGATTGTTATCTTGGTATCTTTCCTGACTTGATCTTGCAGTGAAGTTTGCAGTGGATGCCTTTGACAGCTCTCATTGAGAAGTGATGCTTGATACCATCTGAAAGCTTTCTATCCCGTGTGTTTCGAATGTTGTAAACTCAACAGGTCATAAACATTAACTGTCAACATCATGTTTGAAATCAGTATATTGAGAGTGAAAAGCATAACACAAGTAAATAAGTTTTATTAGAGATCAGTGTTTTGGAGCTATGAAGACTAGAAATGAATGTTCATAAGATACTGCCTGCTTAAACAGCTCGTTGGTTTTTGCAACAAGCAGTTTGTCTCATTTCTACTGCTTGTTTTTACAGCGTCAGGTGCAGTAAACTCTGACCTCAGGCCAGTATAATCTTAATTCCTTGCTGATCTTTTTGTTCTATTGGAGACTTTGTATTGGTTTTGTGGTCTTTTAGATTTCTGCAAAATACAAATTTTATTTTTGGAAGATTTCAAATATGCATTTTAGAAAAACAAACAAACTGACAACCTACACTTACAGGAGGCTTTTCTATCTATTGGGAAGTGGCATTTTTCACTCACTGAGTGCCAGACCAAAAGTCAGAAACATGAGTTGTAATCTAGACCCTGGCACCTGTTTGTTATGTGGTCTTGGACTTTGGGCTTAGTTAAGAAGTATGCTCTTAAATTTTTTTAAAAGTGCTAGTCAGTCTTTGGCTGGAGATTGATAAAGTATTTAGCAGGTAGTGATTGGGTTGGAAGGTTTCGTGCAATATTGATGTAAAAACATGTCTGAAAAATACCTGCCAGTTTGACCAGCTCCTTGTGTTTCTAATCCAGAAACTAGTACAGATTTGTATCTCTGCACTTATCTGTCTGTCTTCAGACACTTCTTTCTGACTTTCCCACTTCCTATAAATGTTAATTACTCTATCCTGGTCAAGTGTTTTTAATTTTAATAAAGATGAATTGATAAATCTTAAAGTATGTTTGCAGCTCTAACTGGCAATTCAGTTTCAATCAGGTAGCTGTTGTGTGTTACGGATTTAAGAGCAAAACTGTTTTATTTATAATTTATAATTTTTTTTTAAGTTTTTTGGGGCTAGCATAGCAGTATGGGTCCCTTGCATAACTGTTGCTTGAAAACATCCTTTTATCTAATTATTGTATTAGAACCTCCTTATTGGATGTGGCTCATGGGACTTCAAGTACTAAATAAGATACTGTGAAAATAGAGCTGTGGATGGTGGCAGAGTGGCTGCCATGTTGGCAGTAGTGGCCAAAGCTTTTCTGTCTGTATGGTGCCCAAAAGAAAGAGACAGAGTGCCCAAAACTTGTTCTGATGGATGCTTAGGAACAACAGCACAGAAAGCTGAAGGATAACAAAGATTTTTCTGTGGGCCAGTGTGGTTGGATTTTCCTGTTTTCCTTATTGTCTTCTGTTTTAAAGAAAACAGTGTCTAAACAAAGCTTTTTTCAAATACATCTGCATTACATATTCCCTGGACTCAACTCCACAGTCATGGAGGGTTTCATAAACTTGTCCAATATACTGCGTTTCTCCAGCAGACACTGTCATGTGTGAAGTAAGTGTTCACAGAGAATTACTGTATCCTATTTAATAAATGTTTCATCTCATCTCTGTTGCCAGATGTAGAGATACAACTATATTTAAAGAGCAGCCTAGGAAAATAGCTGAATAGAAATATGTAAGTGCTATTTGTTCCCATTTTGCTATGATTTGAAAGTACTGTGGAAAGAATTGTTCCCTTACCTATGCAGTTCACAACAGATACTCTGGGTGGACTCCAGCATACACTGCGTATGTGTATCTCCTCTGTGATATTGTCTTGCAGACTTTAATTAGAAGTGAGGGGGAAAGTGCAGGCTTGGCTATTAAATGTGGAGATTACTGGCCAATTGACATGGCTGCATTAGGCTTAGCCTGCTTACTCACAACTTGGAACGAGTCCCTCACCATCAGTATTTTGTGGTGGAAATCTGGCCTATAGTTTGTTGTGAGTGCCTTCTATCATCTGATGTGGGAGCCAGGGTTATACAGTTAAATGCACTACTGTATATTAAGATAAGTACTATCCTATATGTATTCTTCATGCTATGATACAGCAGTTAAATCTTGCATTTTAGGCTCCCAGTGGTCAGGAAAGGTTTTCCCAGCCAGGGGCAACACAACTGTTGTGTCTGCATGTGCTCTGTGAAATAACTCTTCTCTGATTTACCAGACAGGGTGTGAATTCAAGAATTTTATTAGCTGTCTGATCTTGCAGAGCGAGGTTTACTATGTATGCAACACCAGGGTGAAATAATGCAGCTATTTGTAAATTTGCCATGAAACCAACTGGGTTATTTGTTTCTAAAAGCTAAACTACAAAGCATAGCACTGTTTGGGAAGAGAACAATGTATTTCACATCAGTGAGGTAATTATTATACACTTGACCTTCAGGTACACAATAAAGTAATAAATTAATACAAATGTATTGTGTTTTGCCTGGAATGTTTTCCATAGTGCTTCTTAGGAATGATAGAACCTAGATATTTCTCAAAAATTTATGTGTAGTACAGTTGGTTCTTATAATAACATCTTTACTTCCAGGTGCTGATTTTGACTTGTCTAATAGCTTGATTGGATTTAGTACCAGTCTACTTTTCCTTTCTGTGGAATGGTGGTGATATGTCAGAAGAAATGAATTTCAGCAGTGCCAGTGTGCACTGCTGAGGGAGCTGCACAGGGTAGCACTGTTAAATGTGGATAGCACATTGACACAAGTGTGTACACGTCATAGGACCCTGTTTGTAGACCTGCTACGTAGCCCATGCCCTATCTCCCAAGTTTCTAGGTGAAGAGATAAGAGGGAAGGAACATGAGTGGAGTCTTTTGAGAACCGTCCCAAACAGAGCAGTTCCTTCTGTTTCTTTCCATCTGGAAGCGCCTTGTGCTGCACACTTGCAAGCCCCTTTGAAGAGGGTTGGCTTGACTGGGCTTTCCTGGGACTTTGTACTGCGCTGGTCCTCCTCTTAAGGTTTTCCTCCAGCTACAATTATTTGTCCTATAGCCCAAATTTGGAGTACTGAGCAGTTTAAGATTCACCCAGTGATCATGAGGCATTTACAGAGATTATTGCAATTGTGCATAAGATAATTTTTCTCCTTTTTGGCCTGCTTAAACTTTTCTCTAGAAAGTGTGAGCTACTTTTTAAAATAACGAGTCAGTCTTTAGTTATATGATTACATGCTCTCTTTTCTGCAGTGTTCTGCTTAATTTCAGCACACAGGATGATCCCACAAGGGGATAGAATTATGGCTGCATGAGCAAGTTCAAATCTGCCATTTCCTAATTTCTGAATGCCTGATATTTTTTTTTCCAATCTAAATACCTTTCCTGTGATGAAGGGTTTTTTCCTTCTTTTATTGCTATGTACTTGAAAACTGTAGATCACGCAATAAAAAAGATGCAAAATTCCATGTCTCTTCTTCCTTGAAATAAAAAACTCTTATCAACTGTACCTCTATCCTTTTCTTCATACTGCATAGGAATGTTAAAGACATTAATGGAATTGGGAATTTGCAGTGTTAAAATAATATGTATTAAATGTGTTTGACTTGTTAAGGAAGTGAATTTGCTGTTTGTTTTCTGCATGGTATCTCTGCATTCATAGTCTTTTGACAAACTCAATTGTTTTTTAAAACAAAGTATTCCTTATCCCCCTCTATAGAGCCATATAAACAAATACTTTGTCAAACTCTTGTCTTAAATAAAAGTGGGGTAAGGGAGGGTCAGTCTAATAAAAAGAAATTTAATTTTTTTTTATCACAATGAACCTGTTCACCCATTAGGGGGAAAAAAGAAAAAGCACTTTTGTTCAACCAGAAGCAAAGCAAGAAAGTGTTTGACCTCTCCTGCAGGAGATTTTCAGGGTGTCCCCTTCAGAAGTTCAAGTTGCTGAATTTCTGAAGGAAACAGTTTTGACATACATGACCAATAAAACTTTATAAATGTACATGTGTAGAGATGGTTAAAACTTCCACAGAAAGGTTGAAATAAAAACAGTTGTTAGAATTGTCATGTTGTGATCCTGGGGAGACCAGTTGCAGTTCTTGGGGAAATGAGTGACCACATTATGATCATGGTGATCCTTAGGGTGACATCAGTAGTGTTAAGCATGAAAGAAATATGGCTAGTCTAATTCACAAGGGCTAAATACAGCAACCCCTAAATCACACTTCCCCTTCCCCTTGGAAAGCTTGTGGGGTGATGTCTGCATAGGTGTTTCCCTTCTAGTTCAAATTATTCTGTCTTTCCCTTTCTGTTCTGAATAGCTCTGTGATCTCCTTAGGATTGTCCAGTAGGAACCTTAATAGCCCTCATTTGCATTTGAACTTTAGATGGTATAAGAATTTTAATTTTTAGAGTGAAATAAGAACGTAACTTTTTTTGCACAAAGGAAAAAGAGTTCCATTTCCTGATGTGTACTGGATGCAGAATAAAAAGCTCCAACCTGGCACAGAAAGAGGAAAAACTCACACAGGAGCCATTTTCATTTCACCCCTTTAAGCATTTTCAGGTTGGGTGCTCATTCCAGTTGAGTATTGCCAATGGTAAAGGCTCAACACATCATCTCTGATATGAGTATTTTTGATCTTAAGTATCTCTCCCCTGTGCTGTTTGTTTCTGTGGCTATGCCCACAGTGCACTGCCCTTCCCTCTCAGTTCTGCTGATGTAACTGTTTTTGGAGCTGTACTGTGACCGTATCAAGAAAACAATCCCCCCTTTTTTTTTTTTTCCTTTTTAAAAAAATGTGCAGGAAAAGGAAAATGTTGTTGTTGATTGAAATGCCCGATCAGTTCCCTGGTCACAGTAATGGCATGTGTGCAGGTGCATGGCTATGGTATGGGCAGAGGAAGGAACATAAGCTGGGCAAGAATACCTACAAACCTGCATCCAGCCAACAGCAGTTTCTTCAAAGTTTGTCCTATTGCATTTACTGTGAATGCAAACTGAGGCTGTCCAGGTGTCTGAGCTGCTGTTGGAGGGGTGTGTGGGAGAGCTTCAGTTAGAAGAACATGTCAGAATTTGGTTTGGTAGCTACTCGGCTACATATAGTGTCTCTATTTTGTACAGGAGCTTACAGCTTCATGATAATTCTCAGAATATACGCAAATACAACAGACAGTGCCTGAACCTTTTGGTCTTGACTTCAGCTCAGCTAAACAGAGTGTGAGTTAGTAGAGACTTTGGTGCAAAAGGCTTAAATTAAACCATCTTTCTACTCCCTTCCTCTAGTTGGGCCTGTTGATGCTAAAAGTCATGGTTTTCATGTACAAGTGGAGTAAAGATTTATTTCTTTTTAAGGTTGCTCTTTGGGTTTTGTGGCTTGGTTGCTGATGTTTTTTCTTTTAGCTTAGAGACTATGTGCAAATAGCAAAAACTCTCATAAGTGCTACTCTTCAATACATGCTTTCCAAAGTGTTTTAGGCTTTGTGTTGTTTGGGCTGGGCTTTATCTCCTTATTAGCAAGCTGCAGCTGAGGTGTGGTGACTGACAATAGGTGGTTGATCTAAACATTAACAAATTAACTCGGGCAGGATGTGATCTGGGCAAGGGCAGCGTCATGAACCTTTGCACAATTACAGCGCATGACCCCACTTCTCAACTTGTGTGATTCTGAGCATAACCCGTGAACTGTGCAGCAGTTGCCTACCAGTGCCTCTGTAAAGGTGGGGGTGAAGGAAGGGGTAAAGCTTTCAGGTACATGGACACATATAATACATGTGCAAATAAAAGAGGAAAACTGAAGGGCTTGTAAGGCAAGTGCAGCGCTTGTAAGCTCTTTGAAGGTCTTGCCTCAGAAAGAGCTCAGTGAACTGAGTGAAACTTCCTTCCACCTCTTACAGATGGGTGAAGCTGAGTCAGCTTTGCTGAGGTTTGAACTGTGATCCTGCACATTTTAAGCTTCAAAGCTTGCACTAGAAACTTTTTTGGATAATTCTTTGTAGTATCTCCTTTTTAAAACTAATTCTGTTTAAGTAGGGAAACTGCTCCTTTAACAGCCATCTCACCTTGAAAACACACCACAGAACAAATTGCTGAACTCTCACTAAATGGGCATTGCTCTTACTTACATGGCAACTCAGCATGTCCTGTGTACTGTCTGGTCTCAAAAAAACCCAGCCCTGGAGCTGTTAACTGATCCCCTTCAATGAGGCAGTGAGACATGAGGCTTTTTTGTCTACTGAGCACTGAGTGGGATCAGTGTGGAAAGGGCTGCATGGAAAATTTACACTCTGAGGTGGTGGATGGAATTCCCAAGGGTTGCTCTCTGTTCCTGTATGTTGATGGGGAGGAGAGCCATGTAATTGCTTTTTGCCTATGCTGTATCCTGTAGGAATGCAAGTAAGAGATAAGTGCAGAAGAATGAAATCTCCCTGTTGTTCCTTGTTGCCTTTAAACACCATTCAGTTGGACAGAAATTTTCACTGGAAGTTGTTAGTGCTCCCATTAAGGTTTCTTTTTTTAGGGAAGTTTTGAACATAACAGAAAGATGAGGTAGAGTAGATGGAAAGAATAAGTTTCTGCAAAATATCAGTGCATGTTAAGATATTTCTGTTACTTTCATAAAGCCTAGAAGGAAGCAGAAATCATAGTAGTCCCTTTAGGATATAGATATCCACAGCCTATTGCATCTATTTGGAAGGTTTCAGTTGTGCCTCCCTCTTACTGTTCATATTAACTGCTTGTCTTTTTAATTCATTAAATCAGCTAATACATTAGTCATCTGCACCAGAAATTACTCACTGTTTGCCACTTTTTCTGTCAGGAAGGCTTCATGGAGTCCTTTGGAGACTTGACTCTCTCTGTCTCCTTTCAGGTGTCTCTCCACGTTACTCGTCTGACCTTCGCAAGCGCCTTATGTCATGGTAATGATCTCTTCAGCTACGAGTTGGACTCTGCTCTCTGGGGAGCCACCAGAGCTATCAGAAGAACTTGCTGCCCAGCCACGACTTGCTCCTTTGGTCCTGGTGGTGAGCAAACTTTGTCTGTAGAGCTGCAAGCTCCAGTAAGAGGGAGCAGGTGTCATTGGTGTTGCCAACGGTCAGATCTGGTTGAGTTGTTAGAACAAAAATTTGTATGAATGTGAACATTCTTCCAGCTTTAAAAAAAAACAACCAGGAGACTGAGTCTGTATTCTGGAGAGGTAAATATTTCATGTTTATGTTCTGTGTGTTGCTGGCCCTGCTGTTATGACTTGAGTTCCCTCAAAATGTTAAGATTAAAAATAGTAATTTTAAAAACTCTAGCTATATTTTTTTGTCATTGTTTTGTTTTCTAAACCCCCTTTGGGATGGAGGTTGTGAATATTATCTCTGTATTGTCTCTCAAATAAAAAGTGAGTTGCTTACTGTGTTAAGAAATTCCCATATCCACATCTGTCATCAGAGGCCAGTTTCCATCAGTTTTATTCCCATTTCTTAAATAGACTATATCCCCATTTACCTTTTATTCTCCAGGCCTCCAAATGCAGGTTTAGCAGGATTCTGAGTTTCCTCAGTCTCAAGAGAGGTGCAGACTACCTCATGCCTTTACCATTTGAAAAAGAATCATGGGGGAAATTAAATCATTAGACAAACATGCAATGTGACAGCAAACATCACTGGAGACTTTTGGAGTTCTTTTGGCTGTGTTTTAGATAACTGTGTTTTGGTTCTCACAGAGACCTAATCTTGGGAGGCTAGAACTTTGTGCAGAGCAGCTGGAATTAGTTAAAAGCTGGAACCACTGCTGATTCGGTTGCATCCTTCAACATGACCAATCCTCAGTAAGTACCATGTAAGGATAGTTATAGCTTATTTTAAATAGAAGGGAACAGGTTCCTACTTGTAGGAGGATGGTGTGGCATCAGGAGGGTTCTATCAGTTTTATTGGAAGGAAAAGTTGATATGTTGAGAAGGAGTAGTAGGATTTGGTGAGTTGTCTGACGAGCGTGACTGAGCAGAAAAAATGTGAGTGCTGTGTGTCTGGTGTGTAACTAACAGGTGGTAGTTGAAAGCTAGTATGTCGTACTATTTTCCAATCCACTTGCCTTTTTTCTGCCACCAAACCTGTCCCAAAGCTGTTTGCCAGCAGTAATCTGTTAGTTTGTTTTTCTTTTCAGTCAAATCAGACAATGTCTGTCTAAGAATACAGAAGGTAAATACTGTTGGGAGAGGGAAATCTGCACCAACCCATTTCCTTTTTCCTTTATAATACACCCAAACTGAATCGTTGTATGCTCTTTCACCCCAAACTGAGCTAGCTTGGACTTGTCAAGGTAACTGTCCAGAGGATCACACCAAGGATGAAAATCAAAGAAAGAAAATTCTTGCTAAAATTAGCTCCTTCCTCTGCACTTCTGATTTCAGACTGTTTACAGAGGAATACTGTTCTATTGGAAATGAAAGAATCTCATTCCTTTCCATTATGAGTTAGACAAAGAATAAAATAAAACAAACCTTTAAGTTGTTTTAATAGTGCTTCCTCTTACCTCTACGTTCTGCCATAGTATGACATAGCTGCAACCTTTCCCTGCCAGATACTTGAGATATAACAGCACTTTTTCTGATTTTTAAAATTACTTTCTCATGTAGTACTGACAGCACTTAGCTCCTTTCAATTTAGGAATCGTGTTTTCCATCCAAAGGGTAGGTCTGATGGTGAGGCTCTGACCAATAATCTTTGTCTCTTTCAAACAGAATTCTAGTTTCTTCAGCCACATACTTAGACTTACAAGATATATGAGTTAAGAACTCTTCTAAATTATTCATTTTTTTCCTAACCTGATCTGTTATTCAGGTTGCTTGAATAGCTGGAAGATTTTAATAAGTTCCTTTAAAACAGAATCACCAATGCAACTTTCACAGTTAAATAACAGGGGAGAGTTGGGTGCTACACACTTTTCAGCTATATCCCTAAGGAAAAAGAGTATCTTCATGCCTGCTATTGAAAATCTCTGAGCCTGAGCTTTCTTCAGGTGTTCACTAGCTCCCCTGGATGAAAGCTGGAGAATTTTATGCTTGAACCTGCTCTGAATCAAATGCAGCAAGTGGCTTGCACTGAATCAATCCCTGCTGCAGCTTGACATGCAGGCATTCTCCTACAATGAAGTCATCCTTTTGCTTGTACTAGGTAATATGCTGACTGACAAAGCTTGAGTTTCTAAATAAAGGGTACCTTGTTATAAATGTGGAAGACATGCATAGTTAGACCCTGGTTTTACCTGCCCGGAGTTCACATTAATGTTAGTGGGGTGGAAGGCGAATATGTGTTTACATTTAGAAGCTGTATGTGAGGATAGTTCAGATAATCTGCATAGAGGAGTCTGTAATTCTTCTGAGTCCTTGTTTTCCTTTCAGAATTATTTGAACTGACTTGTAACAGTGGTATTTTCGAACTGAATGAAACAAAGTCACCATTCATCAAAACTATTTGAATATTGATCCACAATGAAAGAGAGGTCAAACTATATCCATGAACAGTTAATTTTTATATAAAGATTAATAAGCTTAGCTATTTGTTCCTCACTGATCTAACTTGGAAAGCAGTGACTTTATAGTTGGCATAGTTATACGCCTTCTTTCTCTTTTGCACAAGTATTTTGCTTTTGGGTTCATGCATTGTTTCCATATTTGTTTGTTTGTAACACATCTATTTATATTTAGTGATTCTGAAGCAGATTCCACAGAGTGAAATGATGTTCTCCATTGTCTGTCAGGTTTATGTTGATTTCAGTGAGTTCTGTGAAAGGCAAGTCTGGAGAGATTTGGTCTGTCCCCTCACTGAGGTTACCCCTCTCAAGGACCTTGCAGAGGCGTTTTAAGTTGCTGTCTTTTTAGGATTCAGTGGAATTCTGGTCTCTAACTTGTTTTTACTTGCTTATTTATTAATATTTGGTTTATATACATGTATGTGTGTAGAGAGAGAGTTTTTTATTTTGCTCATTATGTTTTCAGGCATACAATAGAAGGTGGTGTTTCAGAAGTTGAGATAATTTCACAGCAAGTAGAAGAAGAGACCAAAAGCATTGCTCCTGTACCGCTTGTTAATTTTGCTTATCGAGATCTACCTTTAGCTACACTTGATGTGTCTGTGGCTGGGTCTCAGCTTTTGTCGAATTTGGACGAGGAGTACCAAAGGGAAGGGTAAGTACAAACAACAGAATTTTGGTTTATAGTTTTAGGTTATAGGAATTGCATAGCCTGTAAAAAAAGAAAACCTTGAGCTGGAGGAGTACAGCTAGTTGTCCTCAAACTCTTTTTAAAACCATTGTCTAGGGATGGAAGTGACTTTTTGTAATATTACTAATCTTTGCTGGTTTGGGGCTGTTTATAATTTTAAGTGATCCGTAGCTGCTATTTGGCAATAGTCTGGAAGCCTTCTCTCAGGGAGAACTAGACCAAGCATCTAGCCCATCAGAGTGACCTGGTGAAAGCTCTTTGTGGAAGGCGTTTCAGGAGGGTTTCAGGGTAATAGAGGATTGTCTAATGTGATTCTTGTGCATAGTTGTAAATCTTCTGGCTTGAGGACTAATGACTCAGTATTGGTGATTCCTGAATAGATTGTGTACTTTCCACAGAATAGTTTCAATTCTGTAGTTTGCTTATGTGAGAACATAATCTTTGATAATGTAAATGTGTAGTACTCCTGTTATCACAGAAGAGCTGTTTCAGTTTTATTGGAATAAAAGACCATAACATTTTCCTAAACATAATCCAGTGTCAGATTATATACCATTGCTGTCCTACAGGACATTAGAAGTCATACTTCTGCCTGGTTCAGGCTTCAAGTGGCTGTAGGTAGACTGCTATACTCTATTTTTTATGAAAGATTCGGGTCAACTGGAGAGAATCCAGAGGGAAGGCAGTGAGAATGATTAGAGGCTCAGAGAACCTGCCATGGAGTACTGATTAAAATAACTGTTTCACATAGAGAGCAGGCTTTCAGGGGAGCTTATGAGAGACTTCAGTGAGGAAGAGACCAGTCTGTTATTGAGCTCTGTGGTGTTTAGGACAAGAAGTAAAAAGCTTGAATTGCAGCAAAGTGGAGAATAATGTGAGGGTAGCAAAGCGCTGGGGCAGACTATTGGTGTATGGGGAGGAAGGGCAAAGAGTTCCAATTACTAGATGTCTTTAAGAAGACATATTTGTCAGGAATGATAACACTGTAGTTTAACATCCCTTGGGACAGATTAGGTGAGCACTTGGACATGGTCCCTGATGCTGCGACTACTGTTCCACTTTGTGTTGCACTAAATGTGTGTATACTCCACTGTCAATAAGATCCATCTAAAATCTCAGTAAGTCATATAGGGCTCTCATTGATTAAGACATTATAAACCTGTATATAAGCCTTTATTTATTAACAGCGGAACATGTTTTAACCTGTACTCGGGGATAAGCAGGGACCTGCTTGATCTCTGTTCAGCAGATACTCAGTACGGTAGTCAGGAAGCAGTATGAGAGGAAGGCTCTTGCCTTTAATTTCTTTCCAAATTGGACTTCATGAGACATCTCCAGAAAGTTGTTACTGCAAACAAGGGGAAATACATTTCAAGTAGGTTATATAAGGATGGTACAACTGTAACATAAAATACCCTGTATAGCAAAAGAGGCACTTGAAAATTAATTTGAGTATGCAGGTGTAACCCTCAGGCTGTTTTGGTGCTGAGTAAATACCAGTTTAGTTCAAATGCGCATTTTTATATATTTTTTTGATCTGAAACTCAATTCTTAACTGTGCCAAAGTGCACAGGTCTATCACTGTAACATCTGAGCAGCTGTTATGGTTTGAGGGGGCCCTGGCTAATTTTGTGATATCAGTGTGAGGGCCTAGAGAGAAGATGTTAAGGACCCTGGGGGATCCCAGGAGCAGAACAGAGAGGGGTCAGGTTTCCCTCCCATTTCCTACCATACACCTTAAAAGCCAGGAGGGCAGGGAAGTCCACCTCTTCCTGCTCCCTTCTTCCTTACTACTTTGCTTCCCTCAGAGGTCTTGGAGAGAGGATCCCACTTTGTTACCAGCTCACTGCATGCTCTACACGATCCAAATCTATTGGGTGCTGGGGAGAGCCCATGAACCCTTTTCTCAAGTCTGCTCTGCCATGAGGGATTTTTGGATACTTGTATCAGCGACTGTGGAAATAAATTTTGTATATGTTAGTATATTTTTCATTATTATCACTCATGTTACTATGCCTTCCCTGTTCTAGTTTTAACTTCCTACCTTTAAATCTCTTCCTTATTCCCCTTTTATCTTGAGGGCAGAGGAGAGTAACAGAGACCAGTTCTGTTCTCTGGGTTTTTGTTCACCATGACCACTAAACCAAGACAACAACTTTGCAGTCTTAAGCAGAGCTGAGCTCAAGAAGCCCAGCAACAGAAGTAAAATACTATCCCTGTACCACCTCCTGGCTTGGCTGGGAATATGTCTGGTTTTATGAGTGTGGTGTAATTCCTTTCTCATGGTCTTGTTTGATGTGATTGGCTTCTGCCTGAGTAAGAAGAGTGTAAGGTGGGTCAGATCAGTTTGGTACAGGAAACAGCAGCTACGTCTCCCTCGTGTGAAGAGAGTGATGTGTGAAGGGCAGCACAGGAGGTGGCAGAAAATGTCTTAAGTCCTTGTAGTTTCTGTCAGCATCTGTATTTGTAACTGTGAAGCTCTGTTACCCCAGTGCTTCAATACAGGTTGCGGGTGGAGATACCAGAAGATACGCCAGAGCACTAAAAGGTTACGTAGGACTCAGCCTCCACTCCATGGCTGTCTGCCTTTGTCACAGATTCCAGGTGTTACCTTCTCTATGCTTTTCCCTGAGAAGTTCTTCAAAGGTGCCAACCTGTATGATCTGCCTGTATTCTGTATGGCTCTGTTCTGGATCTGTAGCTGATCTAGGCAAGCTGTAATTGTTTGAACTGCAAGGCTCTGCAGCAGGAAGGTACATCCCTATGCTTGGAAAATGCTAGTTTGTTGTGACAAGCTGCATCTGTCTGTGACCTGGTGGTTTTCAACATTATTGTCCACAATCCCTAGTTTCTAATGTGAGTTTTCACACTTGATCACTAGTAGTTCTCCATCTCCATGTACAGAGCAACAAGAGAGACATCAGACTAGAGATGAATAAGTGGGCAATAAAGGAGACTTCTGAGTTAATTTAACCCCAAGGCTTTCCTTAACCATTTCTTCTTTAAGGCCAGAAGGTGTCCAGGATCCAAGCACAAGTGCAAATTTAACCTGGTAGCTAACTAGGAGAGCTTTTTATTTTGTCTAAGAGAATGTTTCTCTCAAGAAACCCAGTATTAATAGGCAACCAGGAACAGGTGGGTCATAGCTCAACCCTCTCCATGTGCCTGGAAACTCTCAGATGGCATCAGACTATCTACCACTCCCACGAGAAATGAAAAAGAAGGAAAAGTAAAAAAGAAAGGAACATCACTGCCTTTGTCAGACAGGCCATATGTGAACTGACATTTCCATGGCTTTAAAGATACTGGAATAAAAATATTTTGTGCAGTTTGATGGGTCCTTGCTCTAGCATATCAACTGCTCATGGCAGTGAGTTCCCATCTGTCAGTGTTGTTGAAGGAATTTTGTGGACAGTTTGAGCTGTTTTTGTCAGAAATTTAGTTTACAATGCTGATCCCTGTGCTAAGCAACAAAGACAGGACTGCTGATTAGACAGTGCATTAAACCTGTCCCTGAAGTAAACCTGTAGGTAGTGAGTGGGTAATCAGGCAAGAAAAACCCTTCTACTCTCCCAAAAACCCTCAAAAAACCCCACAAAATCTGTTGTTTTCTAATGTGTGTTGAGCAAATATCCTTTTCCCTCTGTAGACTCCTCAAACAGGGAAGGTATAAATACTTACATGGTGGAAGTTGGTAAAGTTGGATGGAATCTGCATTGGGAATATTCTCACTCATTATAAAACATGGGAGGGCTGGCATTGCCTTCTTTGCTCTGAAGAGGAGTGAGGTGCCTGTGATATCTACATGTGGGACAGGAGGGATTTTGGCCTCTGGTTTCCTTCCTAGCTGCAGTGAGGCTGATGTGCCTGCTGGCCTTAGTCTTCAGAAAATGGACATTTTGTGATAAATACCAACAATATGTAACTAAAACGTCTTGACTGTAGCAATCTCTATTTGTAAAGGTGTATCTCTTCCACCCTGTGTAGCACTTTGAAGAAATAGTAGCTTGGTTCTCAGAACCAGTATGTTCATTACTTATTAGCCCCTCTGACCTGCCCTGCAGTTAACCTGTTAGAATCACCCTCAGATTTCACTGCTGGGCACTGAACTCCAATGCTGCAGAAATGAGTGAGCCATAAGCTTGAGATGTGAGAAATAAACTCACTCAAAAAACGTGCCTTGGATGGCAAGGTGAACATGTGGTGTACACTTCTAACATACATGTAACTGGTTAGGTGATACTCTTACACAAGAAGCAGCAGCAAAATTGCCAGTTTTCTGTGTGTCTGTGAATCTGTTGAAGAGGCTGTGTTGAACTTGGTTTCCATAAAAAGAATATGTAAACCTTTCTTTGAGGAGACTAATCACCCAGAAAGCTAGAGAGATTAAAAAATGCTAACATTAGGTCTAAGTACCACTGTTAATTTCATTTTTTGCAATCAATTATTCTTTTTTTCAGAAAATTCCTTTCTCCTATTTTTTTTATCAATGACCAATAAATAGTTGGAAAATTGACAACATGTAGAAGGTGGTACATCTGTGCTAAAAACAAGCAGAGGTAGAGAAACTTCTCCTTCCTGCATGTTTCTTCAGTTCTGATTAGGAGGTCTCATATAAAAGAATTTACAGGCAGTTGCACAACAGGCTGTATTTTTGTGTGGGAGAATATACAGTTAGGCAGTGAGCCTGTCTCTCAGTAAAGCACCACATTTAATGCAGGTGGGAAGCAAAGGGAGAGAGATACACCAACTTTAAATAATTTACTTTAGATTGCAGCTAATGAATTCTTATATGTTAAATTTGAAAAATGAAGGTGCTTCCAAATACTGTGTTTTTACATCAATAGCTGTAAAGGTTGGGAGTTCATACACTTAATGGGACTCTCTTGACATTAGCTGTAATCGTTTATGGTCATCTGATCATTGCCTTAGATTTATTAGGTCACAGCGAGACAGTGCATTAAACAGTAGGAATATCTGAAAAAGAAAGGATGGGATAGAGAGAGAGAAAAAAAGGAAGATAAAACTGAACAGAGGACAGATTCAGAGGTTAATCCAGGAAAGAGTCATGAGCTTTTCATTTTACACTGGTTGCAGGCTTTCACTCATGAACGTATTCACCTATCATAGGAGGAAAGGAGGTTTGTTCCTTCAGTCTCTCTTCTGTAGTTCCACCAAATTGATGCCATTATTTCTGGTTTTCATAATTAATCTTGCAGTTTTTATTTTTATCTCTTTGATTTACCGTGTTTTCTACAAAGCTTAAAGGTGCTTCAGGTAAAAGAACTTGAATGAACCAACTTCTCACATTTTTCTTGTTTTCTGCTTTTCTTGTCTTTGTCTGGCAACATAGCTAAAAACCAGTCCTTTTTCTGAGAAGTTCTGTGCCCCTCATGCAGATCCTGGAGCAGATGATGTTGATACGTGGTGAATAATGAGGTCCAAGCTCGAGATAAATGTGCAAAGGTTTTGGAGGGCAGAACTATTTCATGTAGTGAGCAAGCTCCTTGTATTTACAAAAGTGATTTAAAATTTATTTTTAGCTGACAGCCACAGTTGAGTCCAGAAAGATGGTGCAAAATCTGAACAGAAAAATACAGTGAATGAGACTGTAGTGCTGATTTGTTCTTTGTGCAGTATTCTGTCACTGCTACTCTCTGTGCTGTGGTCCAAAAATAAGACCTGCACTGCAGCAGAAAATGAGCATTCAGCACAACAGAACCTGTGAGGTGACCTGCTCTTTACTAGAGAATACATGAAACTTCGAGCTATGTTGCAGGGATGTTTAGTGGTTTAGAAACTAATTTTTCTCTACAGATCCTTTTTACTGTTAATTTTTGTAAATATTGTTTTACAGAACAGCTCATTACAGTGTTTATCCTAGTACTTAAATCTTTTGAGTGTGTCCCTCTCATGTCTTTTATCAGTAACACCTATTGGTAGAGGAAGCATTATTATAAGTAAAAGAATTAATTACATTTCTGCTTCAGTGATTTTCAGGCTTTAATGGTTTGTAAATTTTTCTGTATTTTTCCAACAGAACTTGCCTTTCCTAGGTACTTTTTGTGGGCAGATGTGCGTAGTAGGTGTAGCCCACAGACCACTGTTTGCAAAGCACTTCTGTTGGACAGTGGAAATCACATGGGTCTAATTTGTCTGGCTTAATACTCCAATTAATTGTCTAAGCTGGAGAAGATATGGCTTGGTGCATAAATTGAAAGATGGATAAGCAATATGTTGTGGTTTAATAATATATCAAATAATTACAAATGGTGTGATATTGAATCACAAACTGCTTTGGGTTGAAAAGGACCTTAAAGATCATCTAGTTCCAACCCCCCTGCATGGGCAGGGACACCTCCCACTAGACCAGGTTGCTCCAAGCCCCATCCAACCTGCCCTTGAACACTTCCAGGGATGGGACTTCCATAACTTCCCTGGGCAACCTGTGCCAGTGTGTCACCACCCTCATAGTGAAGAATTCCCTCCTAATGTCTAACCTATATCTCCCCTTTTCCAGTTTTGATCTATTACTCCTTGTCCTATTACTCCTTCTCTTGTCCAAAGTTCCTCCCTAGCTTTCCTGGAGCCCCTTCAGGCACTGGAAGGTGCTCTAAGGTCTCCCTGGAGCCTTCTCTTCTCTAGGCTGAACACCCCAACTCTCAGCCTGTCTCCAAAGCAGAGCTGCTCCAGCCTCTGACCATCTACATGGCCTCCTCTGGACTCGCTTCACCAAATCCATGTTCTATATACAACCATAAAGAAAGCATAAATTATCCTAGAAAGCATAAAGTACTTCAGATAGAGCTGGGAAGCATTTGTGGTTAAATCTACTCCAAAATATTATGTACCACTCTAATTTTCTATATTCATATGCAGAAGGGACCACTAGGACAGTGATAGAAAGCATCAGCTTTACAAAAGCATGGGGTTTGATTAAATTAAATGAGAGGATGCTATTGCTGTGTATCAGTGCATCATGGACAAAATGCCAGCAAAGGAAAAGAGCTAATCAAGCTAAAGAACAGTATTGGCACAGGAGCAGTTATGTGTAAACTGGTCATGTGTGAGTTTAGGCAGAAAACTGGGGAAATCTTTCTTGCTTGCCGTTTGAGCAACAGTTTTGCATCAGTCCTTCAAGAAATGTAATGAGGTTAGAAATAGTAAAACTTTTAGGGGAAAAAGAGGATGAGTGTGCTCTCAATAATTGAGCTCCTATAGTTAAACTAAGCTTCTAGAAGTCCAGGAAAGGGGTGCAGAGCTCTAGCTGTTCCTTGGAGAAGCTCTAGGCCTCCAGCTGCTCCCGGTAGCCTGCTGTGATGCTCTTCTGTCTGTTCTGTCTCAGCCAGATTTTGTGTTGTTACTGAGCCTCTCAGTGTTCCTGTCACTTCCTGACCATGGCCTTTCTGCTTCTTCAGATAGTGATTTGGATTGCATCCATCCTTCTGTTTTCTGATCATAGCCATCTTGTGAGATGCAAACACTTGCTGTTTAGCCAGGAAAAACAAACAAAAAAAGGCAGGGTAAGGTATAATGCAGGTTTTGGAGTATTTGTTTGCAAAACCAGAAAATAGAAACAGTGACAGCTGTTAACAGCTTGAACAAATTTTTTGTAGTGGTTCCTTACCAAATAAATATGTTAAACCTTTCCCAGTTTTGCCTTATGTTCTTTTTTCCAATCTGTTTATTAACAAAACTAGCAGTAATGATGACAGATTGGTTTTCCACAAGGCCATGTGTGAAATTATCTTTAAAAAGAGTTCCCCTGGTAAAATTCCACTAAATATATTTTAATGTCTCATAATGAAAATTCACAGCCCTGTTTCACCATCAACCAAGAAATTCCCATGCTAGAACATTTACTTACTTCATCCAGGCATTGTAAGAAAGGTAAATAATATTCCTGTGGTAGGGATGGAGTAACTGGGGTACCTAATGAGCCTCTTTGAAGTCTTGCAGCAAAGTTGTCCTAAGTCATACTTAATTTGTGTCCATGTAGTGCATGGCATCCACAGACAATACAGGTCGGGACACTAAAGGAAGTTGTACTTGTTCTCTGAACAAAATATGGAGGGTTTTTTTTGTTTGGTTGGTTTTTTTTTTTGTCTGGAGTGAGGGAAAAACGTGTTTTACTTTATTATGTTTAGTGTGTAATCACTTCATAAATTTATGAGCTGTGTAAGTTAACTTTTATTTTGTAGCTGAGTTTCTGATCTAAGCTTTAAACTTAGCATAGCTTTGCAGTACTGCAAGGGAAGTGGCCAGGATTTGGAAGGTAAGTTTAAACCTACACTAATTCTGGTAGGTATTTGTTTTTCTTAAATACCAGATTCCTTACCTTTTCAATGGATGAGCCTTTACCCATCAGCAGGGAGAGATACCGCTCTGCTGTGACAGGTT
The DNA here is from genome assembly GCF_000747805.2 of Chaetura pelagica. Lineage (NCBI taxonomy): Eukaryota > Metazoa > Chordata > Aves > Apodiformes > Apodidae > Chaetura > Chaetura pelagica. The sequence goes on along the minus strand of NW_009952711.1, from coordinate 944,759 downwards.
GCAGGGTTGAAGGAGATGAGGAGATTTGTGTATGACGAGTCAGTGTGGTTAGCATGTCAACAGGTTTATCTAAAATATATTTCTAGTTGGGTTATAGATCCTTCTATTATTTATGTCCATCCTTTACAAGAGGTGAGAAATAAAAAAACGTCAAAAACCAAGACAACCAAAGGCAAGATCAGGACTCTACTGTGCAGGGATGTATGAGGGAATGAACTAGCTAAGCACTGCCCTGGAAAGAAACCATCCAGAGCTCCTTTTAGAGCACAATGTTTGTTAATGTCAGTGGATTAATGTCAGAGGACTTGGAGGAGGTCTGGGAAGAGGTCTGCTAGGCAGTGATTTGAAGATGCTGATGACTGTTCACAGGACAAGTGTTGAACAAAGGTACCTTAGTGTAATAAATCGAGATATGAAATTGGAGATGTTTTTTCAGTGCTTACATTTCAAACGATTTTGTGTCTTTGAAATCAGTTTATGTATTTTGTGAGTGATATACCAGTGTAAACATGATCTGCACTTGACCTCTGAAGTTGATTGCTTTTCCGATCATAAACTTAGAGTTCCATTCAGAAGCTTCTTGAAGTCAGTGGAATATTAGTACTTCACAGACATAATGATTCCACATTCTTTAGCGTTCTGAAAGTAATGATTAGCTTGAGTAATTATTTTCGTGGCTATCTGTAATGTGTGCTGAGAATCACAATTAATTTATTCTTACTGGTACATTTGGCGTATTTGAAAATCTCAACTAGGTAGAGCTTCTAAAGGGAGGTCCTTAGGCCCTCTACTGATCGTTCTGGGAATAGGAAAGAGGAAAAACTGCCCTGAAATATTAAAACGCTGGCAAAATGGGTGTTTCTGGAAGAGGGAAGATAAGTTTCTAAGAAAAGAACAGAACTAAAACCTGTTCTGTTTAAACAGGGTCATTCCCCAACATTATTTTTAGAAAGGTCTAAAAAAACCACAACAAACCCAAAATAACAGTTGCAGTAAAGTCAAGTTACTCTGTTTTGAGATGATGTAAGATAAAATTCGTTAAAAGATCAACTTGGCAAAAATGGCCCTATCCCAATGCCTTTTTTCCTTATGTTTTAAAAATACTTATTTAAAATTCAGTGCATCTTGTATTCAGGCTGGAACCATAAAAAAGTTAAACTAAGGGCAAGTTCCTGATTGTAACACTTGTCAAATCTTCGTTGAAGTTTTAAGAGCCAGCTGAGGATGCCTTTTACGGTCAGGTAATCAGGCAATCTGAGTACAAGTATTTAGTTGATATGCTTAATTCTGAGGAGCTGCTTGAAAGTGTCAAGTCTCTGAGCACTGCTTAACATTACTTTCTCCCTCATTTTTGAGTGTGGGTATGTCATGGAGTTTTGTGATGTTTTTCCAAGTACTTGATTATAACAGGAATTACTGAGTGTAGAGCTGATTATTTGGAATTTATCAGTATCTTCATACCTTCTTGTATACCATTGATTTCTGGGTATTGCTATGTTGGTTCGGACAGTGTGGGGTTGGTGCACCACCCTTCTGTATGCCTGCAGCTTCTTCAACCCTGGTTAATACATCATGTCAGCTCTTTATTAGTTAATGTGTATTTACAGCAGTTTGAAAACATGGATTGTCGGGCAAGCAACAGAACTTTCAGAGGTGGACCAGGACAGGAACATTACAAATCAGTATGATGAGAAATTATATAATACTGTATCAAAGTGAAACTGTGGGGGAGTTTTAGGAGAACAGACTTACCAGGATGGGCTTTATATTTTTCAAGTCCGTGCTGCTATTATTCCTTTTACAAACTTAAAAAAAAAAAATAATAAAAAAAATTAACCACCCACTTCCAAGTGTGTATCAACATTAGCACAATTCTAGTACATTTACTGATTCATCAGTTTCATTCCAGAATTCCAGTCCTCATAGCCTCCTCGCAGCTTCCTTCATCCTGCCTAAACCTTCTTTTTCTTGCAAAACAAGGTGACCTCATCTAAGCTAGGTTTGGGAGCAGTCACTGATGCTGCCCCTAAAACTGTTCTACCCCAAGCTCTGGGAAAGTCTTTTTTTGGCCTGATCCAGAAACAGATGGGTGAGGGTCAGACAAATAGACAAGCTAGACAGCCTTGGCTGATTGCTTTGCACTTTGCCAGGCTGCATATGTTTGCTTGTACAGGTGTAGCTGTGGAGTCACTGAATTTACTCCAGTGCTTTCCAGATCCCTGTTGCTCTTTTCTGTGATATCATGAACTGATGGTTGCAAGCTAAATTTGGCAGCTCTTGTTTGATTTGTCTCATACTAGAATAGGGATAAAGGTGCACGACCATGAAATTCGATAGCAGAGCAATTCTTAAACATCATTAGCTTCTACCCTAGTAGCAGAGTCCTGCTGTGTCTTGGTACAGTGACATGCAGCATGTATTACAAAATATAAACACAGGAAAAATAATGACAGGAAGAAAGAAGAAAAATATGTATGATGACTAGGGTTGTGTTACTCAGTGCATTGGGAAGCACTTGAACACCAATATGCACCAGGGGGTTGGAGAGACACACAAGATCCCCAGAGTGAAGATTTTGTGAAGTGTTTTTCTTGGTAAAGAAACCAATGAAAGTGAGTTTTGCACATTATTGCTGAGTGTATCCATAACAGCAGAACTTGTCATTTTGAGTTGAATGCTCTTTAGCTCTCTTCCTTTTTCACTTCTTATTTTCTTTTCTTTTTTTTCTTTTCTTGTTTTTCCTCTTAATTTTATTTCCTTAGATCTAACTGGCTAAAACCATGCTGTGGGAGACGAGCAGCTGTGTGGCAGGTATTTTTGCTCAGTGCAAGTCTCAACAGTTTCCTGGTAGCCTGTGTAGTATTGGTGGTGATTCTTCTGACTCTGGAACTCCTAATAGATATAAAGCTTCTCCAGTGTGAGTAGGAGGATTCTTTTGTTTTGTTTTTTACTTTTGGTCAAATAAAAGCTTAACTTTGTGGGAAGTTTTGAAGGGGGGAGGATGGTGGAGTTGTTTTTTTTTCCTACCATTTAAATTATTTCTAGTCTAGGTAAGAAATGTGATTTTGTGGAACCCTGGTATAGTGAAGTCAGTCTCTTCCATAGTTTGCTGACCAAATTTCGTATAGGAAAAATTTTCAAAGGATAAAAGCAAAGTCTACATGCAGAGATCTGCACATATATTCATTAGTATTTGGAAAGGTCTGCCCTTTACAACCATACTCTGTATACACAGAAGAAAGGTAATTGTGCATCATTAGTCTTTTGGTACTTTTCACAGAAGTGAGGAGCTTACTGGGGTACTTGGTGCTATCACTTAGTATTAATTCAATTCTACTGAAGTGGATGGGAATTTAAATTATGACTTTCTAACTTGTAATGCACTGAACTAGTACAGTTTTTCATTCTACTTTGCTTCTATGTTGGGACTCAAATAATAACTGAAATGGAGTTTTGCTTTATCTGAATTCACTCTACGCAGGTTCCACAGTGGAAATTTTAATGCTGTAATTTTGTTTCCCAACTCATCTTTTTTCCCTACTTCTTCTTTCCTCCCTTCCCTTTTTTTTTTCCTTTTGTGATACAAAGCTGATGTGAACACAAATCCCAGCTACATTTTTCCCTATGCTAAATGTTGAAGAGCAGCATCTAGCATCTCCACAAAGTCTGGGTTATGTTGAAATGGTAATGATGGGATTCAGGCAATCCCATAAATGCAAGAATATGTCGCATGAGAGAGTCATGGCCTGGTATCTTCTATGGCTACTTCATACTGAGCGAGCAAACTTTTTATTCAGTTGAAGTAATTTTATTTTTGCGTTTTATCAATTGATATTAGTGGGGTTAGTTTTCACTGTAAAGATTTAGGTATTTCAATGGTATTAAGGTTACATTAGGGGACTTTATTAAAAATCACAGATCCCTTATAAAGATAAATGACTAAGCTGTCTTTCTATGATGTTACCCACCAGTGGGCACTGTCTGTCCATACTGCACACACTGTTCTGAACGTGGCCACACCATTACATTTGGTATTTTCTGTAGTCTCTGGTGAGTTACCATTTTGGATGAGGAATGCCAGAATTTGGACAAGTTTGCTACTTTCAAAAAAAGACAGGAATGCAATGTTCAAGTCCTTAAAAACTGAATGAGGAAGGAGCTTTCAACACTGTAGAGGTGCCACATATTTCTGTTTATGTAGAGAATTATCACTTCCTGTAGAGACAAAAGAGTTTAAAAATAGTTTCTATTGATTTCTGTTAGAGTTTTTATACAGTTTTGGACACTTCCAGAGAAGTGCTTTCTTAGCATTTGTTTTCTGAAGATTCTTCTAAAGAAGCCTTTAATTTAGAGATCATTCCTCCTTTCTATGTCTAGTGCATGTGATACCCTTAAAAGCTCTGCAGCTTACACCTTGTGCATGGCTTCTGGGTGTTTTGTTGAGCAAGGTGGTTTCACAGTTCAGAGGCTGCCCCTGCCTGTAGGGATTTTCTCAGCACATGAGAAAGGATTCATTGCACTTTGTGTTGCTATTTTGCATTTTAATTAATGTATCAACCCATCAGGCTTCTTGCCTTTGAGTGTCTTTTATATTGTTTTAAGTCAGGTAAAGTCTCTTGGTGGGGCTCATGTAAGTACTGCAGTTGCATTGTGAGAAGAATGTGTTTCACTTACCTTAATGTTACAAAAAGCTATTAGGCCATGCTTTTCAAAAATGTAATTACAGTTTTAAATGATTCCCTATTCTATATGAAATCAACCAATGCAATAGGATGTGTTGCAGCCCGTTGCTGCCTACTTTGTGCATAATAGCAACTACTAATCCACATTGTAGACTGTAATTACTTAGGAAGCTTCCTTAAAAAAAAACACAAAAGAAAACAAAGACCAACAACAGGTGTTTTCTTTGGCTGTGACATTTTGAGAGCATGATTTTCCTCTCTTACTTTTTATGCTGCTTTTGGCTGCACTGTACACTTTTCCTGTACATGAAACTATTAGTGTCAGTGATGGAGACCACATCTGCAAATGTGTAGGTCACACACATGGAAAGGACAAGGACCTTTTACAGGATTTTAACATAAAGAATATTCATACCAGAATTGGAAACCCCAGAAAGCAGGGGACATGTAATAGGTCTTTTATTTTAGGTCTCTGTCCTGTAATCAGCTATTTTAATCCTATCTTCCAAACTGTTCTTACACATTAACAGAATAACATCTCAGTACTCTGTGATGTTTTGCAAATGCAGAAATAGACGCATATTAAGCCTCTCCATTTCAAAAAAGAGGATAATGGCAGGTTCTGACCCTCACTCCTCATAAATAGAGACCGTTCTGTTCCTCCCTTGTCTTTAGTAGTTTGTGGGGAAATCTTTGTTATGTCTTCCTTCTGCAGTCAGCTACACCAGGTGTGTTGGTAAAAGATATCAGGCCTTCCTGAGAGCTGTGAAGCTGAAAAGCTCCACTCCTGTCCATTTGGTTGCTGGATCAGGACCCTGTCTCAAGCTCTGCAGAGCTGTGCAAAGAGTATGCACGTTGCAGTGCAGCACTTCTGCAGGAAAATGGGTGGCCCAAACCAGCACTTCTGCTGCTGTCTGCTCCTTGCAGAAGCAGTAGAATTTGTGTCTTCTGGGGAATCCTCATTGAGAACAACATCCACTGAAAGCAAACACTGGTACTACAAGCTGCTATAATGGCCAGAATGTGTTCTTCATCCCTCTCCTGCTAGATACACATTTTTAGGAGATGTGAAAGGGACAGGTTAGCTGCATACTGAGCCAGCTTCATGAGTAAAAAGCATCCTGGAATAGCACTCAAACTGAATCCCAGTGATGTATCTGAGTCACCACAGAGCAGGGATGAGTACCCCTTGGAGAAGACCCTTCTCCTGTTTCACTGCATTTTTGAAAGGGAGTGTTTTGGAAGAGGCAAATACCTATATTCAGTGTACAGGCTAGCGATTCAGCGCTGGTACAAAAGCTTGCTTGGAAGTCTTTTTCAAATTTACTGTTTTCTAATTGCACGCTGTCTGGCAGCATGTCCAGCACTCTGCTACAGCATCAGAAATTGATTTTCTCTCCAAATTCGTGGCTGCTATATCTTTCTTGTCCACTAAGGGGCGACTGTAGACTTGTGTGTCAGCCGACACCTATTTGAAAAATAGGTTTCCATTTCTTGTTCTTTATGCCACCCTACAAAGACAGTGTCTTGGGAAAGTTAAATATATTTTGCCTAGTTGTTTTGCTTTTAAGTAGCTCCTCTGCTGCGCCACAGCAAAACCTCTCTCATCAAGCCTCAGATGAACCTCATTTGAGAGTTCCGGTGGCAGTCCATACTAATAGCTTGCTTAGTATTTTCATTTTTTCTACATCTCCTCACATTTTAATGAGTTTTAATTTTAAAATAAGATTCTTTATTTAGTGCATGTTGTATGTGTTCTTGGGACTGAGTTCATTCTGCCACAGTCTAGTGACTCTTGACACATAGTCAGTAAACTTTGGTGTTACATGGTAATTCTTTGAAACTGCAAGACTTCATTGACTGTTGTAATCTGTTTGCTGTGGGTATGGTAGACTCACAAATACTCTGAAGTAAAGGTAATTTTTTCTCTGCAATTCCTTATTCCAAACTTGAGAGCATGTGACCTTCAGAGTAGGAGTTGCAAGCCCCTTTCAGCTTTCTGCTTGGTTTTGTCAGCAGTGAAGGGAACTTGGATCACAGAATTTCAGTTGAAGGAATTCTCCAGTTAAGGAATCCTCCAAATTTGAAGATATTAATTTAAGCCCATAAAGACAACACATATCATAGTTGAAACAAATGAAAGTCTGATATAATGCCAGGGAGTATCTGTGCAAGGCTTTACTGCTCTGTAAAATCACATTTTAATGAATCAAGATAAATTTTCCTGACTCTTCCTGCCAGTCAGTTCCTGAAAGGACTTTTGTTCAAAGTCATTCTACTTTGAAAGTGGAGTAACTACCTCAGAATTTGCATACATGAGGAGTACCTGAATGGCAAGCTAGTGTATAGAATCCAGGGTTTCATAAATTACCATTTTAACTTATCCTTTACAGACTTCTTTTCATGGAGAAGTTTGAAATGAAGTGAAAGTAAGTTATTTTAGTGGTCACTGTCCTTCTGAAGAGGAGTGCTTACAAATGAAATTGTGTTTTAACCAGTTGCTCACACTGGAATTTAATTTCATTTACTGTAACTTTCCTGAGTGTTCTTAGAGAAACTTGCTTAAAGACAAAACTGTCCATATGACAACCATGTTTCCTGAAAGTCTGTACAGAAATAGTCACATTATGTTTGTTGTGCAGATAAGAACTGCTGATACTTCACAAACCCCTGCAAATTAATATATTAAGATTTGATCTTACTAACAATTACATTGGTTCTTTCTCTTGCCTCTCGCTCTATGGTTTTCCTAGAGTCAATCTTGACTCTGAGAGGAATGGGATCCTGAGCCAGTCATGGCTGTTCATGGCACATCTGGAGAGCTGTTCAACAGTCTGTTTACCTGGGGTATTTATTTAGATGATAAACATGTCTTTTGAAGCCTAATTTAAACAGTAGTAGTTAAGCACCCATTCCAGACAATTCTGGATTGTCTGAACTGAATTGTCAAAGACTGGATATGAGAAATGATGTAGGGATGGTAGAGCATTCTGTTTCCTTACAGAATTCTTACTCAGGATTTTCAGGCATGCAGGATTTAGTCACACATCTCATACTACAGCAGTGCATGGAGTGAGAGCATGGAGCATCAAAGACCTACAACACGTCTGTCATTGCTTCCCAGCAGTCTGATCTCTAAAAGCTCCAGGGCAAAGCTGCTGTGGCTGCTCACATGCTGGCATGAGTTAGGGTGAGCAGTTAATAGGGCTGGGCTTCCATGTCCCATTACATCCCATCACCTTCCTGTACATCCATGACACAATTTAAGGCAGTAAGGTTCACCTATATGTGTTCTAGTTATATTAAACCTAAGTTGCATTCTGCTGCTATAATGATGCTTCATTGTATTGTGTTAATTGCAGTTTCAAGTGCTTCACAGTTTGCAGGAGTAATTCACTGGATCAGCCTAGTCATCCTGTCTGTTTTCTTTTCAGAGGTATGTATAATCAAAGAGTTTCAGCACATGCAGAACTGCAAAGTATTTTTATGCTGTCACTGACTTTAACAGTAATTTGAGTGAATAAATGTACCTCAGTGTACTTTAGGGGAAAAAAAAAAAAGACACAAAAATTAACAGTTGACACTTCTACTCAGCAAACTAAAAAAAATCTGGTTTAGTTTATCACTGTTTGTCTGTTGCCTAGATTTGGCAAGGAAACATGGATGATAGTTTCTTACAAATTATAATTAGAAAACTACAAAAAGTAATAATCCCCTCTGAATTACTACAGGACAGAACAGGACTAGTTTCATCCATTTGTTCTCACAGAAATCGTATTGGTGTCACGGGGTATAAGGTATAGGAATAAAATATACTCTTCAGGAATAAAGATCCACAGAGTTGGGGTTTTTTTTTACGAAATTATCTGTTTTGAGAATGGAATTATCTCCTCTCACAGTTTGTATAGGTAGTTTAGATGTTCTAGGTTGCTGCAAATAGAGAAGAAAAGAATGAAACAAATGGTGAATTTCTTTGCGAAAATTTATATGAGTTTGTATTGCAAAAGGCTGTGGTCATATGTAACAAATGAGCAAACTGGGGTAATCATTTTAGTTTTCAACTTTATGCCAAAAAGAAGTCATTGGTATTGAGATATTTAGGCTACTCCTGAAACATCCCAAAATATTTTAAAAGCTATGTTTCCAGGTTATATTTTACTTGTCACAGAAATATGTTTTATGTTAAGTTGAAAGAGAGCTTGGACTTAAATATTTTGAAATATTTTTTCTAGTTATATTGGAGAAAAAGTAGTCATTCAAACATATGTTAAAGCCTTCACTCTGCTCTACATTTGCAAAGTTACAAAAAAACCCAACCAACTAAATAAATAACTAGGGAGCTACGATATCTGCAAATGGTTTAGTAGGTCACATGTGTTAAATTAATACTCACCATATTATACCACTGCTTACTTCCAATCAAACACATTTATTTACATATGTCACTTGGTATTTCTTCCTTTGTATTTTTACTCAAATCAAGAATTTTCTAGCTGGTGTTTCCTTGCTAACAGGAAGGGGCCTTGGGACTGCTTTGCTCCTAGCCTTCTGATGCTGCAATTAACACAGATGGATACGATGACTTTCCCCATCCTTTGATGGTGATCCTGGGTTGTAGAATACATGTAAACTGACAGAAAAAATCTCTAAGCAGTTAAAAATTTTTTCCAGAGTCTTTCCTTTCTGGATTGCACATCCTAATTCTTGGACACTCGGGTTTGCTAGATGGAGAATATTCTCTGTAAAGAAAAACTTTCTCTGCTACCCCCAGAACCTTTCTTCAGTGGGAATTAGCATCCTGGAGCTCACTGTAATTCTAAGTTTCCCAACAAGATCAGCTCCACTGCCAGCAGCATGACTGCACATGCATGCCCACCTGATCTTCATCACTTTCAAGTGCGTGTTTCACAAGAAACTTCTCCTGTGAACCTCAGTTTTCTTCTGCTGGGTTGTAGTCTCAAGTTCTGTTGTCATTCACTTGGGCAACAAACCGCT
>NW_009952711.1:930072-934768 GCF_000747805.2 Chaetura pelagica | reverse complement strand
CTCTTCTCAAGCCCTGATGCAGTGCCTTGCTCCTCTATCCCTGCCATAGTTCAGTTCATATGCTGACAGGTTTTGGTTTGGGCAGTGCAGGCACATCTTCAAGGCCAGTGTTCATCTGTCTCAAGGAAGAAATTAGTTTCAATTCTACCGAGACAGAGTACCCACATAAGTGGATGGCAGGAAAACAGTAACAGAATTACTTCACAGACCCAAAACTGGTTGCCTGGCCCACCATCCTTATTATGGATTTGCTTTGGCTTTTCTCCTTCTCTCTGTGTTAGGTATTTGGAACTACTTTTCTTTATCCACTTACTGTTCTCATTTTTTAAAAAACTCTTACCACTCACTTTATTATCTATTTCTATCTAACAAAGTATCTTCCTTCACCTATTTGATTATGGCTTGAATTTACACCAAAACAAAATGAGGCCATAAGGGAGCCATGTAATGTGCACAGAAGAGGGCAGGTTTTTGGATACTGGTTCATTTGACAGCTCAGAGTCCTTGACTGCATTAAAGCAACAGAGGTGGCTCCACAGAGCAACTGGATGTACCTCAAAGATTACAGGTCTGGAAGAGAATGAAGGTGAGCCTTTCCTACTGGGCTTGGCCTTGTGCCAGGTTGCCCTAATGAGCACCAGCACATCTGTTTGTGTTGAAATGCATCTCATCAGAGGGAAAAAAGAGGGTTTAAGTTTTTCTCATCCAAATAAAAAACTTTGATTTTTTTTCAAGAGGTTACAAAATACTGCAAAAATTGTAGCTCACAGAAATACTATTTTCCATCCATCTTAATTTTATTTACTCTTTTGGCGTCTTCAGGGGATTTCTTGCCCTCTTGACTCCCAGTGCTATGAGTAGAGCTGTCCTTGTTTGGAATTATTTGTTGAGATGATAGTGTGTTATAGTGAGGTTTCCCAGTCTGTCACTGTTCCTGCCAGGATGGTTTACCCAGAGATGAGCAGTTTAATTAGTTTGCTTGAATGTAACAGGCAACTGCTGAGGATTGATTAGTCCTTCAGTCAGTGCCTTTTTCCTCAAAGCAAGGATTCAGGATTTCTGGTGTTCAGAAAGAGTTGTTTCCATAGCAGGTACCATGTCATAAGTTTGGATGTTTATTGTTTATTCTGTAGTTTGCTTCCCATTAGTTGTAAGTGTGGATACATAACTCTTCACAAATGCCTCAAGTCAGACTTAGAGAACAAAAAATATAAAGTTGTAAAAGACTTGTTAAGAACCAGAAAACCTTCAGCACAAAATGTTTTGGAAAAACATGACTGGTTAAAAGCTGGTGCTGTAAAGACATTGCAAGTAATTACAGTCCTATCATGCTGGAGTTAAACAGGCGCTGGCTTTCTGCTTGGTTAAAATGAAGGGGACAAAAATGCCAGCAGCTGGCACATGCCAGCAGAACAACTGCCAACAAAATTAAGTAGTTACTCTCACAGCATATTCCAGCCCAACACAAGCCTTAAAGGAATTTATTGCACTCTGGTAATTATTTATTCTCTGTCACTATCGGTGACTTTCCAACATAAAAATACCCGTATTGGAGTGCACTTGAGCTCTTTTTGCTTTTTTCCAAGTATTTGAACAGGATTTACTAGTAGTGATGATTATGTATGTTTGTCTCTGTTTACATACATCACTATGGTTTGTCTGTGTGCACCAAAAGTTACCCAGATGTTAAGACAGAAGAGAAGAGAGAGACACTGGGGGAAATCCCAGTACCAACAGCAAGGCAAGGCCGGGGTTACGCCCTATCAAGAGGGCCAGTTCAGCCTTGGTAATAGTTGGCTGAGAAAAGGAAGATGGGGAATGTCACAGTGTTTTGGTAAGTGGATTGGAGTCTGCTTGTATTTTAATAGTCTTATCACATTGCCACAAATATTTGATTCTGTAGCTGTTGTTTAGTTCTGCTTTTCCACTGAGATAGATGAGACCGCGTGCAAGAATTGAGTTCTTTGGTATTAGTTGTTTGCATTGTTCTGTATGTGCTTCAGTCAGCCAAGCACTCAGGCATTCTGCTAGTGTTCAGCACTACAGTGTTTTCCTGAGAGTAGCCAAGCCTTCTGATGTGCTGGAAGTCAGGCAGTCATGGAATTGTGACTTCTGCACCTGTGTCCAAAAAAAGAGTGCTCAGATTGAGTAGACCATGTCTGGGGTCTTAGCGGATAAAGAATCTGTTTCATTAGCTACAGCTTACAAGTCCATTTTAGGTTTTCTCTTTTAGGAGGAAAAAAAAACAACCCCAACCAAGACTTTCCTCATCCTATATATATATATATATTAGAGGGAAGTGTTTGTAGTAGTCTGACACTTTACTCCTTGTTAATAGCAATCCTTGGAGGGAATAAAAACCTTCTAAAGGAAGATCTTACTACTAGGGTTCTGTTAAAAAGGAAAAACATCCCAGATGACAGAACTAGGAATGTCTTTCCTGTATAGATTTTTCATAAGCAATTCATAATTTTATATTAGTGAAATCAGTTACATTACTTTTGTTACTTGTTTTGTGAGCTTCAAAGAGCTAAGCAGAAAGATAATGTTCTACTAATTATTCCATAAACTGTGATTTCTTTTTTTGGATGTTTGCTTTCCTTCAATGGGCATACAGCTTTTCTCATGGTGCTTAAGTACACTGCATTGCAGGCTGATGTTTTGATTTTTAAGGTGGTTGGTTAGGGGAGATATAGGAACAAAAATACGGATTTTATATGCTAATATAGTTTATAAAGCTAAATTTAAGCTTCCTCCATTGTTAGTATGTAAATAATTAAATATTTTATATACTGGAACACTTATTTTCTAACCACTCTTGCTTCACAAAAGTTACCAGGAAAAATGGTTTCGTAGAGGTCTAGGAATTTAGCTAGACACCTTCCTTGAATGTCAGCCTACACATTTTGGTTCCAAGAATATACATCACTTACACAGTGTGTTCTATCAGTGCTTCATCTGTGCTTTCATCTCTTGACAGCGACAGCCCAGCACCTTTTACATGGTGCACTTCAAAGTTAGGAAGTAACCATGCCCAGAGAGAACTTCTACAGGGTTGGTCAAGGCCAGTTTTCTATCCAGTCTGATTTACCTTATGGTAGCATGCTCATCTCTAGTAAGCCATTTCTGTTCCTATTAAAGCCCTTTCACATCTATCCAGAAATGTGAGTTTAAAATTAATTATTTTTCTCCATATTCTAAGAACAAATATTAGGGGAGAATATAAGAACAAATGTAACTGCATTGTTTCTGCAAAGGTGCATTTGTATACCATATGGTATCATGACAGACTATGAGAAAGGAAGTTCTGCATTCATCTCTGTTAGTGCCACCAAGCTTTTGCAAGTAATTATTTCTGTGTGATCACACATGCTAATAGAGCCACAGCAGTTACAGAGTGCAGTGCACAGGGAGTGTTTTGTACTGGGTGATATATATGAGGTGAGGTCAGCAGTTCCACATTTCCTTGCTTGAAGAGAAGCATGTGAGGAGGATGCTCACGCCCTGGAAACAGAAAGAGTGTCTGGATGTAAAGATGTTAACATGTTCCCCTGTGCTCAGGTGGCCCGGCAGTAGCATGGGCTAGAACAGCTAATGCAGGATCTCAGAACAGGCTCTCCAGGAGATGGCAGAAGAGGCTTTTAAGCAGTGAAAGAGCCAAGGCCTCTGTGGAGTGACCCAAAGCAGGAAGATTATAAATTACAGACTGAGTACAAGGTGTTCTTTCTGGGAAAGATTTCAGTATGCATTTGGTCAGAAGCTTACTCTTCTGAGTTTCTTTACAAGCCAGAGGTAAAGACCCTCTGCAACTGATAGATTAGCTTTCTGGCAGTGGAAGGAAGGAAGTGCTCTTCTAAAGACACCCCTTCTACTCCACTCCATCCTATCCCTCTCTCAACCTACCCCACCTTGAAATGCACAGTTGCTCTCTGTGCCTCTTAGCTCACCCTGGGGGACCAGCCTTGCTTCCTGTGCTGACTCCTTTTGATCTCTTTACACTACACTTGAACTTGGCACAGTGAGTCACTGAGTGGTAAATTGCGCAAGCAAAAAAGTGTTTAAAATTGCCTAATGTACCTTGCAGTCAGCTGACAAATGAAGCCAGCTCATGCAGATTGTGGGAATTCACCCGGCTGGCTCAGCAAAGAACTTGGCCAGGTTCCCCTGCAAAGTTGGAGAGAAAACCTGCAGCATCACATAGTTCTTCATAAACTTCACTGCAGACAGCTAATGTGCAAACAACTGTGTGTCACCAAGGGACACTGTCAACTTTGAAATGATATTTTGGTCTGAAAAATGGTTTAAAATTTTGCTTTTATCTCAGTTTACTCCAACTTAAAGAAGTTAAGAGAAGTGTTCAGTCATTTACCTTTTATTAGTGCACTGGACAGACTTTTATATAATAATTTAGCTTCTTTCAGAAAACAAAAAATGTATTTCTGGTATAACAAAATATATGTGTATGTATGTTAAGGTCTTTCTAATTAAAATATTTACAGCCAAGAAATGTTAAATCATTATTTTTCAAGTACAAAAAAAGCAAGCTGGCAGTGGCCTTTAACAGAAAAGTACTTACACAGGTATTTATGTTTGCATTCAAATTTATCTGTCAAAAAATGCAGAATGCCTGTAGTGTAATGCAAAACTCTGTGTGTGCATTTGCTACAGTGCTAAAAGATGCCTGCTCATCAGCAGG
>NW_009952711.1:922851-930005 GCF_000747805.2 Chaetura pelagica | reverse complement strand
CAGCAGGAAACAGCAGTGCTACTCCATTTTTTCCCTGTTTCTTGTAGATTCTTGTGCATACAAGCAGTAGAGTCCTGACTAACGTTTATGTCTGTTGACATGTGATGAATGTTACAGTGGCAGTTCTCTTTTAATTCATATACATTTTCAATTTGATCCGTGTACATGCATAGGAAGATTCATGGATTATTAATTTCTGGCTCTGTTTTTTTTCAGGTTCAGCTACAGGTTCTTATTTTCTAAGTTTTGTACAGGGAAAGTACACAATCAAATGCAATATGTAATTGTTCGAAAGATATTTTTGATTGTTTAGGAAACTTACTAAAATGCTGTTTTTAAGCAATAGAAATGCTTTCATTGCAGTCAGAGTATTTGTTATATTGAACAGTCAGTGATTTTCCCAGTGAAGTCCAAATTTGCTTGGTTCAGACTCCTCTCTGTGAGACTTATGGCAGCAGCAGTGGATGTGATCTTGTGCTTTGTGCAAGCGAGGGGAGAGCAGAGAAAGCTCAGCCAGGTTTGGAGTTGCCAGGTGTGAAGACTGGTCAGTGGGCAGTGAGTGTGGGGCCCCTGTGTCTCCAGACACAAGCAGTCTGGGACTCACTTGTGGGACTTTCTTGGCGCTCTTGATTACCCCAGGGCCCCAAGGAAAAGCTGCCTTATGTGGCTTTTGTCCCTTCAGTCAGGATGTGGACTTAGTTTAGAGTAACAGTGCTGTTACATAGCTTTAACAGCTTCAGTGCTGAATAGAATAGTTTTTAAAGCTTAACCCTCTGTTATGCCTAGTGTGTTGGGAAGAGTGTGTCCCTCAGATGGGGACTCGGGTTCACACCCACCCCTATGCTCTCCTGTCCCGCAGTGTGTCTGCTGGAGCTGAGAGCAAAGGTGCTAATCATCAAAGCATTTATTGTGGGGAAAAGACCTGAGACATGAGACTCTGGAATACCCTGGAAATATTCAAGGTCAGGTTGGATGGGGCTCTGAGCAATCTGATCTAGCTGAACATGTCCCTGCTCACTGCAGGGGTGTTGAACTAGGGGACCTTTAAAGGCCCCTTCCAACCTGAACCATTTGGTGACTCTGTGATTCTAGAGGAACAAACATTACTATATTGAATGTCTGCCAAGCAGACTTCCAGTCACTGCTGACTTGTGCTGATTCACACCAGCAGACTGAAAACACAAACATTTGTGCTAGCTTCCAGCCTTTGGAACTGCTCAAACCCCTTCATATGACAGGCGTATTTGAACACTGCAGTGAGGCAATGAAATGGCAGAAAGCAAAATCCTTTTTTATATTCTTTCAACAATCCCATGTTAAATCATATTTAGTTGTGAGACAGTATTTCTATTTTCTTTGTGCAGATATTCCTTATTATTTCAGTGAAAATACCTTTATACACACCTTTCCAAAGGAAGAGAAATTTTCACCATCAGTTACTATAAACATGTTAAGTGTTCAGTCATCCTTCAGATAGTTGCTTATTGACCTAGAACTTCATAAATGCTTGCCTAAGCTTGGAAGAAAGTAAGTGAGATTTCTCTATGCTGACAGGATTGCTGTAGGAAAGGTGGCATCCCAAGTTGTAAGGAAGGCACTGCTTTTCTTCATGAAGTTCAATAAGGACACGTGCAAGGTCCTGCACCTGGGTCGATGCAATCCCCACAAATACAGATTGGGTGGAGAACGGATTGAAAACAACCCTGAGGAGAAGGACTTGGGACTGCTCTGCTCTGAAGACAGGCTTAGAGAGTTGGGGGTGTTCAGCCTGGAGAGGAGAAGACTCCAGGGAGACCTTAGAGAACCTTCCAGTGCCTGAAGGAACTCCAGGAAAGATGAGGAGGGACTTGGGACAAGGGCAAAGAGTAATATAGGACAAGGAGTAATGGATTAAAACTGGAAGAGGGGAGATTTAAGTTAGACATTAGGAGGAAATTCTTTAGTGTGAGGGTGGTGAGACACTGGCCCAGGTTGCCCAGGGAAGTTGTGGAAGCCCCTGGAAGTGTTTGAGGGCAGGCAGGATGGGGCTTTGAGTAACCTGGTCTGGTGGGAGGTGTCCCTGCCCATGCAGGGGGGTTGGAACTAGATCATCCTTAAGGTCCCTTCCAACACAAACCATTCATTGATTTCCTGATGGCTGCCTGCTGTGGAACTGCTGTGGTGGACCCCAAATTAACCAACAGAGCTGCACTTTGGGGGCTATGAGTAACTTGTATTTAAGCATTTTGTGCAGCTTCTCAATGTGAAGCATGGGAGCTGCTTAGAGAGGAGCTGGGATGCTCTTGTCTGCAAGTACTCTGCTGAGGGCCTGAGGTGATGCAGCAGGAGTGCCTTGGTTGTAAGGGAGCATCTGCTGTGCACCTTGTGCTTACATCCCATCATACTGGTGAATTTGGAGTCACTAAGGGATCTGAGGAGCTGCTCTTGTGGATCTCTTCCTCCACATATAAACCTCAAGCATACAGGTTAATAAGGAAATTGGTTTGAATCACCCTAAATGTTGCATTTGTAAAATGCTTTGAAAGTAAAATGTTCTTTTTAGGACTATAGAGCACCAGCATTAGCAATTCTTGGTGTCTACACAGAGCCTTACCATATTTTGCTGAGCAAAACCATATATAGGAATAGCACTGAAAAATCTAGTGTTGATCTGCAATTAGTGCTGGCATGTTTGGCATTAATTCACAGTTGGTTTGTAATGATGAGCAGATACATGTTACCACAGTCACCTTTTTCTACACAGTTCTTGGCATGGTCACCCCTCACCCCTTGCCCTGCTGAGCTCTCTGTCATTAGTACTGTTCTTTAATTGAGAAAGTAGCGCTTTGAACATCTTTGCAAGGCACAGAGCTGCAGTTAGACTCTTCGTGTCTGTAGTGTCTGTCAAAATATGACCTTGGTGTTGCTCTTGGCAAAAAACATCCCCACCAGTTATGCTTTTATATGAATTCAGTTTCAATCATTGGTTGTCTGATTGATTTTACTTCATTCTATTGCATCTGAAAGCTGGGTTAAAAATTAGGGAAAGTGCCATTGGATTTTTAATGGGAATTCACCATTGGTTCATTCTGTGTTCTTTATTCCTCTTTTCTAGCTAAAGTGTTCAGTCATCCTTCAGATAGCTACTTATTGACCTAGAACTTCTTAAATGCTGGCCTAAGCTTGGAAGAACGTAAGTGAGATTTCTCTATGCTGACAGGATTGCTGTAGGAAAGGTGGCATCCCAAGTTGTAAGGAAGGCACTGCTTTTCTTCATGAAGTTCAATAAGGACACGTGCAAGGTCCTGCACCTGGGTCGATGCAATCCCCACAAATACAGATTGGGTGGAGAACGGATTGAAAACAACCCTGAGGAGAAGGACTTGGGACTGCTCTGCTCTGAAGACAGGCTTAGAGAGTTGGGGGTGTTCAGCCTGGAGAGGAGAAGACTCCAGGGAGACCTTAGAGAACCTTCCAGTGCCTGAAGGAACTCCAGGAAAGATGAGGAGGGACTTGGGACAAGGGCAAAGAGTAATATAGGACAAGGAGTAATGGATTAAAACTGGAAGAGGGGAGATTTAAGTTAGACATTAGGAGGAAATTCTTTAGTGTGAGGGTGGTGAGACACTGGCCCAGGTTGCCCAGGGAAGTTGTGGAAGCCCCTGGAAGTGTTTGAGGGCAGGCAGGATGGGGCTTTGAGTAACCTGGTCTGGTGGGAGGTGTCCCTGCCCATGCAGGGGGGTTGGAACTAGATCATCCTTAAGGTCCCTTCCAACACAAACCATTCATTGATTTCCTGATGGCTGCCTGCTGTGGAACTGCTGTGGTGGACCCCAAATTAACCAACAGAGCTGCACTTTGGGGGCTATGAGTAACTTGTATTTAAGCATTTTGTGCAGCTTCTCAATGTGAAGCATGGGAGCTGCTTAGAGAGGAGCTGGGATGCTCTTGTCTGCAAGTACTCTGCTGAGGGCCTGAGGTGATGCAGCAGGAGTGCCTTGGTTGTAAGGGAGCATCTGCTGTGCACCTTGTGCTTACATCCCATCATACTGGTGAATTTGGAGTCACTAAGGGATCTGAGGAGCTGCTCTTGTGGATCTCTTCCTCCACATATAAACCTCAAGCATACAGGTTAATAAGGAAATTGGTTTGAATCACCCTAAATGTTGCATTTGTAAAATGCTTTGAAAGTAAAATGTTCTTTTTAGGACTATAGAGCACCAGCATTAGCAATTCTTGGTGTCTACACAGAGCCTTACCATATTTTGCTGAGCAAAACCATATATAGGAATAGCACTGAAAAATCTAGTGTTGATCTGCAATTAGTGCTGGCATGTTTGGCATTAATTCACAGTTGGTTTGTAATGATGAGCAGATACATGTTACCACAGTCACCTTTTTCTACACAGTTCTTGGCATGGTCACCCCTCACCCCTTGCCCTGCTGAGCTCTCTGTCATTAGTACTGTTCTTTAATTGAGAAAGTAGCGCTTTGAACATCTTTGCAAGGCACAGAGCTGCAGTTAGACTCTTCGTGTCTGTAGTGTCTGTCAAAATATGACCTTGGTGTTGCTCTTGGCAAAAAACATCCCCACCAGTTATGCTTTTATATGAATTCAGTTTCAATCATTGGTTGTCTGATTGATTTTACTTCATTCTATTGCATCTGAAAGCTGGGTTAAAAATTAGGGAAAGTGCCATTGGATTTTTAATGGGAATTCACCATTGGTTCATTCTGTGTTCTTTATTCCTCTTTTCTAGCTACTGATGTTACTTATAACTGTTTTGCTTAATAGAGGAGGTTCTTGGAGATATATTTCTCCCCTTATCCTTTGACTTCCTGGAATTTTATAGGGCAATAGCCCTGTACTCCTGGGGGGAGAGTAGGAGCCTCTGCTCTTGACTGATGAAATGTCAGTATCTTTAGGCATCATTAGGGGCCTGTGCTTCTTTTCTCTTAGAAAAGAGTAAGCACTGGCATATCAAAAACGCAAAAAAAAAGAGAAACTTCCCTCATTCCAGCTGAGGGGGACCCACAGTGGATCTTATCTAGGCTGGGGCCGGGGGCTGGGTTGGTAGTCTAAATCTCACAAATCTAAGAGAAATTTTAGGAGAATGGAAAGGCTAATGAGCATTTGAACTTGGAACTTGGTTATGGAAGTTTAATGAAGTCACTAGAGTGGTTGGAAAGCAATGCCTGCTTTCATAACACAGAAGTGTAGCTATTTTTAGATTCTCATTATTAATCAGAAGAAATGCATAATGCTTAAATAATACAAAAAATGATCCCACAAATAGACAAAGGACTAAATGTTTATCTAAATTACAATAACATTAATAATCTTTTTTATCCCTAATCTATTTTACTAGACTATTTTGAGGATTGTGGTCCTTGGCATATGGGATTACATTGAAAATAAAATAGAGGTAAGCACTCTTGCTCTTCATACTGTTTTCCAGCAGGCACAGTAAGAATATGAAGAACTGCTTTGGGTGGCTTTGCTATATACCTGATGCTGTACAATAGCTTTAACTCAGATAAATAAATACACACATTTTTCTCATGATAGGCATGGATACAGAGCTGTATGATGCAGTCCCTTTTTCTGTGACAAACTCATAAGAGAGAGAGATTTGGAAATACTTTATTGAGGGATGGATTTATGCTTTTTCACTCTTTGTGTCTATTTATTGTGTTGTTAGAACTGTGCTAGTCTAACTGTTCATACTGCTACTCTGAGCTAATGAGCAATATGAGTTAAAATTGTCATATGACTGGTATAACCCCATTCCTGTAAGTCAAATTAGAACTGGTTAAAAAAATGTGTGTGGTTTTCTGATAGAAAATCCTGGTTTGACAAAACACCCAATTCTCTTGTGAGATTATTTTCTTGTTTTGTTTTTTAGTTAAAATGAAATAATGATAAATGCTGTAATATGTACCTCAAGTTAAAAGTGAAGTAGAATGTGCATACTGTTAGGCAGATAAGGAAATGTAGGTGTTGTAGGTAACACATAATCCAAATCTGAGCAGAAATCAAGAAAATTAAAAGCTTTTTCTTCATGCTATCTGATAAACTAATACTGCACAGGATGCACCAGGAGAAAACAGGGGTCTTCTTGGAACTTAAATGATCTACAGGCTTGCACATTTTTGTAATAAAGTTGTAAATCTTTTAACTTGCTTTGCTAAAATGCTGAAGTGAAACTTAATTTATAGATCCAGAGATTCTTATTATTGAGGTGAAATGCAGCAGTTTCTGATAACACATTTTGGTTATTTGAAATGGAGTGATACTGTTCACTGCCCAGCAAATGATGGCAGAAAGAAGTTTCTTCAATACACTGAATTGTTAGGCACAAATCAGAATGTGTAGTCCTTATAAAATCCATGTTCTGCCTCCTTGTGCAAACCATTAGTCAGTGGTCTTTGGCAGCTGGGAAGGGTCTCAGTTGGGATGAGAACATGGTATTCTGTTCTACCCTGCATAGTACAGACACACTCTATTGCCAGTTTGCTCTGGAGTGTATTTACTCACGTATTTCTGTCTAATACTTTGCACAATTGCCTTTTCTGATCTAATCCCAATGCAGCCAATGTCATACAAATCATTCTGAGTAGCCCCAGTGGTCAAAATCCTTGAAAATCTAGCAGCCCAATAAAGTTAAGAGCAAGGAGTCTTTCTGTCTTGATGCACAGCTGTTCCCACACACGTTGTGTAGTCAGGATGTGGCCAAGAGCCATCAATTCTCTTTGCTCTGCCTTTTTGTACTTGTATTCTTGATCTCTTCATTTAGACAGATGTATGGGCAGGGACTGTATCCTTTTTTGGAATGAAATTATTCTAAGTAACAGGTAATAAATACCAATGATAATAAAACTCTAGCTATGATAGCATTTAGGCTATCACTCTGCCTGGGGATTTTGGCTGGTATTTCCAAATACCTTTCTCTCTCCTTGTCCTCCCACCACAGTTTATCTCTCCTCACCTCGTAAAATGCACTAAAGAATTCTTTTGTGCTACCTAAAAAGGATGCAGCCTTTCTGTGGCTTGGCCACCCCTCATATCCCTTTCAAATATGCACCATAATTGCATTTCTTTTGGGCAGAGTGGGAGCCCTTCAAGACCATAAGCAGGGATTACAGGGGTATGGGCTTTAGGAAGGGGGTGAAAA
>NW_009952711.1:921254-922677 GCF_000747805.2 Chaetura pelagica | reverse complement strand
GGAATGACAGGGTTATGGTCTTTAGGAAGGGTGTGAAAACTCTTGATTTCTCTCTAGGTGTTTGATGGTGCTGTCATAATCTTGTCCTTGGCACCAATGGTGGCCTCAACAGTGGCTAATGGCCCCAACAGCCCATGGGATGCTATCAGCCTTATTATCACACTGCGAATATGGAGAGTGAAGAGGATCATTGATGGTGAGTGATGTTTCAGTTTCTGGTTCCAAAAATTACCTGGCAGGCTGGGGAAAAAGATATTTTAAAAATTATTAAAAGATTGCTTACTATCATTGCTGGCGTTGTTCTTCCTCTTACATTTCAAAAACACTGAACAGAAGAGAGTTAAGACTCCCATGGAGGAGAGTAGGTCTCAAGTTCATGTCTGTATCTTCTGTTTCCTGTAAGCCTTTATAATTGATTGGTTTGTTTTTCTGTTAGGCACCTTCACATCCCCTGTCCTGTAAAGTAAATGCCTTGACCTGTTTCCTTGCCACCAGATGTCATTCCTGATTCTGCAAAATTGCTTCCAATCTGCTTTTCTGATACTTGCTGCACCTGCCCCGTTTCCATACAGCTAGCTTTGTCTTGGGGCTTTCTTTTCCAAGTATATATAAAAGTAATACTCTTTAATGTTAGATTCCAGGAGCATTTTCTTGCCATGCTGAAGGTGCTTTCTGCAGTGCTTGGTGGGCTGTACAGCATAATATTTTAGCATATGTTGGTACTGTTTTCCGCAGACCTGTGTGGGGAAGCACCATGGGAGAGAAGAAAGCCCCAGCAATTCAAGGTTGCAGAGAGCAGAGCCCAGTGACTGTGCCTGGAAGCCAGAACTTTGGTGTAGGCCACTTTGTGTCCAGCATTTTCAGGCATTTCAGGTTACAGGGAAAAGAATAAATGAAGGGTCACTTTGCTCATGTGTTGAAAGATCAGGGTCAAGTTGTTATTTTGAATTTAGATGGCCAGGAAACTCTGTATTCAAAGTTGAGGAAAGGTCATTAGCCATCCAACTGAAGTGTACAAGAAAAGTTCAGGATCTTTTGTAGCTTCAGCAAACATCAAGAATTGCATTATGCATTGAGCAGCTCTGCTGAGAAGTCTGAGTTTGCCATAGTCACGACAGGAGCAACATTTCCTCAGGCTTTAGGAGACCTATGGGCTGTAGCTTGAAAAGCAATAGAAGATAAATGCCTTTTTGTTTTTTAAAGTATCCTTCTTAGTCTGCTATTTCCATTAAGGACTTAGTTCTTACCGCAAAGTGTAGGAATTAAATGCATAGGACTCTGGAATAGTTCTTTTCCTAAGGGAGCCATGCTGTTCAGGTTTGGAGGGGATGGGCCTACCACTAAGCAGAAAATTCTCCTACCTAGCAATTCAGGAAATGTGTGGTAAACACTGGAAAAGATCTGTATTTGTGCAGGAGAAGGT
>NW_009952711.1:868608-921058 GCF_000747805.2 Chaetura pelagica | reverse complement strand
GAAGAGCGTGCAAGATGTATTTCAGCTCAGCCAAGCAAATGGAGATCTGACCAAGCAAGATCTAAACCCTGCTGATGACCTGCATTTCCCAGTCAAAATACTGTAGTGCTATTTCTATAAGAAATATTCTGGTTCTCTAGATGCAAGTGAAAGGGGGGACATTGTCTGGCTTGTAAAGGTCTGTAAGGGTTTTCCTTCGAATAACAGAACAAATCACAGTTACTCTAAGTGCTTATTTGTGTTTTCCAGCGTATGTCCTTCCAATGAAATTGGAGATGGAGATGATGATTCAGCAATATGAGAAGGCAAAGGTTATTCAAGATGAGCATCTGGAAAGACTAACCCAGATCTGCCAGGAACAAGGGGTAAAGTTCAGTTTGTCTTTATTTACACATAGCTATCATGGCAAAACAAGCAGTTCACATACTTTGCAGCAAGCTAAGGTTTGAGAAATGTCACTGTGACTTCTTTTGTAAGGTGACAGGTCTCAGTGTTAAGGAAGTATTAGCTGCAGCCAGGGTGTTGTCAGCATGCTGTTTGTCAAACAGCAGTTGGCTCTTTCTGCTGCTGTGGTTGTGTTTCCTGAGGTGAGGAAAATAAGTGTGAGGAACAGCAAAAGAATGTTTCCAGCAAGTAATTTATTGAATGAGTACAGATAGCTTGACAGAATACTGAGAACATGCAGAAGTCATTGCCACTGTTGGAGGGTGCAGCTCCATCAAGGCCATGTCCTAGGAAAGGTGCATGTGTTGGAAGCTAATGAATCTCCCTGCTTTAAATGCAGAAGACATCTTCCCTCTTATGTCAGTCAGAGATTCTTCTGGCAGACTCAGGATGTTGCAATAGAAGCTTCTAGCTGCTGGAAGCAAGTCAAGACTCTTCCCAGGCCCCCAGGTGTTCAGTGACTCAGTCTTAAGGTAAGGGAAGGTGAAGTTTAAAATCTCTCAAATTAATATATTTACATGAAAAAGGTGTAAAAGCACTGTTTGGGCAGTGAGCCAGGAGATTTTGCATCTTGTCCTATGCACATGGGCAGGGCACCATCAAACCACGACAGAATGACCCCCAAGTGACTTTTTGTTTCAGATGTGAGGGTAACCATGTGGTGTCCAATCCTAGAGATTGCAAGGTTCCCACTCCACTTGTGGTAGTTGCTTTTCAAATACAAAATGAAGAGACCTGAATGACTCAGTCAGTCATAAAGTTGAAGCACCTCAGCAGACAGGAGGAGGGGCAGTTTGTTCCAGAACAGACCAACTGCCCAAAAGTTGCATAATCTGAAGCAGGGATTTAGGTGCCCATCTTTTACTGATGCCCCTAAAATACTTCTGAAACCATCAGTTTTTAGGTCCTCAAATGGCTTTTTAGATTTAGTTCCAGCTCTCCTGCACCTGCATCTCAACCTGGGATTCTGCAGTGAACTCTTGGTGGTGCGAGGTTGCCTTGTCCACGTGATGAGTTTGGAAGACCTGTTGACAGTGTGTGTCATTTCATAACACTGTGTTAGACAGTCTCTCATGTTAACCATAACAAATTTCTAAATTTCAGGCTTTACTTTAGCCA
This sequence comes from Chaetura pelagica, assembly GCF_000747805.2. Lineage (NCBI taxonomy): Eukaryota > Metazoa > Chordata > Aves > Apodiformes > Apodidae > Chaetura > Chaetura pelagica. Next base: position 919,495 of record NW_009952711.1, on the reverse strand, counting down.
AAACTTGGTTATTTCCAGCTATATAAGTATCTTCAGCGGCAGAACTGCAGTTCTTTTGATCACAACTTTGCACAATGTAATTAAATTATTGATGTTTCTATCATAGTTGTGAAATGAATAGGGAAGTGGCATATACCCCATTTTACAGGGAGAGCACAAACCAAAAGCATTAAAAAAACTAAAAAAAACACAAACTAAAAGCATTAGGCAAATCAGCCATTTCTTGAGTCCTGGTGAAGTATTTTGTGTGCCAGACCATGCTGTTAGACTAAAGTTCTTGACAATCACACATTGCAAAACATTCTTGCTTAGGAAATGCACTATGCAGCTCTAGATCTCTAAACAATTTTTGGTGGTGTTATTTCATAGTCTTGGAATAAATGTGGGTTTGTTATCCCAAGTGGTGGCAGTAGCAGATTTTGCCACTCTCCATACTGATCCATGTACCTGCATGTATCTGCATGCCTGGCTTGCAAAATGTCTGAGCCTTAATCTGAGCTCTGATGGTTGCAGTTTAGCTGTACATCAAGCACAAAGAAATACTGCAGTGGTAGATTAGTCAATCTGTGAAAACACAGCAGGTTCTCTCCTAGCTTTCAAGTGTCATCAGCTATGGAGAAATATGGAGTATAGAAAAATGACAGCATAATCATTCTCTCATTTTACAATTCTGACTTTTTGCCAAACAAATGTCTCAGCTCTATAGTATGAGGTAAATGTACTAATTTGCCTCAGTTAGCAACATTGACACAAGTTCTGCATCCTTTCTTCATAAATTAATAGCTTCATAATTCAGTCAAGTACAAGTTGTCAGCATTGTAATACTCACATTATCATTGTGAACAGTTTCTTGTGGGAAAAATGTCTCCTAATGGTATTTAATGCCTCAAATTCTGCCAGGTCTTTGCTTTTTTCATGTGATCACCTTTCCTAACCTTTTTAAAGGGTTGCTCATTTGTGTGCAAATCTGTGTTTCTGAGTGAAGGGTTGCCTACAAAAGTCTGGCTGTTCTCACTATCTGGAGGGCCAGCAGGGAGGATTCCAGTTTGCCCTGTCTGTGTGGTGCCACCTCTGGCAGGGGCAGATGGAGTGGCTGGGAGCTGCCCAGAGGGGTGACCTGGAGCCTTGGATATGTGCACACCAGTTCCAGCCCAAAGAGGAAGAAAGGGCAAGGCACCATGACTGCTCACATTCCAGCAGTGGCTGTAAATCCTTATTCATCCTGAGGCTACATCTTTGTGACCACACTGATGATTTCCATTTATTTAATAATAATAGACAGGACTGAAAATATTCCTCTTAGAAAGATTTCCCAGCACTTCCTTTTCTGAGATCCTGTGTTTGGTTTCTTACTGCTTTGCCAGTTGTCAAGCAGTTGCAATTGAAATTCTCCAGGTTTGGCATTTTCTGCAGATGAAATTATTTTGAAAGGTTCAGACAAAATATTTCTGAAGAGGAATTGGGGAAAAAAAAATAGCCTGTTTTGTTGTGGATTTAAAACAAATAATTGTCCATGCCCTTCTGTTTTGGATCTGTTAACATTTGACTGTCAAGAATGGAGTTCTTTAAAAAGATAAAAGCAGGAAAGATGCAAACTCCATCTTACCTTTTGAATTCTGTTTTTGTCAGTTGTATTTTTTTTTGGCCAGTGATAGGGTATCACAATTATAAAGTACATTTCCATTCCCAAGCAACACTGGAGATGTACTTTTACAAACAAGAAAACTCTTTCCAGATGTTGATTTTTGGCTAGCCTTACATCTGAAAACCAGAATATATTTTATAAATTATAGCTGCATGGACCAGCAGTTTGTTCTCTGCAGTACCCCACTGGAACTGTTTGAATAGTTTACTGTTTTATTTATTCTCCACTAGCCAAGAAAGAAGTCACGAACAAGAGTGAAACATGAGGGCAGTCAAGGCAGAAAATGCTGCAAGGGTTGAGGTGGCTGTGCAGGGCTTCACAAAACATGAGAGACATCAGCAATCACAGCACCAGGGATTTCTAAAAATGGGTGAAGGTAAAAGCTAAAAAAGTCTCACTGCAATTACTATCCAAAATTTGAACAAAGTATATTGCTGATGGTATTGTTCTATCAGAATAACTTCTATTGCAAAACAAAGCTCCAAAGTTTCAATAACAATGCAAGTTCCAGTCAGGGAAGATTGCTTTTTTCCTCTGGACTCACTTGTAAAGGAATTTCTGTTTCTGATAACAGATCTACTTACATGACTTTTTCTCCTTAATTTTCCTAAGTCATTCAGCTGAGTACAGTCCAGCAAAGATTCTTTGTTGAGCCTAATCACAAGAGCTCCTTGTCTGTCAGCTCCTATAGAATTTGAGTTTTTCATCATTCTTAGAGGTGCAACACCTATGGAAGCTATAATTTCTTTATCTTGGAATATAATTTGTACAACAGTTGCTAGTTTAATGACAGGGCTATTTAGCTGGTAAAATTACCTATCAAAGCAATAACTTACGTTATCCTTTTGCAATAATTTTAATTTATTTCTAACTACCGAACTTTTTCTTGGTGAATGGAAGGCAGCCAAGGTCATCCCATGTTTCATTCTGCCCGTAAATCATTAGTTTGCAACTGTTTTCTGATTTTTATTGGTACCAACAATGGCTAAACTTAATGGAAATAAACATTGGATTGTGTCCCGGTGGCAGAGGAGTTTTAGAGCAGGGTATTCTGTACAGACAGTACTAACAGAACTGAGCTAAGTTATTTCTTCTGCATTAGACATGAGGATATGAATAGGCTTCTGGCTAAAATGTTAATTGATCTCTCTGAAACTGTCAGTCATACTCTGTTGCTAGAGCATTAAAAGAAACTACTCTCTGATTCTCTGCTGCAGCCCTTTTTGAGTCTTATGTGTTGTAAAATTTCAGATAGGATGGGTGGCTCATTTTATAAAACCAGGCATGTATACAGAGATGTTACCTAAAGCTCTGGGTTGGTCTCTGTCATTTTATCTACTTGTAAATGTTCATCTAATGCATTCTTTGAGTGAGGAAGTGCACAGGTTTGTGCTACAAGAGGACACATAACATTTTTGAAAACACCAAGCTTAAATTTACCCTCTATGGACTTTCTTTTCATGCCTTACAATCTAGTTACTGGTTCTTACATGAGATGGTCTCTATCAAAGTGTATTTTTGCATTAGCCACGGGTATTAACCTTTACTGGCATCTTCAGCTCCCTCAGGAGAGGGGGCAGCCAGGCTCTCCTCAGAAGTGCACGGTGACACAGTACACAAGCTTGGAATGTGCAAAATTCCTATTAAATATGAGAACAAACTTTTTAACTAGCAGAATGGTCAGGCACTGGAGCAGATTGCCAGAGAGACTATTGTGTGTACAACCTTTGAGATGTTAAAAAACTAACAAAACAGGTTTTTAGCAGCCTGAGCTAGGTGGACTTGGTTTAAGTGTGGTTTTGGACTAGCTGACCCTCACGGGTTCATTTTAGCCAAGATTATGCTGAAGTTCTCAAATACATTTTTTCCATTGCAAAGTACATTAGGAGCTCATTGATAAAAAAAGCCACCAGAAGCTACCAAAGTGTAAGTAATTAATGAGTATTGTAGATATCCTGGAAAAGAATGTCAGTAGCAGTCTCAAGTGGACCAGTGTGCAGTTTGTCATTATCTAGAGTCAGGAGATGGTTCTCTTTAGGCTCCTTGATCGCCACAAATTGTCTTCCACACACCAGCATCATTTGCCCACTGACTCTCTGTGGGATTTACGTGGTTCTTAACACAGAGCTGACAGCCATGAGTAAGAACTTAAACTGATCAAAGCATTTGTATAGATGTATATGCTTCCCCCTTCTGCCCCCCCTCACGTTATGCATAATATACATCCTTCTGTACAGGCTGAGGGAAGGATGAAATTCTTTTAGTGTGAGACACTGGCCCAGGTTGCCCAGGGAAGTGGAGGAAGCCCCATCCTGGAAGTGTTCAAGGGCAGGTTGGATGGGGCTCTGAGCAACCTGGTCTAGTGGGAGGTGTCCCTACCCATGCACGAGAGTTGGAACTAGATGATCTTTAAGGTCCCTTCCAACTCAAACTTCTGTGATATGATTCTATGATCTACCTGAAAATACAAAGCATAGTTTTCCTCAGCACAGCTCTCCTGCAGCCCTCTGTATTGAAGAGGTTCAGGGTTACAGTCAGATAGCTACATCAGCTCCTACTGCAAATAGAATTTTCACATGTTTAACTTGGCCTAGAATTTTTACTCTAGAGGACTCTTATATTTTGTACCTTTCAGTGATTTATTTAACCTGCCCTGGACTGCATGACATGCAGTCAGAGCAATCTCATTAGCTCTTCTACACATTAGAACTGCCCAAGGTCAGTGTTCAATAGATATAAGCACCTACAACAGAATTTGCTCCTGCAGTCTCTCATGGAAGTACACCTGGAAGGAACACCGCTTATCTTAGACCTAACCTTTTTTTACTGGGTTGCTTTTAGTGGCTAAAACTATTCCAGGTTCTATAATACCTTGGAAGAATTTTTAAGTAATAATTGTAATCAATTAATATTGAACTGATCTCCTGGGTAGATGCATACTTTTTGTGAGCAAAAATCTGTTTCTTGCTTAACTTTTCCTAGATGTTTTATTGAATGTCCCTTCATCTTCTTAAATCAATCCTTACAACCAGTCCCTTTTTGGACATTCTAGAGACTTAGAGATTTTGGGTTTGCATTTGGAAGCAGCATATTGGGTTGAGTTTTGGCTCTGTCTTATGCTCTGTCTCTAAAAGAGTTACAGTTCTGCACCTCTGTGGAACAGGTTGTATGGCTCACTTGGCATCAGGAACAGGGAACGTGGGAGTCAGACAAACACCAGTATTACCCACTTCTCTGTCAATTAAAAAAAAGGACAGTTACACAGAACAGGATTGAATTCTAGCTTTCCACTGTTCTGAATGCTACACAGACTTCTGGGCAAAAATGAATGGGACCTGGAAGCTGACCATCTGAGGTAATGGAGAGGTGGAAGGAAGAGCCTGTGTTAACCAGCTGGTTTGTAGACAACATCAGTTTCTGCTGTTACCTTTCTGAACATTTCTGTGTGTTACTGCTCCCTTGTGGAAGATATTGAAGTCCAGTGCTCTGTGCTGCTTTACTGTGCCTAGGAGTCATAGCTGCTCTTGACAGTCTCATGTTAAGCTGTGCATTTTTGACCACCCGAACTTGATTAGTGTTTAGAGCTGAAAGTAAGATAAGCATGTGGATTGTGTTTGCAGCTAGCAGTAAAAGATGTTCACATATATCTTAAAAATTTGCAGGGCCTGCATAGCCTCAGGCAGTGGATAAGGGAAGCGTTGCATGAGCCAAGACATCAGGTCCGGGTTTCAGTTTCTGCTAGAATGTGACATTTGAGCCATCTTTAAATGCAGGTGCTTCCTCTGCTGCCGTGGGCACCAGAATGTATTTCGGTCTTTTAAACATAAGATGGCAGCAAAGCTCCTTCTGCTTTTGACTTTACTGTACGAGCTGCTCTCAGTAACTGTGGTAGATGTTTTCTCCGTAGGTTCCAGTTTCTCATGCTGTCGGAGTAGTTGGGATTCAACCAAGATAATAATTTTTCCCTTAAAAGAAGTAAAGAATTGTTTGGACAAAGTGTAGTTGTCTACCTTGGTGATCCCAGCAGTGGTTGCAGACTACTACTTGGTCCAGCATGCCAGGCTGAGTAGCTCATAGCTTGTTGGCAGAGCTCTATTAAACAACATTTATTAACTCGTCTGGATGGTGACTGTGCATGGGAATTTTAAAGACTGGTAATAATCTATGGCTTGCTTTATTGATTGGAACATGCCAAGTGGGAATTAGGAAGTCTGGTCTCTTCCCCCATATTTGCTGTAAGTTCACTGTAGCAGGGTAGATCACCTAATGTACTTCCTTTTTTACATCTGCAAAATGCACTGATTCTCTTTAAGCTTTTGATTGTTGCAAGGCTCAACCAACCTTTGTAAAGGCTTAAGCTGGTTAAATGAGGTGTGATGCAGAAATACAATTGTTAAGCTGACTTTTACGTAGTTTTATCTATTTGTGTTATAAAATACCTACCAAGTTTTTTCTCTTCTTTGAAAAAATAAATCACATCCTGCCTTCAGGCCAGAATAAAGCACTTTAGTGGCAGTGTTTCTTTTTCTGACACACAGGAATGTTTTTGTAGGATGAAATGTGAATTGTAGAAAAACAGTAATGATGCCTAATTCTTACCGCCTTTCAGTTTGAACTAGGCAGGTAGATATGGTTAGGCAATACATTTTTAAAAAAAACAAACCCAGATTTCTTTTTTTAGCCTATCATGTTTGAGTGCATTTAAACCAAGGGACTGTCCAGAAGGGTGTTTTCTCCTCTTTGAAAGTGAAATGTAAGATATTTTGGGACTTAAAAACATTTATTTTCAAGTCAAGAGTAAAACCTGAAGTTCTCTGTGTTGTAAAGTTGAACTCCAGACAGTCCTTTCACAGCTGAATGACACGTCCACACTGGAACCTCTGATAAGGCACTGGCCCCTTAAGCCTCAGGAAGCTTAGGGCTGGCTGGGAAAAGAGTTAGCACTACCAGTTTGCTACTTCTTCCTATCTGTAGGATAACACAAACCCCACCAGCTGGTAGCTGCCATGGAGGTTTCATTGAAGGACTCAAGGAGCAGGGATGTTTTTTGACATTTGCTGATGCTGCCTGACGCTGCTGACTGCAGCTGCCAGAGGACCTTTGGTTAAGAGCCATGACATTTCATGGAGCCATCTGTCTGCAGCTGCCAGACTTCTGTCCACTGATTTCAAGACAGAGGAGAAAGTGTGTGCTTTGATAGATTCTGTATTAGGTGACTTGAATGTGATGTGGAAGGCTTAAACTGCCATTTTGCTCTCTAGATTTTAGTCTTTCAATGGGCCTTCCAGTTACTCTAGTTACTTCCCGTATGGTCTGGAAAGCAGATAGTCTCCAGATGTTGCCAACTGGAATCCTTTTTTCTTTCCTCTTTTTTTCTTTCTAAAATCTGTGGAAACTCTGTTTATTTCCCCTCCAGTTGCTTGAAGAGCTTGGAGGAGCTGCTGGTGCTCTGCAGGGTGCCTGGGCTGGGCAGCATGTCTGGTCTGGACCACTGTGGAACAAACTAGGTCTGCTGAGGGATTCCAAAATCTGAGAGCAAAGCAGATTTGAGTCAGGAGCTGAGAGGCAACAGCCAGAACCAGATTCATTTAGCCTACATGGTGTAACACACCAGTTTTCATGCATTGAGGTGCTAATTCTGTCTCAGTTGTAAATGTGTAATGACTGGTGCAGTGTGCCTGGCTGTGGCATCATGTTCTTTGATGGCTTTTCAGGCCTTGGAACTCTGGAAGGTCCAGCAATGCTAAATTGTAAATGCCTTAGTTCTATTACCCACCTCATTTGCTTTTCTCCTTTAATCTCTTGATAATTAAACATGACTAGGTCACTGCTATGCTGCTGATCTTAAAAAGAGTTTAAAAAAAGAGAAACTCCACCACGCAGCCCCATAACTGTGCTGGATCTTAAAGGGTCTCTACAGCCTCTCCAGAAAAATTGTTTTCCCTCTTGCATTGTGGAAGACCTGTGGCTGTCAAACACAAGACAAACATCCTGTGTCCATCTATTAGATTGTACCTGGTAGCTTCCATCTTTTTGTCAGGTGTTTGCTTTATGACACCAGTCATGAGGCAGATTCCCTCCTAACTGCAGAAGGTTATTAACTGCTGTGGCTCATCCACTTGAGAGAAGTGGCCAGAAAAGTGGCAGCCTTCTGTGGGGTTTTCTGCACACTGTTGAGTACAGGAGATTTACAGTTGGACAAGGCCTGTGGTGTCTCACACCCTTGCCCTGTTAGTAGAGGAGGACCATTGTGGGTACTGCTTAGAGAACCACCCTACACAGAAATCCTCATGACAAAGTCTAGCAGGTTAGAGATGTTTGGCATGAACCTAAATCCCTAAATGTTTGTTAAGAGTGGTCTTCTATAAAGATTTAATTTGATTTGCAGTTCAACCTGTTAAAAATGGTCCAAGATGCTATCTTCAGGATGCAGACATGTATTGTATTTGCTGTGACCAGTCTGAAGAGGTTAAGTGAGTAGGGGAGTAGAACGTCCCCAAGAGCAGACTATAGACTTCTGGCCATGCTTGTATGACATTGGTATGTGGTGCTTTTTTCCCCTCTAGTTTGAAATCAGGCAGCTGAGGGCCCACCTTGCCCAGCAGGATTTGGACCTGGCTGCAGAGAGAGAGGCTGCACTGCAGGTCCCCCATGTGCTGAACAAGCAGAGCAGCAACAGGTACAAGGTGGTGGCAGCTGAGGATTCGGATGATGAGACCACTGAGAACATCACTGAGTTGCGACCTCCACAAGGTGAGTGCTGCCTGTGTGCTGCTACCTGTTGCCACAGCTCATCCCTTACATGGAGCTAGTGATCCCACTAAATCCCTTCACTCTACCAGTGGATTGATTCTTTTCCCTGGAGACTGTGTTTTCCCATTTTTGCAAAAAGGCTGCATCTGCTTCCAACTGGCAGGAGCTGTTGTATTTGCCAACTGATTCTGAATAGGGCCAAAAAAATGACTCAGGAAGAAAACTACTATGAGGCACCTTCTCAATGTCCTCATTGTGCTATCCATCAAACACTAAAGAAGCAGCAAATAATTCAGAATTGGCAAAATGATAGTCACTTGGAGGTAAAAGGAGGGAAATTGGGAACTCTGAAAAACAGTAGAGAGGACCCGTGCAGCAGCTGTGGAACATGAGGCTGTGCTCTCTGCAGTTGCTTAAAGCTGCCAGTGCTGGACAGAGTGCAGCAGTGGACTCTGGAGTGCAGAATGTGTCCTGGTCTCAGTAACACTGAGTGGAATATTCCAGAGGAAACAACAGTTTCTGTCTTAATGATGTTGGTCTTCTTTGGACGTCTTAGCTTGAGGATTTTAGTAGATGAGCAATATGTGAATAGATCTGAATTGGAGGTTTGCATGGTATCTTTATTTTGGTTAAACTCCTTGGAATTAAAGACACAGAAGAACTTTAATAAAAAGGTGTACAAGAAAAATGCTCACCAGGTGTTTTTATATGATAATCCTTTCCATTGTCTACACAGTTATGAAAGCGTGTAGAAATTGTGGGGTTTTTTTCCTCTTTATAATATAAAAATGCTAACCACAGTTCAGCCATTAATTATTCCAGATTTGAAATTGTGTTTAAAAGCAGACAGTCGAGCAGTCTGCTCCCTAAAATGCATTTTCCCCCTTTTTTGCAGTATTTCAGAGATTTCCCCAGTGGATAGATTATAATTTATGCATGTGTTCCTTGAGGGTTACATTTGGAAGTGGAGAGTGTTGTGCACATTATAAGGAGGTTTGCTGAAATTTTAGAGCTGTGGAGATTCATCTAAATATTCTTCTGTCCAAGGTCTTCATTCCAACATCCAGGTTAACACAATTACTCATTGTTGTGTCTCCCTGTAAAATGCTGGCCACAAATGCAACAAATCTTCAGGGTTGATTTCTACATTGACTTAGGTCACGTGATTAGAGAGATTGCTGCTTTTCACTGAAAAAGGTATGTTCAGCAGATAAGAAAACATGCATTACTGTTTACATTGAGTAAGGTGCAGTTACATTATATTTAAACATTCATACTGAGTATACAGAATTAATTTCTGATTTCCAGAATTCATCTAAAAATACCAGAAGAAATATTTCTGTGCATTCTGTCATGTGTTACATACGAAGTAGATGCATCAAGCGCTTGTCATCAGAAGTTAAATTTGAGTGACTATTTCAACAACTGTCTTTTATATTGAATGAGACAGGAATTGGACAGAAAAACCTTTTCCTGTGGTCTTATAGCAAGGGACACCCATCCATGGCTGTCTGCCATGGTCTACTGACAAGAGGCCCAGTGAAGATTGAGAAACCACAAGCCCAGCAGTAACATTCAGTGCTTTAGTTTACAGTCCAGGAGTATCTCTAGTTGGTGTAGGATCTCCTGTCTGCTCAGGGATGTGCAGCACTCCTGAGATGGGGCTCTGCACAAAGGATGGAGATGTTTCATGTAGGTCTTCTCTCTACCCTGCTGCTTTTCATCTGCTGTGGTGCCACTAGCTGTGCTGTCTTCAGGGCTTTCCACAACACTTGCTCTGCCTGGAACTGTAAGCCACTAGTGTGACTTGTGGGCCAAGGATTCTGTTTTGCAAGTTACCCCCTGTGTCAGACTGGGAAATGCTTTGCATCCATTTTCTCTAAGCTGTATTTTTTCATCTTTAAAGATTCCAGGCTGGTTACTGCAGTCAGTCATTCTGTGTGCCAAGGGTGCTGGTGAGCTTTGATCAGTACCTGCAGTTGCCTATCACACTGACTAGTCGGAGGAGAAATACGGGACCAGGTTACTGATACTGTTAAAATAAAACCTACTGTTCACAGCCACAGTTCAGCTGTTTGGCAGAACAGGCTCTGATGTGCTGTTCTCTTATGCTCTGGCAGAATGTTGGCCCTACATGTAACACCTGAGGTTAGGGAATGGCATGGAATGCTTGTATTTGTGCCAAACTTAACTTTGTCAGCCTTCAAAAAATCACCGACTTCAGAGGGCCCTGAATTCTGTCAAATCCAGCAAGCTTGAGTTGGCTGGAGAACATACTGCATCATTAAATGGGATATTCCATCTCAAGCTAATCTTATTTCCCCTGTCTGCATTGAACAATAGAAACATTCAGGGCAGAATACTTGACCACGAAGGGGATATGGAATAAGAAAGCATTCAGATTTTTCACTCATTTCCCTGCCTGGGAGTTTTATGGGATAGTGCATAAATTAAAGCTCCCCAGGGGCAGCTGGAGCTTGTATTCTGGTATTTACACTGGATTTTGTGCCACCACTTACTACAGCATTCAGTAAAGTCAGTCAGGTAACCCCACCTTTGGGAATTTGTGTAGAGACACACATTGTGGCCTGCAGGAGAGCACTCTTATGTGCTATCTGATTTTGTAGCTTTCAGTATGTGTCTGCATCCAGGTTTTCTTTCTGTAGATCTCTTTGTATCTGAAGTGCTTTAATTGCTGGTACAACAGTGGGAGAGACAAGAGCTCTAATCAGACAGTCAGTGGGCTTTGAAAGTGTCCCATCACTCCCCAGCTAGTGTTTCATGCAGCTCCTTGAAGAACCACTTCTTGAGGCTGTGCAACAGTAAGCTGTTTGTGGCCTGCTCAGTCCTGTCCTAAGTCTCTGTATAATGAGCTGGTTGCTGCCTCACGGGCTTCTGTCTCCCCAGAGCAGTTTACCAGGAGACCTCATAACATAGTAATAGTAACTGTGGAAAATGTGTAGATCTATGGTATGTAGATCATTAATTTGGCTAAGAAGCAGGAAATTTTAACTTGCTTTGGATGGAGATTTTATTTGTCCTGCCAAAAAATTGATCTCCAGAGTGGACAAACATGAAGGCTAAAACACAGGCTTCAGCATGCAAGTCAAAGGGTACCATTATCAAGCTTAGGAAAGATGATGGACTCCAGAGAAGGGCTGGACTCTAGGAGCTATAAACCCAGGGGAAAGCTGTGACATTTGCTGCACTGTGAGCACTTCACTTAGCCTCTGTGCCTCAGTTTGAAAAGAGCTCAGGGTGAAGCTGTTGCATCTGAATGCACAGCAGCATCACTAATGAGTTTCAGGACCATTGTGGTCAGCCTTTCTCTAAGAGCAAGGGAAATATCCTGAGTGCTGTCATCTCCTTTCTTCTTCCCAGAGACAGTTACCATTTGACATAATGGCAAATATTATCCTATCTGTTAATCTCTAAATTATAAAGGAAGTTTTTTCTCTTGCTGAGTTCATACCTCATACAGTATGTAACTGCTCATGGTCAGGAAAACATCTCATGTTTTCTGCTCCTGCACAAATCATTTTTAGTGTTTGGTATCCAAAGTTCCGGGCTTCAGGGAATGCCAGGCTCACAGTGCCCCATATAGCCATTAATACTTCCTTTCAAAATTTATTATTCTTTAATCTCTCCCATAATATATGAATTACGGTCCCTAGTGGAAATCCCTCATTTTCCTGCATATATCATTCCAGGTTTTGAAATTCTACAGTACTGCCATAGCTCAAGATTAATATGCCACCCTTCTATTCCTAGCTCTGTTGCTTCATGTCACAGAAAGCTTATTTTAGCTATTGTGAGTAAAATTTCCATTTTTATGAGGTTAAAAGTAAGTTGTCTGCTTTGGGGGACTGCTGCAATTTATGATCATGCTTGGAAAAAAGTAAAGCTTGCTCTCCCTGTAGATACCCACTGTTTTATAAGGGAAGAAAGTAGGATGTTGGGAGGGGACCATGAACAACTCTGGAGCTTCAGAGGACTTCCCTTAAGATTATTCATAAGCTGTCTGAGAAGGCAAAGCAGGGCACTGGAAAGGATTTTGTCAGTTGTTCCTTGTGAGGCAGTCTGAGCTGGTTGAACACTTTTAAACTCTAAGCCAGTTCCTTTGGTGATCATCTGTTAGTGCTCTAAGAGAGCTCTGTTACTGCAGAACAATAGATAAAAAATAGTTTATGGTTATTTTCAAATGTTGAAATGTATCTACTTTGAAGCCTGCTCCTGGAAATGGTTATATCTTAAGTGCACCCCACTTCCTGGTTAAACTCCATGTATCTGTGGAACAGTGAGGATTTGGCTTCTCTGTAGGTGCCTCTTTCAGGCTTTGTGGTTCTCTGTGCAGAGATCATCCAGGCAGGAATCAAAGGAATTGAACCTTAAGCAACACTTATATAAATGTGTGGAGTTAGTGGAGCTGGGCTCTTGAATTTCATGTTTACCCAATGGCTGGAGTAGCAGCTTTTCACTGCCTGAACTGGTGAGCACGGAGTCACATGTGTGAGGCTGAAGTTGTCTCCCATCATTAGTGTGCAGAGGAGTGAAGACACTGCTGACAGGTAAAGGAACACAGAACTGGAAACTTTTCCACTGTCCCAACATGCAGCCCTTTTCATAAACAGATGGTGCTCCATGAGGCAGCAGGGATGTGTTGTGCCCTCTCCCACCCTTACAACATTGCTCCAGCATCTCACTTTTCTAAAGTATTAGAAATCTTTTCCTAATTCCCAGTCTGCATTTATTCAGTGCTACTTTATAACTATTTGTTCATTAATACTTTTGCTTATTTTTTTCTTTTCTTTCCTTGATATTTACCCATCAAATTATTGTTTTATTGATAGCCATATTCCTTCTCAAGCTTTGTTTTTCTAGACTCAACAAATGTGGCTATTTTGCAGAGACAGATCCAAGTTCCTCTGCCTTTGCTTCAGGCCTAGTGTAACAAGCCAACTTGGATATGGATCTGCTGATCCATATTCATAGAGAACAAGGTTGGAAAGGACCTATCATCTACTCAAAGCCACCAGCCATGCTGTCTTGCATCTCAGCCATGCAGCACACAGTGCTCTTGCACCATGATCTGCTAAAGTGAGGTCCAAAGCCACCCAATTTGTTGTCAGTTAATGATTTTGGTTTTCTGTCCCTTTTTTTTTTTTTGTCCCATCATTATCTGCTGATAATGGAGCCTGTTCCATATCCCAGGATTTCCTTCTGTACAAGGACTTCTATCTCAGGGTGATTTCCTACTTTAACCAGGCTGAATCTGTTTTCTGTGTGAGCTAACTTTGACAGCTCCTCACAAGGTGGATTATCCATGGACTCAGGCATCCACCCAAGCTCTGCAGGGACTGGTTATCCATGTGAATGGAAGAGTTGTGTGATACTGCAGCTTGCACAGATGTTGCAAATCTTCCTCCATATGAAAAGCAGGGTTGGGGTTTTTTCGTGTTTTTTATTGCTGAGTGCATTTTATGCTACTTTTATTTCCCAAATGCTTCTAAGGTGCTTTAAGGAGAAGACACAGGTGTCAGGTCACCATGACAGAAATGAAAGACCTGCTTCATTAGAAACATCCTAGTACAGACTGCTTTCTGGAGGAAAGTTGGGCTAAGACATTAGTCTAGTCTGAGGACTCACATCCTCAGTAGGAGGCTGCACAGCAGAAGAGATCACCTTCCAGTTCAGAAAATTCAACTTTGAGAGACAGAAGGCAGTAAAATCAATGACAATAAAAATATGAATTAAAATATTTTAATAATTTAATATTTCAAAAGAAACACCCTTTTTAAGGCCAATCTAAAAGATGTGCAAATGGTATTTTTTGTATGGAGGGGGGGTTGCAGATCTATTCACTGAAGTCATTGATGTAACAATTAAAATCACTGTTGAGGGATTATACAACTAAAAGAGGCATCTGCCTTGGGTGGAATGTAATTTATGTGTTTCACCAAATTTATTGGGTTTTTATAGGGCCAGGAGAGAGATTAGTGTTGTCTCTTGGGTCAGATGAGGTTATATGGGACTGTACTCTTTAGAGTTTATTACTGCTTGAACCATTTTAGCATGTGTTCCGAGTCTTGCAGGAAAAGGACAGACAGGTGATCTGGAAACCTTCATCAGACAAAGCCCAGTAGTTGTGGGACAGATCCTGACCAAGAACCACGTTTTGGTTCCTCCACAGTGCTGCTGCATAACTTGCTGTGCCCCATCACTCCTGCTCTCCAGGGAAAACTGTAGAACCATCCTTGTTCACCACAAGTTAGGATGGGTTTTCACATGGGGAAGAGCTGCCTCATCTTCCTATTCTACCTTCTCAGCTTTCAACTATTGGATCCTCATCACCAGAGTTGTCACCAGATGTCCTGGGGGTAAAGGCTTTAATTCCTTACTTCTAGACATGGCATTCAGGGATATCGTTTAGTGGTGGACTTTGCAGTGTTGAGTTTATTGTCGAAGTCGATGATCTTAGAGGTCTTTTCCAACCTGAATGATTCTGTGATTCCTCCTGGTGCAAGTGGATCCCTATCACCACCCACTGACATTTTCCTAAGGTTGCCATTTCCAGGGGAAGTAAGAGGGAGATGTTTTTTCTTTCTGCTTAACTGCAAGTTCCTTCATTTATAATAAATACCATTTGGGCATTGTTATAGCTAAGGACTTCTATATGGAAAGTTTCTCTTCTGGAAAAGGAGTGCAGGTAACATTGATATGTATTTGAATAGATGGGTTTATTTCTAGGAAGGGAGGAAGAAAATTAAGTCTTCTGGATCCTGAAAATTCCAAGGTGGCAGAAAAAAGAAAAACAGTGTTTAAAAACACCAGGGAAACTATGAAGAATGAAGTATTTCTTAAGATAACTATTTCTGGAGCTGAAACTGACAGCAGAAAACAGTATGTAGAATTTAAATAATATAAGCAATCTGCTCCTTTTGTACAAGCTGGTCCCCCCATCTCATCCTACCAACTTCCCTCATTCCACCAGCTGCAAACATAGTTGTACTGATCTCCTTTGACTGCATGTACTGAGCAGTGGGGACTTCATCTCACTGTGAAGTGCTTGAGCAGTGTTCCACTGTCATGTGCAAAACTGTACTTTTTCTTGGAGTAGTTGTTTTATATGCACAAAAAGTTGCTTTCAGTTGTATATTTGTGGCATTTTTAAGCTCCTTGCTTTCAGCCACGTAGAATATAGTGAGAGATACCTGCACTTGTTTATAGCCTGTTGTCCCCAGAGCAGCTGAGATTTCCATATGACTAAGATGAGTTTGTCAGTTGCCAGTTTGTTTCAATGTAATACTTCAGAAACTTATTCTTTTGTTGGAATATTTATTCTGCAGTTGTTACTCCATTACCCTTTATTGTTTTTTATTAATCAGAGCCTATTCCAGTTAAATATATATGCCCACACATGTATGTTATATTTCACATGCACATGTGTATCTATTTATACATATCTTTTATTTCTAGATAGATAAGCAATGTAAAACAGTGAGGTTAGTGAGGCCATCACATAACAACCTGACATGAAAGCAGGCAGCTGAGCAGCTCGCTCAGTCCTGTGTGGAGCCAGGACAGTGTGATTTTCCTCACCACTCAGAGGGCTCTGGCTGAGTGCATTACAGGGGTTCCTTTTCAGATCCCTGGCACTGGCCTTTGCTGATACAACGACTGGTCTGTATCTCTCTGCTGAATTGGTTTGAAAGCAACTGATCAGTTTGAAAATGGTGTCCTGGTGCATTCTGTTAGTTGACAGGCAGATGGCCAGGGCAGGGAATGTGTGCAGTCCTAAGGAAGACTTGGCTGGAGCCTTGCCTTAAGACATGGAAAGCAGGTAACGTTTCCAAGTTCTTTTCTATCTTTTGAGTGCAAAGCATCTTGGCATTTGGGGCAGCCTTTAATGAGAGCCAAAGGCAACGGGAGCACTCCTGCCTGTTCAGTGCTGAGTGTGAAGAGGAGGGGCAGAACATCCCTCATCCCAGCCAGATTGCAGGTCTGTTTCCTTATTCCTCTGCTTAGAATTAGGCCCTTCAGTTAAATATGATCCAAGTGCACTACCAGAAGTGCAGAGAGGCAGGTATCTTCTGACTGTAGCTGAAAGTTCTTGCCTGAACAAGAACCTGTATCTATATGGGCTGACGGGTTTGGTGGCGTTTAGAGTCTAAATTATGCATGATTGAAATGAAGTGTATTTTAGTAGCAGATAGCTGAAAAGCCTTGCTCTGTGCTCCTAATTCAGCAGCATTGCCTTGAGCTACTCTGAGGCCTCTTTTTTAAATTCAGACATTAGCACAAAACACACCTCTGACTGCAGGCATTTAAAGATCAACAAGGGCCAAAAAAGCTTTTAAAATCCAATGAAACCAGGAAAACAACCATGTTGCCTTTCAATGTCAGGTTAGATTGCCTTCTTAGAGTGCAGCTATTTCAGGTACAGAGTGCTTAGTGGTTTGGGTCTTGTTGTGTGGAGAAAGTGTTCCCCAGAAAACATCTGTTTCTTTCACCTGCAAACCACAATGTGCTGTGAAAAGGAGAACTGCAGCCGCAGAGACCCAGGGGGGGAGGGAAATCTGGCTCAAAGGGATGAGCATGGTTTTCTGAAACACGGTATCAAAAAGAGCACTTAAAAGGAAGGAATGCTTTTAGAGCACAGATACGCTGCAAATTGGGCAGGTCAGGTTGCTTGTAAGCTTGAAATTCTTCCTGGGTTGCTGGTACCATTTTCTTAGCAGCAATATTAGTGTTCTGCTCGGAATTGCAACAAGAGAAGTTTGTTCCTTGCTGTTTTTAGTAACTCTAAAATGTTCTGCTTTTCTGTAAGGTACTAAGAAATCCCACTGTCAGCAGCAGCATCTAAAAATCTGCATATGCAGTATAGCTGCTGCTTTCTTTTTTTGTGATCATGTCTTCATTTTTATCTCATTGTTATTGCAGTTCAGGTGTAGTGAAGTACTGCACCCTTGACCTGTCAAAATCTTCAGTGTATTTTAAGCCAACAGGTCTTGTGGTGTGAATGTGCTGTGTGTTACGTATGAATGTCTAGTAAGCAACAAAATGGGTTTTTTTAGTTCATTCTGAATGAAAAAAAAAACCCAAAAGCATTATTTTAGAAGTAGGAATTTATACACTAAAAGGCCAGCGTTACATGTGGCTTTACAGGTGCTGAGGAGATGGGCCTGGGGCAGTGATCAACCCCACAATGGGCTGTAGGAGGGTGATAGAGCAAGAGTCCTTTGGAACCCAGAATGTCTCATTCCCAGGCTGCTGTCATAAACAACTGCAACAGATGACAGCTCCTGTGTGCCATGTGTCTCCAGCTCACACCTGGTCTGGCCTGAAAACACCATTGGCAGGGAGGACTTTCAGCTGTTTAATCAAATGAGTGGTTTTCTAATGGCTGCTTTTTTGTTCTTGCAGAGGATGACATGAATAATTACATCAGCCGATACTACAACGAGCCCAGCAGTGGTAAGTTCTGCTTAAAAATGTCAGCGTGAACTGCTTTTTTGCGTTGCACAGTGTGCTGTGAACCAGGTGAGGCTGAACAATGATGTAGATCTGTCCTGAAAATGAAACTTATGATGGTATCTCTTGGTTTGCTCCATAGAAATTTGTACCAAAATAGTTCTCCAAAGGTTGAAGGGCCACAGGTTTCTCTGCTGAAGGCACTCGCAATAGTTCAGAGATCTGGGAAAGGTGAGTTCCCCATAGCTAGGCTGTCCAGTCTGCAGAGCCCTTGCAATGAACCCAAGAAGAACAGTATGTACAAAATGAATGAAAACACAAGTGGTGTTAGCTCAGCCCAGCACCATGCTGGGAGCCTTCCAGGAGGGTGAGGCTGGATGGATGGTGAGAAGCCTCAGCAGCAGCACGGGCTGAGGCCCGAGAGCAGGCTGGGAAGGGATGTCCTCTGGCAGGCATCCCCCTCTGGCACAGAGCGCTCCTGGGGGGCCAGGGGCTGCCCCAGCACCTGTGGAGCACCAGGGTAAGGGGTGGGGATGCACCCCCTGCTGTACTCAGAATTTCATAGATATATATTAAAAAATAAATGTGTGTGTGTGTGTGTCTGCATACACACATACAGATAATATAGAGGAGACAGGTGTGTGTGTACACATAAGTGTGTACTATGCTTATATCCCACATGTACATCTCCCTATAGAGTATATATATACACACCATGAAGTATGGGCATAAAGAGATACACATCTCTATAGGGATGAGTCTGTGCATCTACATACCTATTATATCTATGTATTGTGTGTGTACATAGATGTGTGCATAAGAATCTATAATGTTTTATGTATATATCCGACATATATACAGATACGGAAAGACATCGGTAGACATACATGTTGATACATATATGTGTATAATGTATTACATGTGTATCTCCAAACATACATCCCCATATATATATATAAAAAAAAAAAAAAGTGTGTGTGTGTGTGTGTATATATATTTCAGAAGATGTCTATACATATAAAGATACGTATGTAACTGTCTCTATTAATATATTAAGAGATATATATAAAGGACCTACTCAAGCAGGTCTGGAGGCCACAGAGATGCTCCAAGGGCTGGAGCAGCTCTGCTCTGGAGCCAGGCTGGGAGAGTTGGGGTGTTCAGCCTGGAGAAGAGAAGGCTCCAGGGAGACCTTAGAGCAGCTTCCAGTGCCTGAAGGGGCTCCAGGAAAGCTGGGGAGGGGCTTGGGACAAGGGCAGGGAGGGAGAGGACAAGGGGGTTGGAGTAAAACTGCAGGAAGGGAGATTGAGGTTAGGAGGAAATATACGCGTGTTTGAGCAAGAAAGTGAGCACGTGTGCTGTTTGTAGATACGTAATTTCATGTGTTTAAAGAATACATGTATCAAATGTTCATCTGTACAGAGGTATGTAGCTATACATATATGGGGCTGCTAACACCCACTGCCCGTAACAGTATGGAGAAATCTATATATAAATATATTATGTGTACACATAAGTGTGTACTATGCTTATATCCCACATGTACATCTCCCTATAGAGTATATATATACACACCATGAAGTATGGGCATAAAGAGATACACATCTCTATAGGGATGAGTCTGTGCATCTACATACCTATTATATCTATGTATTGTGTGTGTACATAGATGTGTGCATAAGAATCTATAATGTTTTATGTATATATCCGACATATATACAGATACGGAAAGACATCGGTAGACATACATGTTGATACATATATGTGTATAATGTATTACATGTGTATCTCCAAACATACATCCCCATATATATATATAAAAAAAAAAAAAAGTGTGTGTGTGTGTGTGTATATATATTTCAGAAGATGTCTATACATATAAAGATACGTATGTAACTGTCTCTATTAATATATTAAGAGATATATATAAAGGACCTACTCAAGCAGGTCTGGAGGCCACAGAGATGCTCCAAGGGCTGGAGCAGCTCTGCTCTGGAGCCAGGCTGGGAGAGTTGGGGTGTTCAGCCTGGAGAAGAGAAGGCTCCAGGGAGACCTTAGAGCAGCTTCCAGTGCCTGAAGGGGCTCCAGGAAAGCTGGGGAGGGGCTTGGGACAAGGGCAGGGAGGGAGAGGACAAGGGGGTTGGAGTAAAACTGCAGGAAGGGAGATTGAGGTTAGGAGGAAATATACGCGTGTTTGAGCAAGAAAGTGAGCACGTGTGCTGTTTGTAGATACGTAATTTCATGTGTTTAAAGAATACATGTATCAAATGTTCATCTGTACAGAGGTATGTAGCTATACATATATGGGGCTGCTAACACCCACTGCCCGTAACAGTATGGAGAAATCTATATATAAATATATTATGTGTATATAAAATGTGTGAGACTGCATATAGACACACATATATTCTGTAGAGCATTGTGTACACATATTTATAGGTATGCAGTCTTATTTGTTTATGTGCATATTCATCCCCATTGTACATATGGTGCTGTAGAGGAAATTGTGTGTGTACATGTGTATATAAACACACAGCTATATAAATGGTGTGTTCATTCCTGTACAGGTATAATGTATTTTAGATAAATACATATACCATAAATATATACACCGCCCCCTCCCCCCCCAAAAAAAAAATTACAAATATTTATATACGAAGGGGGGTTGTGTGTATTCTATTAAACATTAAATATATGTATTTAAATGGGAGAACTATGTCATAAAGAGTGTGTGTGTAAATAGTGTATTTATATACATGTGTGTATATGTATGTTTACAATTATAATGTATTCTATATGGGACTTACATATAAAAGCACACATCAACAGTTATATTTTTTATATATTTATTTTTACATATATATTACATGTCTATATGGATAAATCTCTGTATAAATATTATACATGTATAAAATAGGGGAGGGTGAGATTGCATGTGGATATTTTATATATATGTGTGTGTCTGTGCACATGCATATATATGTATTTGGTATTACATACAGATATATAACCCTGTGTATACATCCCCATAATATACTTGGATAAAAAAAAATGTTTCTATACGTGTGTGTGGATGTAATTTAAAAGCTGTATAAATACAGGGCATGTGTGTTCATGTAATAGGTACAGTGTGATATATATATATGTATACTCCTGAACATATAGTTCCCATGGATGTACACACAAATAAAAACCAGTAGGGTTGTGTGGTTTTATCCCATTTTAACAGTAACTAATTACATATGTGTGTGTCTGTGTTTGTCTCTCTGTGAGTGTTTGTGTGTCCCCGTGTTTGTCTTTCTGTGGCTGTCCCTGTCTCTGTTAGTCTATCTGTGTCAGTGTGTCTGTGTAGCTGTCTTTCTATAGCTGTTCCTTTGTGTCCGTATTTCTGTCTGCACCTGTCCATGTCTGTCTGTTCCTTTGTGTCTGCCTTTACCTGTCCGTGTCTGCCTGTAGCTGTCCCTTTGTGTCTGTCTTCCTATAGCTATCCATTTGTCTTTTATCTGTTCCTTTGTGTCTGTATATCTGCCTGTAACTGTCCGTGTCTGTCTGTATTTGTTCCTTTCTGTCTGTATGTCCACCTGTAGCTGTCCAAGTCTGTCACTGTTCCTTTGTGTCTGTAGCTCTCTGTATGTGTTCCTTTGTCTGTCTGTAGCTGTTCGTCTGTCCATCCACCTGTAGTTGTCCATGTCTGTTTGTAGCTGTCTGTGTCCCTTTGTGTATGTCTGCCTGTAGCTACCCAAGTCTGTCACTGTTCCTTTGTCTGCCTGTCTGTCCATGTCTGCCTGTACCTGTCCACGTTTATTCATGTGTATCAATGTGTATATTTGTGTACGGGCATGTCCACGTGATGTGTGCATCTGTGTGGCAACAAGTGTGCTTGAGTGAGTATATAGAGGGTGTATAGGTAGAGTGTATGTGAATGTGTGCACATATGTATGTGTGCATGTATGTCCATGTGTGTGAGTGTATGATTGCATATGTGTCTGCATGTATGCTGGTGTGTATTGTTTCCATGTGTATGTGATGTGTGTATATGTGCGTGTTCATGTGTTTGTGCATGTGAGTGTATGTGAATGTTTGCACTTATATGAGTGCACTTGTGCATGAATGGATGTGTGTAATGTTTGTGCATGTGTCTGTATGTAATGGGTGTCTGTGTATGTGTGTGACTGTGTGTGCTTATGTGTGACTGTACATAGATGTATGAATGAATGTGTGCACATTATGTTTGTGTGTATATGTCTGCAGATGTGCGTTTGCAGTATGTTTGAATATTTGTATGTGTGGTGGGGGGGGTGTGCGAGTGCACGTGTTTGCATGTGTGCGTATGTGCACTTACGAGTGTATATAAGTGTATGAATGTAATTATGAGTGTATGTGTCTATGTATGTATGCGAATGTGTGTGTTCCGTGTGAGTGTACACAGGTATATGAATATGCGCAGGGCTGGGTATGCAAGTGTCAGGTGTGTAGGTGTGTGTATGTGATGTGTATGTGTATGGGGGAGGTGTCTGAGTGCATGTGTGTGACTGTGCATGAGTGCATGTATGAGTGTATTTCTACATGTATGAATGCATATGTGTGTGCATGCATATGAAAGTGTATATAGGTGTATGAATGTATTTCTGTGTGCATGTGTCTATGTGACGTGTGTGTGCTTATGTGTCAGTGTACATAATCAGTATGTGTGTGCATGAATGCCCATGTTTAATGTGTTGTGCACGTTTGGGTGTATAGGAATCCACATAGTGTTCGTATATATGTGCATGCATATATGTATGGGTGTGGTTTGTGTGTGCATTTGAACATGTGTGCATCTATGTATGTGCTGTGTCGTATACCTGTATGTGGGTATGTGTATTCACACATACATATGTGTGCATCTCTATGTGTCTGTGTAAACATGCGTATGCACGTGTACATGTGTGTATGTACACGGGTGTGTCTGTAGGTGTGTGCAGGCATGTACACAGCATGTGTGCATTTGGATGTGATGTATTTGAATGTGTATATATATGTATATTGATGTATGTGCACATTTATGTATGTACATTTGTGTAGGTGTACGTGCATCTATGAATGTGTGTGCTTATGTGTGAGTGAACATGTGTATGAATGGATGTAACTACGTGTATGAATGTATCTGCATGTGTGTGTGCATGCACGTGTGTGAGTGGATAGAGGTGCATGAATGAGTGTGTATGTAATTGTATGTCTATGCGCGTGTGTGTGCATATATGGCTACATGTGGATATACATGTGTATGTGTGCCTGTCTGCACACGTGTGTGTGTGTGCGTACATATATATATAAAATACACAGACACAAGAGATCCACTTTTATTCCAAGGGGCTGTGGGTGGGAGGCACCTACCGTCTGGGGTGGGGAAGAGGGTTTCCTCCTCACTTCCCCCCTTCCCCACTCACCTCAGTCTCTGCTTCCTTTCCTGCAGACACAGGTGTCCCCGAAGCTACCATCTGCAAGGTCACAGCTGCCACTGTTGACATCCATCGCTCCAACATCTCTTCTGACCTCCTGGGGGTGGAGCTCCCCCCACAGCAGGACAGCACAGGCCAGGACACCTCAGGCAGTGCCTCCCTCTCCACCCTCAGCTCGGGTGCCCAGGCCTGCAGCTGGACACTGGCCTCCTCCCCGGACTGCAGCTCCACCTGCCAGGACACTCTGGAGCCCAGCCCCCAGCCCCAGCTGCCTGACCCTCGGGAGCCCAGCCCCCAGCCCCAGCTGCCTGCCCAGCAGCGGGTGGCCCAGGCTGTGGTGCAGCAGCTTCTGTCATCCATGTCAAAAGAGACATACCTGTCACAGCAGGGCCCAGATCCTGCTGGCCTCAAGCTGTCCATGCCAGCTGCAGGGGACAGCCCTGACCTGCACCACCAGCTCAGCATCTACAATGGCAGCAAGCAGGATGGCCTGGACCTCAAGCCGCTCAGTGACTGCCCACAGGGTGCTCCCATGATTGAGCAGTATGGGGTGCTGGGGCCCCTGGAGCCACACCTGGGCAGGGCAACCAAGCCATAGGGACAGCCTGCAGGAAGGGGAGTGGGTGGGACACACACCCTGTGCTAGGTCACAAGGCAAGGTGGCCATGTTGGACAGAACCCATGGTCGCTCCTGCCATGGCCACCAGCCTGGGACCCAGCCCGCATCGCCTCTGCCCGTGCTGCACAACCTACCTGCCCAGCCTCTGGGCCAGCCAGGACCTACCATGTCCTCTGGAGCACAATGGACCTTCCAACAGCCTCAGGCCAATGTGGCACTACAGTTTCTCTGGGGACAGACTATGGACGTGGTCCTGCCACCAGCCTAGAACCAGAGCAATGGTGCCCAGGGGCACACCAGAGCTGCTGGACAGCTTGGGCACAGCTGGGAGGGCTCTGAGAATGGGAATAAACACTGACAAACATATCCTGCCTTGTCTTCCCTCCTTCCTTCTCCTCCAACCCTACTTTCCCTTCTTTCCCTGTCTTGCTTTCTTCCACACCAAAATCACCACGCTGCATGCCATCCCATCACCCACCCAAACAAACCCACCACCAGAGTGACCCCCACCTCTTTCCAGTACAATCCTTTATTGGCACTCATTCCCACATCCCAGCTGCAGTGCAGGGTCCGTCACTGTTGCTCACTTTTTCTTCAGGAGCTCCGTCATCTCTGGCACTGCCTGCAAACACCAGGGCCAGGGTAGTGTGTGGTCGCCCACACCTCTCCCCCCCCCCACCTTTCCCTGTGTAGATCCCGAGCCCCCAGTGATGCTCCCCACTCTCCCACCCCTCATCCCCAGCACACCGCTCCAGGGGCTGTGGGTCACCCCAGCTCACAGCACTCCCCACTGTTCTCCTCCTAAATAAAGCCTCTTAATTATTTAAGAGGGCTACATTTCCATTAGGTGGAAATAATGCATTCATACAACATTTATTAAGGAAATTGCCTACACGGTGTTTTGGCAGGCTGTGACTTTGTCTCTGGCTCACAAAAAGGCCCATGCTCACTGCTGAGCCGGCAGGCACAGCTTCAGGAATGGCATGAAGTGCTGGCAGAGCTTCTGCCCATACCTCCCCTATGAGCTCCCTGGGCATGGGCTGGCTCCCAGCTCCATTTTCCCAGAGAACCCCAAGTGCCTCCCAGGTGTCACTAAGGCAGCAAGCCTGGGCCAAAATACAACTCCTCCTGCCAACTCAATACTTTCATACTTCATGAAGCTTAAAAACACACATAAGCACCTCTGTGCAGTTATTTCTCAAAACAGCTTATAGTCAGGAAACTGGAATAGCAGCAGGGGCCATGACACCCCTCCCCACACATGACAGCTTCTCCTTGCAGGGATTTAACATTGAGCATGAAAATAATGAAATCCTAAAGCACATTCTTTACCAAAACACCCTGGCACAGACATGTACCAGATACTAGCTTAGCTAAGCTCCTGTTAGATCTCTGAACTGGGTATCTCTAAGTTCAGCCTTACCTGAAATAAATCTGCCACCAGGCCGTAGTCTGCCACTTGGAAAATGGGAGCTTCCGGATCCTTGTTAATAGCAACAATGGTCTGCAAGCAGCAGTGAAGCACCATGTGAATAGATACACACAGAGAAAAATACAGATGAGCTCTGGGAGTAGGTTAAAGTGACAGGAAACATGGGACAGGTTACAGCGACAGGCCTTATCTAGGTAACATGGGCTACATTCTCTCTGCATCCCTAGAACCAGAAGATACAGATCATGGCACATAACAAATGCCTTCCTTTGCACTGGAAAAACACACACAAACATGTACCTGCTCCCCCTCAAAAAAAAGAAAGGAAGAAAGAAAGAAAAAAATCCCCCAACAAACCAAACTCCCTTCCCTGCTCACTCCATACACTGGGGCTATCCTTCCTCATTGAAAAAAGAAGGCTAGAAAACAAAACATTACTACAAAAGATGACCTGCAAGATGCAAACACCACCATTACAGTTATCACTCTGAACAAGTATCCAAAACACAATAAAGTCACCTAAAGGCCTCTGGACTTACTATGGGACACATAATTTCACCTGTCACACAGTACAGAAATGGATCTGCTTGAAATCCCAACACCAATGGTCCAGAAAAAAATGTCTCCATTTAAACTCTGCCATGCAGGTAAATCATTCTGTAAATGTGTGTGACAGCTTCTGGCAAAATAAGGATGGGTGTGCACATCAAAATCTCCAGCAGGACAGGGAGCACTCCATGCAGAATGGGGGCAGTAGGGAAGACTTGCCCCACACAGGGGTCTAAACTGCAGCTCTGGGACTGCCCTTCCACCTGAATGCTGCCAGCCTGAGCTCCGCGCTGAGGCAATGCGACTCCTCAGGACAGCTCTAACCAGACAATTAATTCCATGTGCTTACCTGCCATTCCCAGGGAGCTACAGGTCTCCTGTCTCCATTTTATTCCCTCACTCAGTGTCCTTGTCCAAAAAAAATTAATGGCTCAGTAGCATATAGCTCATGGCAGTAACTCTTTATGTTTGCAAAGGCCCACAGAAATGTTTTTTTTCTCATGGGTCATTTGTACCCTGTGACTGGCTGTGAGGCAGGCCCACATCCTCTTTGGGGGAAGGAAGTACCTACAGCAGAGCACTGCTGCTGCCCTCTCACCAGCTCATAAGACTTGCAAGTATTCCATTAATATTTCCCCTATAATATTTTTCCCAAACTACTTGTTTTTATTTCAGTTATCACATTTGCAATTAAATCCTCCACCAACAATTCTGCAGTGTGGAAAGCAAAACCCAGGCTGTGATACCTGAGAGTAGTGGCTCCATAAAGACACTGACTGTGCTCTGAGGCCCTTCCATGCTTTCCAGAACCCTTCACAGGGGCTAATGCTGAGGGCAGGCTGAAGCTGCATGTCAGTGACACCCTGGGGCTGCCAACTCTGTCCTTATCACAATAATTAACACTAGTTTCTTGCAAAACTGTCTTAACCTATTGTCTGACAGCCTAGTCCTTCCTCTGTCTCCATTAGTTAAATAACTGTTTCTCTGCTTCATCACTACATCAGACTTTCCACCACCTTGAGTGCAACAGAACTTGGCAAGTTACATCTCTGAGAAAAGACACCCAACTACCTCCCTGGGAATTAAAAATACAGAAAGAAAGCAACAATCACTCTCCAGGTCTCCTCAAAAGCTGCATTTTCTACGTTGCTGTAGGACAAAACCTGTAACTTTGCTTTCAGTAGAAAGCATCTGACTATGGAAAATGCACCCTGAAGCATGAGCTCTCAGTGCCAGGTAATTCACAGTGCTGAGGGATGACAGGGGATGCTCCAAAACTCTGCTGCAAAACTCTTTACATTTGTAAAATCTGGATCTTTCATTAACTACCACACCTATATGCTTTGGCTAGAACGAAAGCAGAGCCCTCTTCAAACACATGTAAAGCTGCATTTTACACTATGCACAACAATACATGGGGAAAAAGGAAATTGGCAAGTGCACATCTATCAAAAAGTTTCACCTGTCCTTATTTCCTATAAAAGAATATCTCAAAATATCAACCATGGCATCAGAAAAGCCAAAAAAGCTGAGGTTTGCTATTACAGTACAAGACAAGATCAATACTCAATATTTTTATATGAAAGGAAATTCTGGCACTCAAAGTAACAGGTTCCCAGTCTTCACTGAGAGAAGGCAGGAGATAAAGACACACAGTTTTAAGCAGCTTTAAATACACAGCTCTTGGTCAATGGCCAATGCTGATCCTACCTGCCCATTTTGTCCCTCACCTAAAAGCAGAGTCTCTCAAAACAAAGACACTCTTAATGCTGCAGCCCATCCGCTCCTAGTGAAGTCTGTAAGGAGCTGAGGACCTCAGTGGTGGTACCTCATCAGTGACACTCCTGCCTCTGACCATCCCTGCCACCTCCTGGTGCTGCGCTGCAAGGACCGAGCCGTTCAGGAACACGCTGCTACAGACACTGCTCGTAATTCAGTTTCAAGAGCAGCCTCCATCCCAGCTCCTCAGTCATCCTCGGATTCTGATTTTCTGACTGTTTTTCTTCACTGTGTTGACTAATGCTAACACAGCTTGAGTCCCTGACTGCAGAAGACAAAGGCCCCCAAAAGGGTGATGTATCCCAAATCCAGCTGATGTGATTCCCCCCTCACAAATATTTAAATATTACATGCAAAAATAACTGAACCATAAGGAAACACAGATCATCCTACCACACAAGGACAGTTACCAGATTCAGAAACTCACTAATCTGTCACTGGCTAAACACAAGTTCATTACCTGGAAATAAGAAAACAACATATATATCCTTTTTCTGAAATGACTTGCAGGGAGGCTGGACAACCTACACTTTTTGGTATTTGATAGTAGGATGCAGCAGGTAATTCTGCTCCTCCTACCAAACATTGCTCTGCAGACCAAACTGGCAATTCCCATTTCAGATTATTTGCTTTGGCAACTAATGAGTTAAACCTTTTAAAGTTTTACTGCCTTTTGTAATAGGTTTCCATTTGAATGGCTAAATGCAGGAATGTCAGAAACATCTTTTACTTTATGGAATAGTAACTTCATAATTCCAATTGCATATCGCTATGCATGAATTAATATGTCATACTCTGAAATAAAGGCAAATGGAACTATTGTAAAGAATTCAGGCATGTGTGTGTTGTTTTTTAAAGAAACAAAGTCAATCAGCTGCTTCTACTCACCACGCTGGGCTGCAGTGTCAACGGTGTCTCTACTCTGTTAGATGTTTTGCCACAACATCTTTTTGGCAAGGCTTAGAGGGCTTAGCAGGTTTTAAAGCAGTAGACAAACTGGTGATTTTAACATTATAAAAACTGGAAATCTGGCTTCAGTACTGATGTAAAAGCAAGCAAGTGTACTTGTTTTCCTCCTCAAAAATCTTTTCTAGCACATCCATCTTTATCTACCTTGCTGTCTTTCATCCCGGCCAAATGTTGGATTGCTCCCGATATTCCCACAGCAATATAAAGTTCCTAGAAGGAAAAAAAAATGAGATGGTTTTGGTACCCACAACACAGTCTCAGTAAGTTCTCTCAAACTTTGCTCAAAAGCAGTTGCACACAGTAATTATTACATTAGTTTTCAACATTAAAGGCAGTTCCTTTCCATGCTTGGGGATGCAACGTAACTGTAGAAGGAGTATCCCAAAGGAGCATCGGGCAAAGAGATGAGGGAAGAAAAAATCACCACAAAAAAAAAAAAAAAAAAAAAAAAAAAAAAAAAGGGAAAAAAAAAAGAGAGAGAGACCTGCATCAAGCATAAGACACCATTCAGTTAGAGGACAGTGTTACCCATGACCCTGGAAAATGTCAACATAAATACTACGATAACCTACAAACGGCTAACACAGGTGTCTGAAGAGAAAACCCAGGGCTTTTTGTCTGAGGCTTCTAGGATCCTTCAAATAAAAGAGAACACGCAAAGCTGACATTCAGGTGTTTAAACCTTTAAAAAGTTTCCCACACAGCAACATATAAAACACTCTGGATACTGAAGCAGGCTAGAGCACTGTACACTTGTAGTGATAGCTTTGGTTATTTACCCCAGCCCTCAATGTCCATAAGCTCTAAAGCTTTTCTTCCCCCATTCACCTCTAACAGAATTTCTCTTTTAAAAATACCACAGTTAGTCCACATTCAAGAACATACAAATCTAACTCAAGAAATTATTTTGGGGGCCAGGGAGGGTAAGAGGGCCCAATATCCCTGTGCACCCAAAGATGTGCACTACAGTTGAATGGCTTTTGCCCTGGCTGAGCAGAGCCCAGCTGTGGAACAGGCACAGACCTGCAGCAGGGGCTGGCAAATGAAGGTGTGAAAATACAGAGACCATGCAGACTGCTTTCTTCTATACAGGCCTGATCGTCATTTTAGCAAAAAGAGGATTACTTTCTGATGTTTCTCCAGCTACACATTTCACCTGTTACATCAGTTTTTAAATAAGAATAGATAAATACAATCTATGAAATTTTTCTCCTGTAAAAATTCAAGGGGAGGGCAAACAGAGCAGGAAACAGATAAAAGGTTTCCTTTGAAATGAAAACCCAGCCTATGTATTTCCTCAAAAACACACTCAGAAATGTCTTAGCCTCACTAGCTTTTTCCCCAGTAGATTACTACTAGAAGTCAACCCATTTTAACCACAGCTGCAGTGTAACATAATACAGCATATAAGAACTTATGATTAAGAACGCAATATTTTAATTATACCAAATAAAAGAACAGGGATTATAGGAGAAATTACTCTAACATCATACAGTCTTTAGTACAAGCTCTTTTTAAGAACACATTACTGTAATTTCATTTATTTTTTTTTTCAGAGCAATTCATTAAGTGCCAGCCATCTAGACTGCCAGATACTCTTATCAGTCCGTTTAACTTTGTGAAGTTGAGTCTCTGGAAAGAATCCAGCTCACGAGGAGCCAGACGCCTGTGTACAGATTCTATTAAAGTATCTAGGAAAGACAAGGATGTTTCATTAAAAGGACATTTGTAAATTGTCAGTCTTGTCTAAGCAGCCTTTTTCATGCACTTCTGCCAGGCCCTTCTAGGTTACATACTTTTGACTCTCTGGATAAAAAAAACTGGTCCATGCAGTAGGCTGTAACACTTAGTGTATCACCTCAGTAATATTTTCATACAAGAACACATAGGACAGCATGTTTCTTATAAAAGCTCTACACTGCTTCACTCTTAAGTTTAAATCTACTCTGCAGCTGAGGAGGGAAACAAAGGACCTACAAGGTCTGAATGATAAAGATTCAGTACTGTTCTGTACTTCCCAAGGACAGAATTCAACTAGTTGTCCAAAGACATCATGAAAGACTCACAAAATTTGGATCTCAAAGCTCCAAACAAGGGTTTTCCCTGAAATCATTAACTTCTCTCACAGCTTTTGCTGAGTCCTGTCCTTTCTACTGTGTTCAAAGCTCCAAGCCAGGATTGCAGCCTCCAGCACTGTGAAGTGCGGGAAGCACTAAAACTGCTCTGTGGCACTGATCTGCTTTCAGTGTCCCTTCCCTACATTACATGCCATGCCTGCCATTACACAGAGTGCACATGAAGGTCTGGAAGGAGCTCAGTCCTTCAGAGCTCATCTACACAGGAAACCCATGCCAAGGCACAAAATGGCATGTATCAGAGTCCAGACCACACCTCTCAGATGCCAATGAAAATGGTGTAAAACACCCAACTTCAAGTTCCTGCTTTTTGGAATCCATGGAGGCTGGTCTGACTGCTGTCAGGTGGCAGATCCACAGCCTACAACTACAGGCACTTAGGTCAAAGTCCAAGACATGGAGTGGAATTTCTCAGCTCCCTAGTGCTTCGGCACAGGCAGGTTTTCACTGAAGAGCTGCTGCCAGCGTCGTGCCACAGGACACTGGTGTAACAAAACAGCAGGCAGATTGTGCACCAAGGGGTGCCCTGAACTGTTCCATACAAGATGAAGCCCCAAAAGCAATTAAAGACAAGGGAAGAACAAGTTTTGATGGCATAAGAGCATGGCACCATATTAGACAATGATTTTGCTTCACAGTAACTCCATTTCAAACAGGAAATAATTACTGTATATCACAGCATCATGACAAGCCCACAAAACTCTAGGAGGAGCCAGGGCCCTGACAGAGATCTCTAAGTCTGTAAGCACAGATTTTCATCACAACACTAAGAAACAACATGCCAAGTCCCAAATGTATTCCTAATCAAAGGCAGGATTCCAAATCCAGAATCCAACTTCTTACGTGCTAATTGAAGTACTTATCTGGTACTGGCTTTTCCATAAACTTTCAAAAACTTGACCACAGTAAGTCTTGTAGGAAGTCATTAAAATGAAAAAAATCACCTTTGGTCACCCCCTAAGCCCTTATTTCTCCTTTAAATGTACCCACCTTACACATCAGCATCTACTGCAAGCCCGTGAGACTTCACCTGCATGGTTTTGCATGACTGGCTCCAGAGTTCCCACAGCCGGTTACAGGCTGTTTGGATGACTGTCACCATGGTGCCCTATGTGTATGACTAATTGCCAGTATTGTCCTGTGCATACTAGTTCTTCCAATTATTCATAAAATAATCTGTGGCATATAGTTATCACTACATTTCTGCTTTTATGCACATTTTAAAATACTGCCTTGGGGCACATCAGGTACATTTGCTTAAGAGAACCACAAGAACAGTGTTTACTTGCAACTCACCCTGACTTTGAAGGCTGCCCTAAGAGACTACTGTGCATCCTGCACAGGGGCAGCACAAGATGAGGTGGTTACTTTGCAGCTATTATTGATTTCTGTGCCAGCTTTTGAATTACATTGAGAACCTTCACTGTGCCATCAATTCATGGCCCTACCAGCAGCATGCTTTTAAACTGGCTAGTTTAATAAACCCCTTTGGTCCATTTACGCCTTTTAAAGGCAGCTCAGATATTTTCTTTGCAAGAGTGAAAGGACAATGAACTTAGAAAGAAATCTCTGTAATGCAAAGTGCTTCATATAAGAGATTCCTTCCAATTACAAGCTCTCAACCCAATGAAATACACATACATTACACTGTATATCAAACAGTTATCCAGTGTGCAGTACTTTGATGCAGCTGAGTATGTTCCATTCAAGACACACACATTACTACACTAAACCCCAAATAGTTTCTTGTTCACTTTAAGAACCTTTGATCAGCCAAGCTATGTAATTACTCTTAAGCATGGTTAGGGTGTCTGCTGGAGTGCAGGGCCATACAGAATTTTTTTTTTCCTCTCTAGGGAAAAGCACATCAATTGCTTTCAGCTAAATGCACTCACATATGAATATTTTAGTACAATTTAATGTTTCTGCACCAACCCCAAAGGAGCAGAGCATCAATTTGTGAACATAGTTTTCCTGGAGTTAAAAGCTACACTGGATAATGCAGGATGAAAGGGGCTGTCAATCCTTTGCTTTTTAGCAAGTCAGAGAAAGGTAGTCTGCAAATTCAGTCCCAGCTGCATACAAACAGCTCTCCAAAGTTTGCTTCTCTAAAGGTACAACAGCCAATTATCAAAGGAGATATTCCAAAAACAATTTCTCAAGCATGGTCAGTTTTCCCAATGCTGTTCCCATCTGCTAGCTACCTAAGAGCCTCAGCCATTTATACAATGAAAGTGCACCTGCCAGCCTGTTAATAAAACCCACAAACATCATGCACTAACACCACCTTCCTACAGAGAAGCTAGATGAAGGTAGGAGAAATTAAGCAATGTACCATACATTTTAATACAGAAACTTCAGTATCTCAATATTCTTAGTATTTCAATATATCTCAATATTTGTATGTGTAACAAACAAGGAATTAATTAAGACCTTCTTGATAAACAAGGAGTAGGACACTTCCCCAAAAGAGTGAAGGGAAACAAAACTTAACAGATGCTAACCTAAGCAAAGTGATGGGAAGTAACACTGAGGAAGAGTGAAGCATCCACTTATTATGCAGTGAAACCATGAGCCAGTCAACCACTTTAGAGAGAACAAAACCAGGCAAGGTGAAGTATTTGATTGCTTTGTCACTGGATACAAAGAAATACAAAATACAGGAATAATGTAAATAACCTGATACTGTCTTTCCCCCTTCCTGCTTCTCCCAAAGCAAGATGACTACTAACAAGTGCTAAAAAAACCACTCAATGCAGTGAAAGGGACTGACTAGTAAAGTATCAGCTCAGAAAGTGTCCCATCCTCTCATAAAAGAAGTGAAGCAACAGGAATTTCACTGCTCTGTAGGAGACCATTCTGCATCTTCATGTATCTCTCTGCCAGGAAACGCCTCCTTGCTATTCAGTTTTCTTTTTCCTGCTTCTTATTTCATCCAGCTCCTGCATTTTCTACCTAATGTAACACCTTATGGTATTCCTGTTCTTCTACAGCATTGGTGCCTTTCAGCTGAATCAACATCTTCAGCACCTCAACTGAAGCTGCACCTCTACACCACCTCTTTTTCCCTCATTACTACTGTCAACTCCTGACTGTTGTCAACCTGTCTCCTTTTTGAAGCTCCTGCAGTCTATTACATCCAGAGAGACCCTCTGGTACGAAATCAAAGCATAAGCACTAAAGCTAAGCAGGTCAGCATGTTCACTCCTGGCAACCCTATCAGAATGACACTGAGTTCCCATGTGCCTTCCCCACCCGAGGTTTCTCAGCCTGTGCAATATCCAAACACATCTGCCTTCTGGGCAATCATATCACATTTCTAGCACAATCATCTAATCCAGTGTCAATTATTACTACATCATGCATTTCCTAACTCCTGCCTTCCATATCAGGTTCTTGTCACCTGAAAGAGCAGTCCTGCCTGGCTGTGCTTTCCCTGCCATGTGGACTCTCTCAGCATTGTACCCTCCTCAAGAAGAAAACCTCACAATATAGTCTGAGATGGGGAAGGTGAGGCCTTGTGTCTTGTAGCCATGACCCACCAATGGCTAATCCCAGATGGACACCTTGAGCCCAACAATTGTAAAATACTGCTCTGGCCACACCTTCTCTATTGCCAGTTAGGAAAATCCATAACAAAAGCCAAAGCAGCTTTAGAACAGACTTCAATAGAGGAAAACAAATTTTAAGAAGAACCAAGTGAACATTTACACTCTGAAGAGATTAAATTATAAGGATGCCTTTCAGGCAGCAGCAGATCCTTCACAAGGTCAGAGGGTAACAAAATAAACAGCCTAAAATGACATATACTTTCTGAACAAACAAACAAACAAACAACTCAATGCCACTGAGGTTTTGTTTGTTTTCTGGGGGGAAGAAGTTGAGAGCAAGATAATCCCAGTACAACCCCCCATCATCCTTCAAAAGCTAAAGGAAGAAAAGAATTAGAAGAGGACACAAGGGAAAACTTGAGAGACCATGGAAACAATTTGGGTATCCACATATAGGTGCCTAGTGACATTACACACAGCGTAGAGTTTGCCACCTCAATCAGAGATGCTGCTCCAGTAGGAAGACTCAGGTCCCAGACAGTAACTACCAGCCCCATGAATGTTACTTCTCTGTGCAGACATCCAATCATCCTCCAGTCATCCCCCTCATGTCCCTTCCTTGCAAACATGAACTGCAAAGGTCACACAGCTCAGAAACTCACAGAAGCTACCTCAGGCTCACAGCACTTGCTTTTTCCTTTTCTCACAACAGTCCACTTTTTTAAGTATTACACAAATTATACAAGTTCATGAAAAAGATTCCATGCTTCTCTGTTAAAACTGCTGCTAATTATACCTAGGGTAAGGAAAGCTAATACTGAACTACCAAATGAAGCAGGCATGTTCCATTCATAAATAAGTTTTAAATAACTGAAAAACATTACCTTCTTTCTTCTCCTTCCCCCTTTTGTTCTTGTTTTTGTGGGGTTTTTTGGGGTTTTGGGGGGGGGGGGGGGGGGGTTGTGAACTAGACAGAGCCAGGGAGATTTTTACTGTGAAAACTAACATCCCTAACTATTTGAAATTTCTTACCTAAAAATACCAGTTACTCTGGATTAGTGGTGGGAGGCTTGATTTGTGACAGGAATTTAGTATTTTCTAACTGGATGTACTTTAATCCTTAACAGCAGTCACTCCTGGGAAAGACATTTTTATCCAAAACCATCTAATTTGAACATTTTTACATGGACTTTTTTTCTTAAACAGAAACTACACACAGTACTTAATCTGAGAACTCCATTTCTCTGCAGAACACCTCCATGTAAGAAATAGTGGAAAACAACTGGCTTCTAATTTTTTTTAAAAATCTGCTCCTAAAATGGTTGTCACTGATTAAAGACACTGAATGTATTAAAATACTTTTTAATTAAGAAAGTAACATTTTTTTATTTTAATACATCCACTAATGCCTAAAAATGTCCTTCTGTCTCATCAATACAAATCAGCTTCCTCTTTCCTAAGACAGAATGTTCAAACAGGAGGTGCAATCGCCTGAAATTAACAGGTTAAAAAAGCTACTAACAAAAATAATACACCAAACATTAAACAACTCTTAAAGAAAAAGTCAGTCAAAAATCAGCAAAATGCATAAATTACAACATGAACAAAAGCTCAAAGTTGAGCAATCCAACGCAGTCACACACAGAAAGCAGCAATAGATGTACCCCTCCTCTTCCCAAGTTTGTGACTTACTCTCCTCCCTCTGTAGCCTCAACATTGACCCAATTCCAGAGTCCCTCAAAAACAATGTGCTCCCATCCTCCACTGAGAATGGGCAAGAGCCTATTAATAGAAGGGCAAGAGCATATGCTGAGATACTTTCCCATCAGCAACTAACAGCTGCACAGGACAGCAAATACGCCTCAATCTCCAACAGGCTCTGTGTCCAAAATACTTTCCCTGCTTTCAGCCCACATGTGCAGGAGTGCACACAGTGTGCCCATCATTCAACAATAAATACAACTCTCAACTTATATAGTTAGGCAATGCACAAAGCTGCTTTGCAATTTCCCAGATAAAACAGCATGAGCTCTCCCTGGGCTACTGATACCAAGCACAGCTCATAGAAAGACAAGCAGTCATCTTCTAGAGGACTGGTCAAACAGCCAACATAATCTTGATCTGATCAGAAAGCGCTACTCTTTCTTCTAGTGGACTTTTATCTTCCACCACACACACTTATTTTCTATCTAAAGTATCAAAAAAAGACTGTGAAGTGGAATTAGGAACACGAAATTAAGAGTCTGCAGCTCTAAACTACCTCATATTTAAGATATCTGTCCAGCACATTGAAAAAATAATCCCTCTCGTCAGCAACTCTGAGAGCTTAAAATCAATTCATCTTGCACTTTCATTATAATGACCATAAAATATTTTCTAAGCCACTGTATGCTGTCCCTGCATGTACTCTGAGATCCGTAAGTATTTGAACAATTTGAAAGATGAATTTTCAGTACTCTGTATAACTCACTCCCTAATAAATATTTGTTAAGGAGGGAGATGAGAGAAAAATGCATCAACCTGCTGACAAGAAGATACAGCACCATGCAGTTGTGTCGGTTAGCATCACTGACTGACAAAATAGTTAAGCATCCATTATTCAGTCCTGACTATTGGCTATTTTAACAACCCTGTAGAAGAGGACAGCAATGTGATCCTATGATGTGGCTGTATGTTCTTAGAACTTTAACATCCTGCTATAAGCCATCTGTGGCAAGTTACAGCACTATGTCTTCATCAGAACCTAGTCCTTCTTGTTTCAATGTAATCGTTTATATGCCCTTGACTCTGGAAGGAATGTTCATTGTTGAGCCTCAAGACAAACAAACCAGAGCTGAGCTGCCTTCGAATTAGCACTTTCCACTCCTTATTGGATATCTGGGTAGTGAAGAACTAAGGATGGTCTGTCTCATCTCATTCCCTCTCAAAGTAAGCAGCTGAATGCACTCAGGTTAATCCCTGGTTTTCAAAGGTTTGTATGAATGACAATCAACTCAAGACTGCCTCTTTTGGAACCTGCAATTTCTATAGGTGTTGCACCTGCATTTACTGGTGATTAGCTTACTGAAACCCATAGCTGCAATACACTGGCACTTATGCCTGTGCTGCAATCAAAAGAAAGCGCATCATAGTTAAATACAAATGTTCCCTCAGCAAAGAGGAAGCATCACATGGGGGGCTACAACTTGCCTGCACTATGTCCAAAAAAATAACAATTACATACTATGCACACAAAAAAAGACACCACCTGAAAGAAGAATTAGGGTAGCATTTATTATCTGTAAAGCCTCAAAATCTTCTTGCACAGCAAAGGTTGACATCACTGCTACTGAGATTTTGGAAGCACACAAAACGCAACCAAACGGTCAGACCTTAAGTCTTATTAATAGGTCTGTTTCTCAGAAGCTGGTTTTGGTAACAGCTGGTTGTCACATAGCTTTACAGGATAAACATTCACATGTCCCTAGAAACAGCTACACTTGGCCCACCAGGTCTCTCATCAGAAGGCCTCTGATGAGCACTTAGAAAAAAAAAATAAAATTAACAAAATCAGCAAACACCGCTTATTCACATTTCAAATTAAAAGAAGTCATAAGCACAAGGGCAAGAAGGAGGACCCGGGTAACTATAGACCGGTCAGCCTCACCTCCATCCCTGGAAAGGTGATGGAACAACTTGTTCTTGTCACTATCTCCAGGCACATCAAGGACATGGGGGTCATCAAGAGCAGTCAGCATGGTTTTATCAAGGGTAAATCATGTTTGACTAACCTCATAGCCTTCTATGAGGAAATTACTAGGTGGATAGATGATGGTAGAGCGGTAGATGTGGTTTATCTTGATTTCAGTAAAGCATTTGACACCGTCTCCCACAGCATCCTTGTGGATAAGTTGATCAGGTATGGGTTTGGTGACCAGGAAGTGAGGTGGATTAGGAACTGGTTGAAAGGAAGGAGTCAGAGAGTTGTAGTCAATGGGGTAGAATCTGGTTGGAGGTGTGTTACTAGTGGAGTCCCACAAGGGTCGGTGCTGGGACCGGTGTTGTTCAACATCTTCATCAACGACCTGGATGAGGGTATAGAATGTACCCTCAGCAAGTTTGCTGATGACACTAAGCTGGGAGGAGTGGCTGACACACCAGAAGGCTGTGCTGCCATTCAGAGAGACTTAGATAGGTTGGAGAGTTGGGCGGGGAGAAACATGATGAAATTCAACAAGGGGAAGTGCAGAGTTTTACATTTGGGGAAGAACAACACCATGTCCCAGTACAGGTTGGGGGCTGAACTGCTGGAGAGTAGTGTAGGTGAAAGAGACCTGGGGGTCCTGGTAGACAGGAGGATGACCATGAGCCAGCAATGTGCCCTTGTGGCCAAGAAGGCCAATGGCATCCTGGGGTGCATTAGAAAGGGTGTGGTTAGTAGGTCAAGAGAGGTTCTCCTCCCCCTCTATTCTGCATTGGTGAGGCCACATCTGGAGTATTGTGTCCAGTTCTGGGCCCCTCAGTTCAAAAAGGACAGGGAACTGCTCGAAAGAGTCCAGCGCAGAGCTACGAAGATGATTAGGGGAGTGGAACATCTCCCTTATGAGGAAAGGCTGAGGGAGCTGGGTCTCTTTAGCTTGGAGAAAAGGAGACTGAGGGGTGACCTCATCAATGTTTACAAATATGTAAGGGGTGAGTGTCAGGGGGACGGAGTTAGGCTTTTCTCGGTGATGACCAGTGATAGGACAAGGGGTAATGGGTGTAAATTGGAGCATAGGAGGTTCAAGGTGAATATCCGAAAAAATTTTTTTACTGTGAGAGTGACAGAGCACTGGAACAGACTGCCCAGGGAGGTTGTGGAGTCTCCCTCACTGGAGACATTCAAAACCCACCTGGATGAGTTCCTGTGTGATGTACTCTAGGTGACCCTGCTCTGGCAGGGGGGTTGGACTAGATGATCTCTCGAGGTCCCTTCCAGCCCCTAAGATTCTATGATTCTATGATTCAAAGGAAGTTCAAGAAAACCCAGAAGGCAGAACTGACAGCCAACTCCAGGAATCACAAATGCTTTCCCTTGATTATCTTCAAGTATTGCTCTACCCTGTGGGATGTATTACTGGAAAAGTCATGGTTTGAAGTTCTTGAATTTGCAGCTCTTAATGGCACAAAGATCCTAGCAAGGCTCAGGACATCTATGGCTTTTTAGTATTAGTTATATTATTGTGATTTGGTAAATGCAGCAGCTGAAATATGACAAGTTTCTCTACTAAGTTCCAGTTCACTCTCCCTTTCTGGTCTCATTAAATCACTACCAAATAAAAAATTGGTCTTTTGTGCCTTCTGTTGCTGTACATGTGCAAAAAGAACCGCTTTCTGAAAGGCTACATGTTTACTTGGTTATATATCTCCAAGTGTACATCAGACATTGCCATAGCTGCTGTGTTCTCAGTCACAATCCCTACTCCTGTTCATGATCACCACATCTCAGCTTGTGCTAGTGCATGTTCTACCCCACACTGAGATGACCTACATTTGTACCTTCTTATTTACAAATGCTCAACTGTGCTTTAGCTCTCTACCCCATTTCAGGTCACAAGTAGCAACAAAAATCGTACCAGACTTCTAAATGACAGAAAGGCCTCTCCCAGATCCAACAAGACACAGGGATAGTAATCAGTCCCCTGAGACATCAGGATGCATAGCAATAAAGACATGCAGTGGGTTATTTCCCAACATGAAGCCACTCAGAGTAAGCCCTTCTTGGTATTTCACTCTACAGCCACCAACCAGTATATTATTCTTCACTTTCTTGCACTTCTATCTCTTACAAAGAAATTTTGCTTAGAATATAATGCAACAATCCAGTTACAGCTAACAAAATCTTTTTAAAAAATTATCACCTGTAAAAAAAAACAAATCCAAAAAACCCACAACAAACCCAAAGCACACTTCCCAGGGATCAAGTCACATGTCAATATAATTTCAAGTTTACTCTGGCAATGACATCTTTTGGTATATTAATGACAGCTGACAGAAAACTAGAAAAGATTCAGCACAGGCAACTATGCAAAAATCCAGTGTGCAAAAACTGACAAAAAATGTCTGCAGAACACTTACCATTGACCCAAAGTAGATATTTCCATCACAGCTTGCTGCTGTAGTTTTGCAAATACATGGTAAAGTGACAATGTCAAGCTGGGCACAGTAGGACTTTCCTGCTAGGCTCAGAAATGAGCTAAGTGTGTACAGTAATCATTTGCTTTGAAGGAAAAACGCATGCTAGAAAATATCACAACTCTTTTATGGATGATATTCCCATACTTACTGGTGCTACTATTTTGCCCGTCTGTCCAACTTGCAAGTCATTAGGAACAAAGCCAGCATCAACAGCTGCACGGGAAGCTCCAACTAGTTGAAAGAAAATATTTCCAGTGTTTTCTTTAAAATATTAGCGAGCCAAATTTATATCACCATAAAAGCACATGGATTTTACTGAAGAGTCCCACACTCTAAGGGCACACATGTAGAAACTTCCCTCTTAAGAGCTCTTCTTGTAATCCCTCTCTATACCACTGGCTAAAACTTCCAAATACTAAGTACTAATGCACTTCATAAGCCACAGGAAATCCTTGCTCCCGGCACCAAACAATCATATATTTAAAACCGAGGAAGGCAGTCTGGCATATTTCCATTATTCTCTCTTGTGGCTCTGTCAAAAAAAGATTTTCCCACAAATGCCTTCCCATAATGTTCCTCCAAGTCTGAATATTGCTGTGGAGCTCGAAAGTCAGGCCCAGTAAAGTATCCAAGTAAACTTGAAAATGCCACGTGGACTTTTAGTTAGTGAATCCACTAATTCAAAACAAAGCTATTCTTGTAAAACTAAGCTTATTATTACATCTCAAACTAACCTAGTTAAAGTGTTAAGGCAAACAGTTCCTCTCCCTTGCCCAACCTTCACTTAAAATACTTTGCTGAAATACTGTACGTGGTCAGCTTTCTCCTGTTAATACAAAAGCATGGCAAAAAGAGCCACTCAAACTACAAGAACTGTGAAAGGGATTCTGTAAAGAGGGAGTATGTAAGGAAATAGGAAGAAAATATCTGCTCTTCAAAGTGAGCCAAGACAAATTAAATTTATACAGCTTCTGGCTTTGTTTGTGAGCTCATGCTCAGGAGATTTGAGAAGGACAGGGAATATTAGTTTTGCATTTTGCTTCATACATGGGCATTTAAATGCACAGTTGACCACAAGGACACGACAAAACTTCATCTACAACTAAACAAACAGGATTTTAAGAGCTTATTTGATAGAGATGCAAAAATAAGACTTAAAAACAATGTCCACCTTAATGTGACCTTTTTAAATCTAATAACCAGGGTTAAAAAAGGAAGAAAACAAGCTTACCTGCAGCATGCAGTTGATCCGCAAGATCGTACAGCAACTTAAAATTTTCACCACTCTTCAAGCCTCTCCCTTAAAAATTAAGAATAAAAAAAGATGAACAGAAGAACATAATAAGCTGTATTATTTTTATAATTGCCTACACAAACTTTGTCTTGCATTTGCAAAGGCACAAATACACACTTGCATAGGGTTTTTTGGCTGCATTATCAAACATTATTTAATATTTGGAGATTTAGCTTTGTCTGTGTGATTAATAATATTATTTCACATATATAAACCAACATGACTGTTTAGCTTACTTTCTGCCTACAGCACCATGAAGATCATTCTCTGAAAACAGGAAAACCAAAGTTTTTTACTCATCATAGAATGGTTCTAGGGGTTGTTCCAAGGCCAGGTTGGATGGGGCTTTGAGCAACCTCATCTAGTATGAGCTGTCCCTGCCCATAGCAGAGGGGTTGGAACTAGACTATCTATCTTTAAGGACCTTTCCAATCCAAACCATTCTATGTAAACTAGACAGAGTGGTGTTGGTTTATACACACAAAACAACAATTTTTAATTTGTGCTCCCTCTGCTGGCTTTAGGTACAAAATGCTGCAGTAGCATAACTAAGAAGTAATTTTGCAGCCTTGGGCACACAGTAAAAAAATAGTCCATCACTTTGTACCCAAAGAGCAGAATACAAACATAATGGTTTAAAATCATTACATAATAATGCTCTGATTGCCTGTAATGATTAGCAGTAATTTTAAACAGGGCAGATTTGGACACAAACCCACTTCATACTGCTATAATTTTAAAGGGATTCCACAAATACAACAATGGTCTTACAAAGCCTATTAGCATATGTTAAACCCACGTTTTGCCACTTCATGAAACATATATGTTGGGTGCATTCCCAGTGGCTCCTATGCCATATTTCAGAATTACCTTTTTTTTTTTTAATGTATCACATTATAGTGTTCTGCTACAGATTTTTATATAGGAGGTACCTAAAGCATCAGGAGATTACCCAAATACAACAGGAGATCGTTTCAGTATTATCTACTTACCACCTGATACAACAATTTTGGCACTAGTTAGCTCTGGTCGATCACTTTCAGTCACCTTCTGCTCAATCCACTCAGACAGGCCCACGGGTGGTGGAGGGGTTACTGCACTCAGCAGATGAAGAAAAACACCCACAAGAAACAGGATTAAGCATGTATTTTCAACCTTTTACATTCAAACTTAAACTTAAGGCAGAAGTTAGTTCTATAACCAAGTCTACCACAAGCTTTTAACTACTATCAGTACTTGCCCTATGGCTCTCAGTTACCAGCCTCTCTCATTTGCTGTTTCCATAAGCTATAGTACAAGCTGCACTAAGATGAAAAATTACTTCGTAATTCTGTGACTGGATTTCTCTATTATCAAAGCTACACTGGCTTCATTAAAATAATATATTAACCTGATTTAGTTAAAATTGATACAAAACAGTAATTTGGTGTTCTCAAACCAATTTAAACTGTTACTAAGTTAGCTAGACACTGTAATGACCTACCTCAACTGAAATAAGACCCATTAAACCAAGACTGTGGAAAGCCAGCTACCTTTATTTTTGCCTAATCTTGCTCTGAAAACTAATCTGGCTATTCAAACAGCTGTAACTTAAAATAAGGAAAAGTTTGAAGACTGTAATGGCAACGGTTTGAGCAGCAAGTGAAACTGGCACAGACTATTGCCACTTATGGCCAAAGAAAAAAATAGCAAGTGACTGGATAACCCATATTTTCCCTTATCAGACGTCACTAAAACATGCAAGTACCCATATGAAAAGCATGAAGTTAAGAGTATGACAGCTTGCTTTGACAAATACTTCTGCAAACCATCACCATGCAGTGAGCAAAACTCTATTGCATGAAACAACAAAAGAACAAATACTCACACTTTTCTAAACTGGCACTACCACCACTTGTTGGTGCAGCCTCAAAAGACGTTCCTCGTACAGTAAATATTTTAATTGCTTCATCACATTGCACAGTGCAAAGAATATTTCCTAAAAAAAAATAAAAGGTCCCATAATATTTTTACAGAAGATACTATCAGACATACTTTGCTTTTAAAAAACAAATGAAACGAATACCAAAAATACATTAGTTCTTCTAGAACAGGCAACATTCAGAAAGTGACTTCCCAAAGCCGCAGTTCTAGAGGACCAAAACTTGAAGCCTAGGCATTTAATAAATGCAGATTACAAACATTTTAATTTATTCTTTAGCTATACTAATATTTCTATATTTCTATAATACACTATATATTTCTATAATATACTAATATATTTCTATAGGATGCCAACAAATGCTCTTTTCCAAAGGATTCAGAGCATTCAAAGTAACCCTTATGAATGAGCTTTTAAATTTCAGAAGAGAAAAAACCTTTGAAAGTATAATTCTTAAACAGTGTCCCTAATTCAAAGTGGACCTTTTATCCTGTTGCATGCCTTCATGAGAACAGAAGCCCATGAAGCCTGTTCCAAGTACCTCTAGGATTATGTTTCTTCTCAACAGTGTACAATCTAAGTTATTTACTTCACCCTGGAGGCTGCAGGGAACACTAAAAGAGAAAAAATGCTGCACCACCAGCTATTCATAAAAAAAAATCACCTTGAAACTGTGAATTACTGGGAAGCAGCTTAGAAGTGCAACACAAAGACCACACTCTGGTCATGTAACTCAAAATGCAATACCACGTTGATGCACATGGTACAATCAAGAAACACAAGCTAATGA
Source organism: Chaetura pelagica (assembly GCF_000747805.2). Classification (NCBI taxonomy): domain Eukaryota; kingdom Metazoa; phylum Chordata; class Aves; order Apodiformes; family Apodidae; genus Chaetura; species Chaetura pelagica. The sequence goes on along the minus strand of NW_009952711.1, from coordinate 874,990 downwards.
ACTCGTATCTAAATTAAAACACAGGCTCAGACAAACATTAGAAAAACAAGACAGAAAATAAATGCAAATTAATCCAATTAAATATTGTAATTAGTTCAATGTCTTTGTAACTATGAAAAATAACCCTGTGCTATCTTAAATCAGAACTAATGCTAGTCATATTAAATAAAGCTGGACAATTAACTTAATGTCTTACATTTTACAAAATCTGATCAGAAGCACAGGAAGAAATGCAGTATGTATAAAGGAGACCACCAAATACTATTAGCCAAGGTGACAGACGTGGTTTCTAACTGACAGTACCAAAGTTGTTGTGATTACTTGCTTTCTCATGCATGAAGCATAAAGAACATTCTCAGGTTTCATTTTCATGAAACACAGCAATTCAGATTGTAAAGTGAAAATTCCTATCATATTCCAAGATTTTAACAAGGGGTTTATGTAGAAAAGTTACTGGTATTGGGTCCCTTTTTGCAGAAATACCACATACTTTTTGTGACTACTCACCTGCATAGATAGTTCTCACAAAAATGTTGGGTGACTGAATCTCAATAATGTCAGAAACAGGTGAAACATCAAGTTTGCCAGCCACTCTGGGAATTAGATTCTAGAAGTTAAAAAGTTAGCAAAGTAAATGCAAAGTAAAATGCACAGGGTTAGTAAAACAATGCCCAGTGTCTGGATTTTAACTTCATATAATGCTGCCTCTTAGTAAAAAGGCACACACAACTAAGATTATATTTTTTAGGGCAACTAATGTAGCTTTAGCAGCCAAATAAAACCCCATTATTGTAATAATGTTAGAAATTTTATGAGATTTACAGTAAGCAAAACCTTAATTCAGTTATCTTAAATTAGGAGGCTTATTTGCTTCAATAGTTTAAAACTCAATATAGATGCCATTTATTCAGAAATTTGACAATTATGGATTGCTGGGCTTTTGGTACTTGAATTTAAAAAAAGCATTTTTGGAAGCTAATTACTGAAGATAAAAAGGAAACAAGGAAACAAGCCCCTACACTCTCCCCAAAAGCAAAAAAAAATAAAAAAATTATAAAAATTAGTATTAAAATATATATTCTTCTGCTCTGAAATTGACTCTAAAAAGTTACCTAGCACCTTTGGAATGGAAAGAAGAAAAAAAAGGGGCAACATAAATCATGAAGAAATTAACGACAGCAAGTGCTTTGCTTGCTTTTTGTCTGTTTCCCCCACAATCTAGTACCACACAAAGGACTCACTTCTGAAACATTTACTCACATCAAGCACTCAAATATAGAAGCATAAGCTTTAAAGCAAAAGCTATTAACTTTCTCTAAGACACGGCAGATCGAAATAAAAACTATAATAAAATATAGAAAACCCCAGGACTTAAGATATTTAAAGATTTCTCTTAGCAAAACTACAAGCATATGGATTGATATTGACTGGAAGTGAAAGCACTCAGATGGAGAACTGATGTCATTATTTATCCCACATCAGCAAGATTTCTGAAGTATCCTTTTTCTCTACTTCAGCTGCGCTACAACATTGACCAGACTGTTAGTACTGAGGTTCCCCACATACTTAAAAACATGTTCCTTAAGAAACAAGTTTAGAAAAATTCTGTTTTCATTAAAAAATATCCTGGGCTAGGACTCGGACCTCTGTAATTTATATATATTTAGTGATTTCAATTTACACGACTAAAATCATGTCTAAAATCACTACCAAAAAAAAGTTTGCACACAAAAAAACCAGGTTGTGGTTTTTTGATTGGTTTTGTTTGGGTTTTTTTGTTTTGTTTTGGTGTGCGGTTTTTTTTGTTTGTTTCTTTTTTTTTTTACACAAAAAAAAAGTTTGCACACTCTCAACATTTTTCATCTCAATTTACTGTACTTTTCCTGACATTTTTTACAATGCTTTCAGATCACTTACTGTTTTGTGTTACTGTACTTCTTGCCTTGTGTACGTAGAACTAAATTACCACGAAATATTTCTTCTACGCTGTTCCTTCGTCCAAGTCACCCATAGTAAGACTCAGACCAGTGTTTCTAACTAATGACTTCTTAAGGGAATGACTAACATTTTTTGAAACTCCCAACCGTCCATGGCTGACCTCTCTCAGGTATTTGATTCACAGCCTTACACAAAAAAATGTGTCTTTTCTACAAGAAATTTTTGTTGCATCTACTTACCTTCCCAAAGGCAGATGCTCCAGCGCAAATGTGGGTGTAATTAAATTTTTTATGAGCTTCCAAAATCAAGGGAGTCAGCTCCTCTGAGGATAAAAATACATTGCACAAAATTTACAGCTACTTTATGTTCAATTGCAAATATAAATACCCTTTCTTTTGGACAAGAGGTAAGAACAACTCTCACCTGCTAGAAATCCCTTGTATACATCGTGCTGAGCCACTAGAACTTTTGCAACACCCTGCACTTTGCTGACTTCTTGTGCTACCTAGGATTACAAACAAATTATTATTATTCGATATTATAACAGCTACCTGGGATTACACATAAATTATTACTAGTTGGTGGTATAACAGCACATGGAATCTGCAACTAAACCTAGAGCCCCAAGGTGGTAGGCACTGTAAACAAAAAACAGGAGACAGTCCCTGCTGCACAACCAGAACACAAAAGTCCAGTTACTTCAAAATCAAAACAAACCTGATGAAACAAAAAGATCTTCTGACTCGCACCATAATGCCTTAGGGGATAATGAAACTGAATTTTTGTGGATAAAAAACTACAAAAAGCAAATATGGGAAAGCTTGTCTCCTGCGTGCAGGACAACACAATGATCTCATATTCTATTATAACAGCCGAAAACAATCACACTTGAGGATTATTGCTCAGTAATCTGATAGAATCCTCAAGAAACCAGCCCTACTTTCTTTTAAATCAGGCCCTATCCAACACACAAGCATAAAGGACAAACACAAATGTACATCAATGTTATGATCTTTGGCCAAATTTTAGGAGCAATCCTTTGTTTGCAGCTGACTCTTTGCCTACTGATGTGATGTAGATTTTCAGTGCTGTGTTTATGCATTTTTTTCCTTTAAATTTAGAGAAGTGAAGCTTAAATGATAAAAGGCTTGCTGCAGATCAGAGAGAAGAGGACTGACAGCAGTGTCTGGAGACCACATGCACTGTCCCAGAACTAGTGTAGTTTTACTGAGTTTGCAGAGTATCGGTTTACCCTCAAAAATTAACAAGAGGAAATAAATAAAAGCTCCATAATAGCTGCCACAGAGTATTTGAGTAACTGGCTCTTTTCTCCTATCAATACAGATTTTTAGAAAGAAGCTTTGAAAAAACTCCAAACTTTCATTTTCTGTAAAGTACTTTTTCCCAACATGACATATATTACATGCACCATATTCTTAATATTAAAAAAATAACAAAACATTCGCAGTCATTTTCTACTCTGCCAGTGCCAAAGAACAAGGAAACTAAAAGACAGACGTATCAGGTAATTTTTTTTTTCTTGATTCAGATAAATATTTGCTTCCACGTCTCCACCCTAAACACCTGGGTCTCAGCTTAGAAGAGCCAGTGAGGTTTTTTCCCCCATATTTGAAATAGCTGCCATAAGAACATCTCCTGCATGAGGTACTGCAAACTGCCTTCAGAGTTAACAGATCACAAATGATAGCCTCGTATGAAAAATATTCAGCACAATTAATTGTATTTTTACTGTTACAAAATATACTTTCTCTGGATTTTGCACATTAAGACTAAAAAATAAGACTAACAATGAAACAGCTAATACACGAGAAATTTTTTTAGACAGGAGTGAAATGCTGAAGTCAAGAAGCACTAATTTCAGAATTTTAGGTTGCAAACACTCTCACACTGCTACCAGCAGTTGACTAGTAAAAGCAAGATGCTCGGAAGCCCTATTTGTCACTGCTGTTTCATTTCTGCTGGTTTCCATTTGAGCAGTGCAAGCTTCTTTCCAGGTTCTGTGTGATTCTTAGCACTGCAATATTTGTCCTTCGGACTTTACAGGGAAATCGTGTTTTATAATTTACTTGTCCTTTAGTCCTATAAAAATTTGCTTGCTTAAGCTTTTAAAAACTGATACTGATATTCTCCCTTGTGAAATGAAATCTAGACCCATATTTTCACTTCAGAAGAGAAGCAGTTCAAGCGCAGTACATTTCCAGCAGATTACCAATTCCTGGCACAGTTCCTCTCGCTACAGATTATTTTTCAGGCTGACCGAGAGGCCACCAAGCATTGTTTCTCTGCATTGAGTCTTTCATTCACATGAAAACAGCATTTACCTTGTCACAGCTGGTTCCAGCTACCAAACAAGAGACTTCACCTCCAAGACGTTTTGCCGCAGTAATAGTATTTAGCGTAATGGGTGTAAGAGTTTCATTGTTGTGTTCCGCTATCACTAATGTACTCTGAAACCTCTGGATCAGCAATGCCTTAAAAGAAAGAGAGAGAGAGAGAGGAGTTTCATCCTTAGCCTTTAAGTAAAAAAACAACTTGCAGCATCCCAGGCGTTAGAGAAAGTTATCCACCATAAACTGTAAAACACCAGTGTCAAACACAGTAAGGTAAATCTAGATGATTTGTATGAAATAGAACACATACGGTCTTAAAAAAAAGGCACAAACTTGTTTCATTTCAGCAGATCTATAACATGCTGTGCTTAAACTAAAGCCTCCTCAGGAAAATACTGAACAATATTAAGAAAATAATTTTAATACACTGGAGTGAAGCTCAGTTGACCAACTTAACTGAGTACCTTAAAGAGTGAAGATTAGACCAGCAAGACTAAGACACAAGGAAATCGGAAGTAGCAAATAAATATTTACTTGTTAGTTTATTTTGTTTATTGTTTGGGTTTGCGATTGTTTTTTTGTGGGGTTTTTGGGTTTTTTTGGTGGGGTTTTTTTGTGTTGTTGTTTGTTGTGGGGTTTTTTGGGAGGGGTATTGAGGTTTTTTTACTATAGATTTTAGCCAAAATCTAGCTACGGAACTAACTTTTTTGACTTGTTATGTAGAAACGCAAAATTCTGTGCAGCAGCATTGGGACAACGAAGAAGCAAGGGCTCACAGCCTGCAAACACACTACAGAACTGTTGAATAGCAGCAAGTTTATTTTTTTGTTTCCCTTTGAAACAGCTGACACTTGGATCACTTATGTCTACCTCCACAATTTAATGAAATTTAAATAATAATTTCAACCAATTCACCATCCACACACTGACTTTTAACGTCTAAAAAAAAAAACAAAAAAGGGGCAATAAAAAAAAAAAAAGCAAAGACATGAAAACAAAATATTCTACACTCTCAGACTTTCCTAATTTTCAGGTGAACCTGCAAAAAGCATGTTTTGCCGCAGTAATAGTATTTAGCGTAATGGGTGTAAGAGTTTCATTGTTGTGTTCCGCTATCACTAATGTACTCTGAAACCTCTGGATCAGCAATGCCTTAAAAGAAAGAGAGAGAGAGAGAGGAGTTTCATCCTTAGCCTTTAAGTAAAAAAACAACTTGCAGCATCCCAGGCGTTAGAGAAAGTTATCCACCATAAACTGTAAAACACCAGTGTCAAACACAGTAAGGTAAATCTAGATGATTTGTATGAAATAGAACACATACGGTCTTAAAAAAAAGGCACAAACTTGTTTCATTTCAGCAGATCTATAACATGCTGTGCTTAAACTAAAGCCTCCTCAGGAAAATACTGAACAATATTAAGAAAATAATTTTAATACACTGGAGTGAAGCTCAGTTGACCAACTTAACTGAGTACCTTAAAGAGTGAAGATTAGACCAGCAAGACTAAGACACAAGGAAATCGGAAGTAGCAAATAAATATTTACTTGTTAGTTTATTTTGTTTATTGTTTGGGTTTGCGATTGTTTTTTTGTGGGGTTTTTGGGTTTTTTTGGTGGGGTTTTTTTGTGTTGTTGTTTGTTGTGGGGTTTTTTGGGAGGGGTATTGAGGTTTTTTTACTATAGATTTTAGCCAAAATCTAGCTACGGAACTAACTTTTTTGACTTGTTATGTAGAAACGCAAAATTCTGTGCAGCAGCATTGGGACAACGAAGAAGCAAGGGCTCACAGCCTGCAAACACACTACAGAACTGTTGAATAGCAGCAAGTTTATTTTTTTGTTTCCCTTTGAAACAGCTGACACTTGGATCACTTATGTCTACCTCCACAATTTAATGAAATTTAAATAATAATTTCAACCAATTCACCATCCACACACTGACTTTTAACGTCTAAAAAAAAAAACAAAAAAGGGGCAATAAAAAAAAAAAAGCAAAGACATGAAAACAAAATATTCTACACTCTCAGACTTTCCTAATTTTCAGGTGAACCTGCAAAAAGCATTATTCCTCCAAGACAAATACTATGGTAGGGA
>NW_009952711.1:862826-868374 GCF_000747805.2 Chaetura pelagica | reverse complement strand
GAAAGGGATTGGGGTGAGAACATGAATATTATCCTTCAAATCTTTGTTTATCCTACATAAAGCCTAAATCAAGACTCGATTTACGATCAACATTATATGGAACACAAAATACATTCATTATTATACACAACACTAAAGACTGCATAGTCAAATACTATTTTTTTCAACATATATTCTGACCCCACCTTCCTTCATACCAAATATGCACTTACCACTTAGAACAGGGAAAAAAAGCTTAAGAAAATCGGAGAGACTAAAACTTGGATATGGACTTCAACCCCACAAAGCCTACCGACCTGCCAAACTTCACAAAAGAGAAAGCAAGTCCCTCAGACTTGCTCATAGCTAATCACAGTGTAAAAATACAAACTCATAGACAAGTTTCTGCAGAATCAGGACCGTAATAGGTAATTTCCATTAAAACAGTAAGTATTCTTGTAAAAGTTCCCTGCATTTCATCTTCTATGCTTAAGGTTACTTGTTATGATTAAGGATTCCAAGATCGTTTGAACCCAATTGCCAGTAACAAAATATTTCTTGCCAATATAGATCAGACATCGTATTTTTTATTATCTTTCATACATAATTTGCAAGAAAAATTATTAGTTTTTAGACATGGCTTGAAGAATAAATCCATGCTTTTGTGGCAAAAAGCCCATTTTTCCAATGATTTATAGATGTGTCACAGGGTAAAGTGGACAGTACCGCTCAAAGATTCTTAAGTTTTCCTATCTCTAAGGGGAACCACAGGCTCTTTAAAGATTTCTTTTCCAAGAGCCTGGCTTTGCTCTGAGAAGCATACATTTTAAATACATATTTAATTCTGACTATATTATGATCTTTTGCCTAAGTAAGTTCTGCACCACCAGAGGAGCTTAATATTCTGTTGCAATTCTACAATAAACTGAGAAATATTTTTTAGACAAAAATAATAAGAGCAATGGACGCTGCTTGAGCTGACTATTACAACATTAACTAGGTATTACTTCTAAACTGATAATCCTACATTTTATATGGATGCTGCACACCAGAAGGTCACTTTATGCCCACGTGGCATGACACTTCTGAACAAAAAGACCAAATTTAAAACAAATTATAAGTCACATTCTAGATCTTCAGTAAAAATCCTAGGTGATAAACAAGATTCCTACACAAGTCTGAATTTTAATTCACTAACACATGTAATTTTTAATTTTTTTTTAATCCAAAGCAAAAGCAAATTGACTTTTTTTTGTTATACTAAGAACTCTGCAGTAAAGCCAGTCACATACTATCCTGAAAACTGAGAATCGACAAGAGTCCCTGAAGACAACAGGTAGTTACTTCAACGAAGTCACTTGGCCTGCTGCACGTGTGCAACAACAGCCCATTATTTCACAGGCATAACTTCTCCTCCTGTACTTGGGCAGGATGTTTAATTTCAAGCCTGGACAAAATAGGAAGGCTGAATATAAACCTAACCAGCTGGCAGTAAGGCTAAACAGCACAAGAAATAAGTCAGAACAACCAAACTATGGAAAACAATGTCTTAAGAGGAAACAGCACTCGGTGCTGGTGCCACAGAGGGCTCCTGGTGAAAACCAGGCTCTGAAAAATCAGACAATCCAAAGAAATCAATCCTACAAACTTGAGCAACCACGTGGCTTCTCAAGCATACCAGTAGATTATTAAAACATCTGACAGGAACCAAGAGAAATTGAAATTTATTTCACATAGTCTTATATTTAACTTGAAGCAAGGCACCTAGGTTTCCTCTACAGCGGAAGCATCTACATTTCCTCTCTGGTGGAAATTCCAAACAGAGATTCAATTTATACTAGAATAAACACTTATGAAGGAAAACCCTCTGGAGCTTCTAACTCCTCTCCTCTATCCCCAGCAGTTACCATAGAGAAAACCTTACCTCTGACTTCCAGATGTCCAAAAGTCAGTAAGATTAACCTAGATGTGCAGTATGCCATTTGCAAAATACCAAAGAACTTGCTCAATCTACCTTCTCAAGTTTCCCCAAAACATCTATTTGCTCCCCACCTGAGAAACTCAGCAATGTTTTCTGAGCTGAATGTGAAACACTTTAGCACTATATCCAAAATCCTAGACCTCAGACAAAATAATTCAAGACTACTCACTTCTACTGCCCCAGACAACTGTGAGAAATCTGGACATGCCCGGTACACATGCACAGCTAAGTCCATGCATGAGGCAAATACCCCCCACATCCAAAGCACTCATTCCATTTGTGCAGATGATCTCCTTTTCACAGCAACACCAACGCAAGCTGAAAACATGTTGGTTTCTCAGCACAGACAAGTCACCTGAACAGCACACAAGCAGGCCCAGAACTCCTTAAGTACAAACTTGCAGCTAGCATGCAACAAAAAGTACTTATTAACAGCTGGGAAATCCCAGACAATAGTGTTGCAACTCTTTGCTTGCTGCCTAGTGAGCCCAGGGAGCAGACAGGTATCTCTGGCCCCTACAGCCAACAGTCAATAGCTGACTGCCTGCAGGCCGCTCCAAGGATGCTCCTTGCAACCAGGAATTACGAAATTGGCTCTGGAAGTAACTCACACGGCAGGGCCAAGAACAAAGGATGGGACAAACAAAAAGTCTTTCCAGAATGCAAGAGCTTCAGTGGGTGTATTCTACATTCCTCTACATCCCATATATGCATGAATGTAAAACTGGCTTCTAGAAACTTCACCCTGGAAGCTCAATTTTGCCTTCCAACCTCTTCAGAGGCAAAAGCAAGGCAAAAAACTCACAAGGCTAAGGCACCTAATAAATGGACCCACAAAAGTATCCTTACAGCTTATTTTCTTGGCTGCAAAAACAAACTAGCCAGAAATAAAAATTTTTAAACTGCTTAATAGGAATTATGTATCTCACAGAGACCAATTATCACAGGGCAAAATTCCCCATAACTGACTCAAGGAATTAAGAATTGGGATACTACTGAAGACAAAAGGTATATGCCTATACAATACCTAATTCTATTACTAAGCAGTCTTGTGGCTGCCAAGCTTAATTAAAAAAGAATATTTTTGGGAAGCTCAGCTAGAGGAAGGAGCTCTATCAGTAACTTTAAACTACTCCTAGGACCTCCACACAGATCTGGTTACAGAAGAGGTCTAAGCAACAGTTATTTAATTCCACGAAACACTAACTACAAAAACTCTAAAGGCACCTGAACTGAAAAGGACCTATAACTGCAGCAAAGAGCAGCAAAAGCAATAAAGAAAATACTGATAAAAATAATTTTTTTAGGAATCGCAATAAAGACTTAAAATTGCAAAGGAACTGAAGGACCAATAAAAAACATAACGCAGGAGAAACTTTTCCAGACATATCCCATGCAAAAAAAAATGTAAAAATCACAGGAAAAAAAACCTGTTTTGAAGCACAGGTAACACTACTGAAAGTGAAATCAATACAAATACATTTTATCATGGACAACTGAAGAATATATACAAAGTATTCCTTAAGGCCACAAATGTAGCCCACTACTTCCTGAGTAGAGTGTTTTAGTCTATTGATCCTATTTACCTGAATTATCTCAGGCTAAAAAACACCAAAAAGAAACCCACACGTGCATCGTGAGACATATATGACAAACAAAATCTGCCATTTTCACAAACACCAGGAAATTGAAAGCTCTGAACAAACCAACAGGAACTCAAAGACACGACAGCTGTGCAAACTGGATCCCCCCAGAACACTCTAAAAGCAAATGCCTATTTTATTTAAATCAAATCTAAAGCATCTCTTGATCTGAAAGAAACATACTGCAGAAGCAAATGCAGCTGTTATCCTATCTGGACCTTTATAACAACAGCAGAAGCCTGAATTATTAAACAAAACAAAATACTGTCTTTCAAGACAAAGCCACCAAAATTGAAGGCGTTGGCATTATATCCACCTACGGTCAACTCAGTCCCAACTGCTGTGTAATGTCTCAGAAAAAGATAAAAATAAAAAGAAAACAACTCCACTGTGAAAAGGCAAAAAGGTAGACACTTATTTGATAAAAATTATAAAGAACAGAGAACGTTAACAGAACACGTTATTCGGTTGCTGTTTCATAAAGGTAGAAATGCAAGACTTCAAAATGCCCTTTAAGTCTACAAGACAATCCTAATGAACACCCCTTTGTATCATTACAGGTGTGGAAGGGACCTCAAGAACTCATACAAAGCCATCCTCCATCAGATGCTAAGCAGCCATATCTACAATACTTTCAGTATCTGTCTAGGTTATTGTTAGTGTGTTCCAATTATGAAGACTCCCAGACAACCTAATCCAAAAAACTTAATGATCCTTTCAACCATAAAGGATTTCTTAATGTCTGCCATAACTCTTTGTAGCTCTCTTACATAGCTTTCTTGCAATTAAGCCAACTGTTATTATTTTGTCACCCATGGACTGGTGAATTGTTTTTTCCCCATCTCTGTACCACTTTTGGGGTACTTGCAGTCTCCTATTCCTCCTGAGCGCTCTCATTTTTCCAGCCTTCCCTCGTTACTCATACTTTACAGGTCTCACACATGCTCTTCTCCTCCAGACTCTATTCACTCCTGAACCACAGAAGTGTTAGCAGTGCTGAAATAGAGTTTGCTTTGCTTCTCTTGCAACCACAGACTGAAGAGGCATGTAGTTTTACTGGTTTTATTTTATAAATGTATGAGTTTGGATGCATATGGCTGAAGAACAAGGAGCTGAGCTCACATTTCCAGGACATGAAACTGAATGGCTCAGTGATCATAAAATTATTATTTACACAGCAGTATCATATGTCCAGAGATCATCAAGACCTTTGCTCTGGAAAGCTGACAGCCCAGCAGTAACTGAAAGATGCCCATGATTACAACAGTTGTAATTTTAGATAGGCTAAATCATATATGTACCAGTCTACCTTTGATCTTCTTTTAATACATTCTTAGTGCCTGAAACTGATTAATATAAACATAATTCCTATTTTAGAAATTATGCAATACCTGCAAACGCCTTGGAGAGTTCAAAAATAAATGTGCAAACATAAATATGTTGTTTCTACAAGAGTTTCAGTGGATGGAGTGTCTCCTAGTGCACAGATCAAACAGATACTGAGGGACATTTCATGAATCATCTACTCCAACTAACCTTGAGGTCACCTAGTCATTAAATTTGGTAACACAGACACCACGACACACCAAGAAGCAAAGGGCCGCCAGCCCCCCCCTAGTTTAGGAATATGAAGGTCAATGTGCAAAAGCAACAAGTGTTTCACATTAGCCTTGGCCCACAGATGGTGATCGTTAACGCAATCAGTTTCTGCTCGTGTGGCTGAGAAACACCTCATTAAGCTCCGAAAACTCCAGAAAGCCTCTCTCCTTCAGCCAGAAGTGTATTTCCAACATTTAAACCGTTTTAACAAACTTAAAGAGATTTTATTTTTCAGTCGCTCGGGGGTGGAAGCGCGCGAGCCCCGTGAGAAATGCCCAACTTCTGCAGCTCAGCCTCGGCTCTTCACACAGGCGAGCAGCTCCCAGCTCTGCCTGCAGCCGGGCCC
>NW_009952711.1:853395-861791 GCF_000747805.2 Chaetura pelagica | reverse complement strand
GGCCCAGCAGAGGGGCGGGCCCCCGGCCAGCCTCCCAGCCCCGATCCCTGCCAGGTCCGCGCGTCCCGGGACGCAGAACGAAGGAGCCGCGGGCACGAAGCGCGGTGACAGCAGCTGGGGCCACTTGTCACGGTGCCACCCACCGCTTGTCCAAACGACCTGACAGCTCCCAAGCCCAGTCAGGCAACACCAGCCCCGGACGGATTTACTGCTGCCTCACCCGCAGCCCTGCGGCTCGGCCCCGCAACGGCTCTGGGGAACAGCTCCTGTGCCCTGAATAATTTATACATCTTTTTTAGTATTATTTATTATTCTCATTTCTCAGAACTCAGGCAAGACATTTTGTGCCTATTCCTTTCCACAGCACCAAGGTGACCCAGGGGCCAAGCTGGGACTTGCTGTTTGCTTTTTCCATACCTCTGAATTTTTTTTCCAGGTGGCAAAGAGACAGATTTTTTTTTTAAATCAATGAAACAAAATGTTTCGGGCCAAATTCACTGCTACAGTGTGTGCTGTGGCTCTCTGAAAACCTGGTGTCCCAGAGAAGCTGGCAGCTGCTGCCACACTGAAGTAACCAATCCCCCAGCCCTGGAGCACACACAGATTTGGGGTGTTCCCAGCCGACCTCCCATCCTGGAAATCATTAGCCACAAACGCAGTTTCTTCTTTCCCCTACCAACGTAGTTTAGAGGGGAGAAAAAACCACCAACAAGCCCCTGAACAATCACAGCCGTTGGACTGTTCTCCCAAGAAGGAGCAGTGATCTGCAGCGTGTCAGTGATTCGTTCTGCATTGCTGAGGCACCCGTAGAAAAGCAAAAGCCAAACTGATCAAAAAGGCTTTCTGGCTTTGCCACAGTCTTGGCACGGGATCACCTCTAAAATTTATTCTGCCACACAATTTTCACATCAGATGCCAAAAAGTACTACCGCTGTACAGCAAAAGCTAGCCAGCTCCAGCAACACAAGCATCTGAGTGGACAATTTACTTTGTCTCAAATCTCAAATGCCTCTATAACACAAGTAAAGCAGCCATACTGCATATTCCAGCTCCCTGGCCCCCAAGCCCCTACCTAAACACCCCAAGCTCCGAGGGAGGGCTGTGGAGGGTAGAGCTGAAGGAGGTGGCAAAACCCCTTCAGGGCCTGTGCCTGATTGCACAGATTGAAGCAGTTCCAGGGCTGCTCTAAAGTCTGCCCAGGCCTGGCTCCACCCTTCATCCCGTCCCTCAAAAATAGAGAAAACAGAATGAGTGTTTGGGGCTCCTCTGCATCTCTTGGATTCAGCCAATGACCTGGTTAAAAAAAAAAATAATAAATCATGAAGATGAAGGGAAGGATGATTTTTCTGAAGTCACAGGACCCTGAGATGGGCTTGAGAAGAGAATAATTGAAGCAGGTAATTTCTTCCAGTTTGAGAGGTAGTTACAGTGCAGCATAATGCTTTAGAGATACAGTTTTACACAGTAGAGAAATCTCTACCTGCACCCCAGGTAATCCAACAAAAGAAATAACAAAAGCAAAACTGGCATCAAAACAAGACAATCCTGGGCTTAATTTGGCCATGATGTAGTTTTAATTGAGGTGTTTTACTCATTAAAGTCATGGCACGCAATTTCATAATCCTATTTTAAACTCCAAAACTGAGCTTCCAACATGTACATCTCATGGAATGAAATCTTAATAAAATAGAAACACAAGTACACCCAAAAGCGCAAAAACAAGCCCATCTCATTTGGGTTTGGTTTTAATACCTCAGACCAAAACAAAAGCCACTATCGAAATTGACCTAAATTGCATCATAGCTCAGAGCACGTTGATCTCTTTACTATGTATCTGGCTTAACAGTAGACATCATATTTTCATGAGCAGAGTGACATCACCACCCTTTAGGTCAGATTTCAAGGTGTAGTGTCACCAACCCAGAGACCTGACAGGCTTTTAATGACATTTTCTCTTTATAATTTTGATTCAAAACCTCAGCAACACTTCAGATGCACATAATCCTTATTGAAACTGGCTTGATGAGGATTACACCCTGAAGCACAAAGGAAGTCTTTATCACTTATGGCCAGTGTTTTAGGAGCTTGTAACTGTAATCAGGTAGGGATTATATCAGCATGATCCATATTAGCTGAACCGTGGCAAAAAGCTTTTTTTTCTATTTGTCCTTCCCACCTAGGGCATGAAAATAATAAAAATGGTAAAATATGAAAGAAACAGGTTCCACTGAAGGAGAAGTCACTATCCATAGGAGGCAGAGGATAGTACTTCATATTTTGAAAGAAAAATTATTCATTAATTAGCAGAAGCAGATCCCTGTATGGTGCATTGTTATCCAGGATTATTTCATTAGGATCTGCTGACCCAATTTCTGCATTGGAAAGGGAATTACATTTTTTCACTCTATTGGGAGGTGGAAAAAGGGGAAAAAAAAAATCAATAACAAGGGCTACTTAAACTTCTAAAAATATGGTTGCAAACAAGAGCAGGTACCTGCACTGGTATCACAACAAAAGCCAAGTGAAACAAGAAGCATTACAAATATGCAATCACATCTCCACTAAAATCGGATTTTGGCTCCCCTAAAACACATAATTCCTAAATAAAACATATGGAATCCAGCTAATACAGACTCATGACTAAGGGATTTAGTGGAAGGCAGGAATTTTGTTATTAATGCTATGACAGTCCCCTCTGTCAGGGGTCATCCTTAGCTTACTCCTCCTGCAATTGCCCTGGGCATAGCTGACTCAGATCAATTAAAATTGCTTCATTTGGGAAGCTTCCCCAACACATGAAAGGATTCCCCTCCTAATCTGTCAAAATCCAATAACACTAAAGCAACTGCAACCTGCTTACAGCTCAGTAAGGTGCTCTGAGCCAACAGGCAGGACCCACAGCCCAGCACTGGATGGGTGGCAGCAAGGAGAGACAGGACAAACGCCCATCTCAGAAGCAGCAGCAGGACAGACCCCTGCTGCTGAAATATTTCACGCCCAGTTGCTGCAAGCTCACATGGCCAAAGTGTTTCAGCCATCCCCAGACATTGCCCATCCCCCTGCACCACCCCTTCCCCAGAAACACAAGACCCTCTGCACAGCATGGGACAACTCTCCCCAAAGTCCTGCCCTCTGCTCCTCATCCTCACTGACACATGGGCAGGCCTTCATAACAAACCACCAGCAGAGGTGTGCTCAGTGCTCTGCCCAGACCACCTCACTACACTCACCTGTCTGTTCAGCTTAGCAGCCTGTCCCCAGGCATTACAGCAGCCCTCTGAGAGAGGACAAGGCCAGGAGTCCTATTTCCAAAGTGGAGAACAGAAGAAAGAGCTCTCCCAAACCCACCCCATATCAGGGACAACTCTTCTACTGATACTGAACCTACTGAACTACCACAGGCACATGTTTTCCCTTTCTTAAACACTCCTCTCTCCCTTGCTAATCATTTCCAGGTGCCAGTCAAGTAATGAGGGAGTCAGGGAGCAACATCACATCACATTTGCTGCATATTCCTAGAAAAGGTCACCAGAGGAGGTAAAGAAGCCCCTTCTGCCAAAGTCACAGGTGAGAAGGGGACCCCCCCTAACTTGCTGGAAGGCTCCCTTGGAAGGCAGCTTATTCTGCCTGGGAGCAGTGGTGATATGTGCAGAGCTCTGCTCACCTGCTGGTGCAGACCCCCACCACGGGCATTTGGCCACCTGCCTTGTCACTAATGGGAGATGCATGTAAAATTCTCTGCTGGGTTATAGCAGCATTATTTTTTAAATAGGTAGCTGCTATTTCTGCATGTGACACTGCTGGAAAAGCATCCAAATGCCACTGTATTCCTGCTCCTGCCAGCCCTAGGCGCTTGCTTGGCAGAGAAAGGGACAGGCCGAGCCTAAAATCCCTCAAAGGTGAACAGCCCTTTCCAGGCCTGAGCACTCCAGGGAGAGGGGCTTTTTCCTTTTTTCTTCAGTATCAGTTCAGGGAATAACACTTTAGTGCTAAGAACAGCAGCTTCAGTATGCCTCTCTTTTCTGTGTTTCGGGACCTGCTTTATTTTTTTATATTTTTTATTGCAAAGTCTTTGGAGAGAGGAGCACCTTCTGGTGAAGCCACTGGCAGCTTGTGCCACCTGGTGACAAAGGCTAACACACCTCCCCGCTTGCCCTTTCACAAAGTCTGAGATGCTGTAACTTACCCATTGCCTTTAATCCCACAGCTAATGGCATAACAAGATTCAGTAGCTGGGGGATGAACCTAAAATGTACACTTAATTTGCCATCTCTGTGAAAGTAGTTACCAAGCAGGATGGCCTTGGAGGGAGCGGGGCAGCCTCTCCCACCCTGGCAGGCTACACCAAGACCAGATTCATCTCTGGGAGACATGACTGAGGTCAACCATAAATTAACAGGCTCAGTGCAAGGGGAAAACATAATGACAGTGGGTCCAATTGCATGGTCTGGTATGAGGGAGGCCAGATGAGATGGGCCAATGAGTCCTTTCTGTGCCCATGAACTTTCTGAATCCTGCTTATCCGGAGGGGAAAAAATGGCAAGGGCTCCCTTTGCCATTTCACCATGGCTGATTCTTAATCAATAGCAGGGCTGGCAGTAGCTCTTGTGCAATACCACTTTCCCCAGAGCTGGGCCCTCTTCCCCTGCAATGCTCCCAACCCCTGCTGGTCTCAGAAGAATTGAGCCCAAAGCTCCACATAGCAATTCAAATGCATCACCAGACATTAGGCCACCGGGTTAACCACTGTTTAATTTCGTCACATTTGTTTGTGAGTTATGTACGTGCCTTTCTTTTGTCAACATCTCCTTTTAAAAAGGATATTGATTTTGTTTTCAAAGGCTCTCAAAAATAAAATGAATGACTACATTCTAAGGAAGAGTCATTTTCTCAACAGCTGTAAATAATTTATTGTTCGCAACCCACCCAGATCAAAAGATACTTCATCAACTGATGTGGCAAAATCTGGTGCAAGCTGCATTTCTATTATCTCAGATCCAATTAACCATTTGGAGCAGACTAAAACATAACTAGATCAATCCAGAATCAGATTAATATCCAATCCATAATCACATTAATCACAATCTGTCCATAATTAGCCATCAGATAATCCCATTGGACAGGAGGTGACATGCAGTATCCCATTATCTCATTAATTATCTATTTTCAGTATCAGACATTGTCCCCAAACACAAGCAAATGTTTTTTAAAGGAAAAATGGACAGGGAATTCTCCTTTTGCTACATCCTCCCCCTTGAAGCCCCCAAAGGTTTATAGTTAGACTTTTACAACATTTCTTTGTTTTCACATGTTCTGTTAGAACCAAGAACCGTTTTTCTTGAGACATGTGATCTTTTTAAATAAAATATTATTATCTTAGGAAGATGGATAAATAAAACATTTGTTTCATGTGAACAAGTTTATGAAATAAAAGAAAACCCTTCATCAAAGGTTTTAATGGTGACATGATAACAATAGCTTTGCAATGCTAAATCTTATTTGCAGATGGTTCCTGGCCTTTTTTGTAATGTAAGTGAAATTGTGTTCCATCTGTTTTAATTTTATAATGGACTTAATCCATGGCTGGCTCTGAAAGAATCAGCATTTACAGCCTTTGCAATCTGCTGCAAACTAAAAAATTGTTACCGTTTCCCCGTTCTAGAGGGAACTTGTATTTCTGTTTGGAAGTGAAAAGCAAAGAGTTGCTCTGCAGAGCGGGAAGCGCTGCCGGCCTCACCCTGCGGCCGGGCTGCCCCTGCCAGCTCTCACACCAAATCCAACCAGAATTGCCCCTAAAATGGTCAGAAACTCTGGACACTGGGTGGAAGAGAGCAAGGAGTAATTGTTGTGACAGGAGAGATTGCATTTGGTATTGACTAGCAAATACTTCCAGCATTTGCAAGCAACCTGGAAGCGGTTTTCCAGAGGTCCTTCCTGGCCCGAATTATTCTATTGTTTTACTATTTGCTTTGCCATAAACACACACGTACTCCTCCCAAAATGAACCAACAATTAACCTGTTTGTAAAACGTGGTGGTAATTGGGCTGGTTTTGTGCCTCTCAACATGACCTGTCATAATTTTAAAGTTTTTCATACATCACCTTGCAGAGGTTCAGGGTTTTCAGCATTTCCCTGGCAAATCCTTTTTAGGGGGTTTCTGCTAACCTGCCCTTGCAGCACTGCCCACCCCTTCCTACCTGCCCCACATGAACTGAGCCCAGCCCCAGCATGCCTGCCTGGTGCCAGCACACTGCCCTGCACTGACACAGGTGTGCCTGCAGCACAGCTTTGCAACAGTTTGGAGAAGGCTGGCTGGCTCTCCTGGAACCTTTCCTATTCCTAAGCTGGTGGGAGGTTTGGGATAGCAGCAAGGAAGGACCCTGCCCTGGAGTCAGAAAAGAGGTGATGCAACATTGAGCACCCCTGCCAAGCTGCTGAATTCTTAGACGTGTCTCATTCTCCTATCACTCTGACATTTTATTTTTGCATTTTATTGTTAACACATGCAGATACTGACTCACTCAGGACTCCGTGGATTCCGGCTCAGGCTGAAGTCATTCTTCTGCACCCACTTTCCTGCCAAGCACCCAGGCATGGACAGGACAACCTGTGCCACGCCAGTGCTGTGAAGGCTCCCATCATCTGTCCCACAGGGTCACCTCAGTTTGAAGAGCCAGCCATACTTTTCCACTGCCATTCACACCACTCACCTCCCAACTCAGCTCTGCTGCTGGCAAATGAGCCAGGCTAATGGCAGACAGCAGTCAGACCACAAACCCTGAAAAGTGCCATGGCCACCCCACCACTGCCACACAGGCAGGAGACAGGTGAGTTCACCTTGCCCTGAGGACACCACGGCCACCTTGCACCTCAGCACACACAGGAATGGGCAGGGAAGCCAGAATCCCCTGGTGACAACACATGCCCCTGCTGAGGTGGGTGCCCCAAACACCATCCTCCTTCCCTCCTTAACTTAAACATTCCTTTTCAACATTTGAAGTCCTCAAAGAGAAGGCTCTGGAGAGACCTTATAGCATCTTCCAGTACTTGAAAGGTGCCTACAGGAAAGCTGGGGAGGGGCTTCTCATCAGAGAAGATAGTGATAGGACAAGGGGTGATGGTTTTAAACTGAAAGAGGGGAGATTTATATTAGATATTAGGAAGAAATTATTCACTATAGGGGTGGTGAGGAACTGGAATGGGTCGCCCAGGAAGGTTGTTGATGCCCCATCCCTGGAGGTTTTTAAGGCCAGGTTGGATGAGGTCTTGTGCAACCTGGTCTAGTGATGGGGTTCTCTACTCATGGCAAGGGTGCTGGAACTTGATGATCTGTAAGGTCCCTTCCAACCTTAATAATTCTATGACTCTATGATTCAAAGGTGTGGCAGGGGCTGGGGACAGGCTGGGGAGAGTGAGTCAAATAGTCAAGCAACAGTTATGCAAATCCTCATCTCCCCCTCAGCTTCTGGGGTTTCATCCGGCACCTCGTACAAAAAAACAAATGCTTGAGCTGGAAAACCCATCCTGCCTCCTTCCTCCAAGCACAGTATGCACAGCCTGCCCTTCCTGAGCCAAAATATAAAGCCACCACGTCCTTTCTGAGCCACACAGGTGGGTCGAATTCCATGTGTAAAATTAAAAAGGTGACTGCATGTGGGAAGGACAGGACCAGAGCACGAAGACAGAAGCAATCGCAATTCCAGCATGGATAAGGCTTTACAGACCATTTGAGCTACTCGTGCCACTGTGCTGAGAAGTCTTTGGGAATTTAAAACTGAACAAGAGGCCACTGAAGTGCTCTCCTTATTTTTCTGCTAATGCACAGGAAACCCATGGAGACTGGGGGGAAAAACGGAACAAAAAATGGACAGAAGTGACAAAAAAGCAACAAGAGGTTCCAATGCAGGAGCAGCCCGCGATCAGGTGCATTAAAATGCAGCAAAATACTATTTTTTTCCTCCAATTTCAACTCATCACACGGCTGCTGCCCGGGACGGCCGCCCAGACGATGCCGGCGGTCCCATTCGGGTCCGTCTTTCCGCGCACGCCCCTCCGCAGGGAATCGCTCCGGGGGCGCGCAGCCTTAAGCTGGCATCCGCTGCGGACTCCCTTTCGGACCGCCGCGGGGATGCGCGTCCGCGCAGCGCCGGGAACGGTCCCACCGCGCACACCGGCGAGCGCGCTCGCCTGAGGGACGCCGAGACGCGGGGAAACGGGACAACGAAATAGCGGGCGAAAGGGAGGGGAGAGCACAGGAAAAGGGAAATAAACGAAAGGGAAAACAATAATAATAAAAAAGGTTAAATAAAAGCTAAGCAAAAGAACAGGGGAAACACGGAGAAAAATGCTAAAATGAATCTCCATGTCCTCGGGCTGCAGATGCCGCAGGAACCTC
>NW_009952711.1:852019-852677 GCF_000747805.2 Chaetura pelagica | reverse complement strand
CGCGCTCGGCCCGTGGCATCGCCAGTGCCGCTACTCCCGTTCGTGCCCGGCGCTCCCGGTCCCCGCCGGACGCGTCCCTTACCGAGTGCCCGTCCTCCCGTCTGGCCGCGCCGCGGATCTCATTTCGTCCTGCTGGTCCCGTTCCTTTCTCCCCTTCCCTCTTCCTCTGCTCGTGTTACCGTTTTTCATCCTTTGTCTTTCACCATGTGTCTGTCTGCTTTTTTAAAATTTATTTCTCTTTCCGTTTATATCTTTCTGTCCTCCTGTTTTTCTTGGGGTTTATTTCTCTCTGATTGCTGTCTCTTACTGTTTTCATTGGTCCATGTCCCCGTTTCATCAGTTGTCTTTTTTTTTTTCCACCGGTTTTGTTTCTGTTTCGGTCATTCCGGTTTTATTTCTTTTTCTTTCCTTTCACTTTTTTCCTCAGCTTTTCTTTTAGTGTTTCTGTGTTTCTGCTTTTATTTCCTTCTCCAAAATGGTGTCTCTGTTTTTACGCATTTATTTCTTCCAATCAACTTTTGGGGTTGTGGTTTTTTTCTTAATTTCAGTCTGTAGTTATTTCTTTCGTTTCGTGTTTCCATCCTTCCTTTCTCTCCGTATTTCTGTCTTCATTTCTCTTTCATCCTATTTAAAGGAAAAAAAAAAAAAAAAAGGGGGG
>NW_009952711.1:850096-850529 GCF_000747805.2 Chaetura pelagica | reverse complement strand
CGTGAGGCGGCCCGGCCGCCCGCCGCCGCGGGACTTCCGCATGCCTGCGCTCCCTGCATGAGACACCCGGCCCCGGGCCGCTCCCAGAGCGTCGGACAAATGCCTTTGTTTTTTAATTATTCTTATTTAAAAACAAACAAAAAAAATATCTTATTGACGGCCAAAAAACTACCGGGATCCTCGCTGCCTTCACCAGACCGGAGACAGAACCCCCGCCCTGGTTATTTCGTTGTTTTGGGCTTTTTCCCTGTGGATTTCGATGTTTCTTTTTTTCCCAAAGAAACGCGGATTTTCCCAATGGAGCCCGGCGCGGTGACAGGCTGCCTCGCCCACCGCTTGCGCTGGGGACGGCTTTTCTTCCCTTTTTGGAAGGGAAAAAGACAAAACACAAAACCAAAAAAAACGAACGGGGGGTAGAGACTCCCCGGCGTGC
>NW_009952711.1:849756-850074 GCF_000747805.2 Chaetura pelagica | reverse complement strand
CGGAGCCGGCCCGGCCCTAACCCCGCGGAGCCGCCTCTCCAGCCTCATCTCACGCCGATGCCTCGCCCGGGCCGCCGCGCCCGGCCCCGCACGATCGAAGGAGAAAACGGGACTTTTAAACGGGAAAACCAGTACTAATAATCTTAAATTATCAATGGACGGAGGACGGATTGTTTGAGCCTTTAACGAACAAAAGTAAGTTATTGTTATTTATTGTCAGAGTCAGCTGTTGAAATAGTGGGATTAAATATTTTGGGCTTAATAAAAAAAAAAAAAAAAAGAGGAGAAAAAAAAGGGGTAAAACAAAAACGAGGGCGG
>NW_009952711.1:831966-848722 GCF_000747805.2 Chaetura pelagica | reverse complement strand
GTGCTGCTGCTGCCGCGCGGAACCGGCCCCGGGAAGAGAACGTCACCACGTTGAAACAAGAGTTTATTAAAGTCTTGACCGAAACGTTAAAAAGTCTGTGTGGTTTAAGAAATCCCCGTTACGTGACTGAGCCCAAATCACCAACAAATTACAAACGAACTTTCCTCAGAGCCAAATCCGACAAATTCTTTAGACTTTTCGGTAACTAGAAAGACATCTTAGGAGTCTTTTTTAATTACTTTCCCGAGCCCTGTGATGCTCCTGGTAATTCAAACACACCAACACTGGTAACTCAGAAGTCACACTACAAGCAGAATAAGTTATTTTTATTACAAGATATATAGAACATGTTTTTTCTCTCTTCGCAACCTTATTTCAACAGTCCTGCAGTGCAAGCACCACCACGTCACGGGGTGGAAACACCCGGATCTTGACACAGGATACGCGAAGGAAATAAAATTATCAAAATTACAAAACAGGACTTGAAAGTATCTACAGTACTCAGGATATAAATAGTGCAAATTATGTATCTACAGCATAAGTACTTAAAGAGTATCAAAACTTTTTGGAAGAGCCTTTTGAAAGAAAGTAGTCATCTGTTAAGCTGCAGTATGTGCTTACAGCTCAGACCACTCTTAATTATTGCTGACATTTTTTCACCTCATATCAGTTCAAAGTGACAACCCCTTTTCTGTAAGTATATTGAACTATTTTGCTGCAGTGGCAAAACAAAAAAGAAAACTTAGGAGTTCCTCTGACTGTGAAACGGAGGTACCCACTAAGCTCTTTCTATCCATCCTTCCCAAGGACTCTTTGGGAGCAAGATCTTCATAGACATGAAACCAAGTTGGAGAAACTAGTTTCCAAATGGTACCTCTCTCTATTTCTGCCATGTGGTATTAGTAAAGGGGTAGGAAGTGGTCGGCGTGAGGAAGTTAGGGAATTTAAAACCAAATCCAACACTTATTTTTTCAAGAAGAATTGTCGAGCTTCTTCCCAGGACTGGCGGGGGAATCTGTTGGACAGCTCAAGGTAATCTTGAGAACTGAGCAATTTTTCTGTTGAAGACAGAACATAAAATTACCAAGTTATTCTCTCTTAAGATGGCAATAAAGAATTAATGAACGTGTGGCCCATTTGAGACGCTCCTAGTCCTTGACTTCCCTCCCCCTACCAAAAAATTTTCAGCCACGGGGTGACACTTCCGTGGAGCTCCGGATGTTGAGGCTTGGCTTTCAAAATGGGGGCAGAGGGCTCTGATGAGCAAAATTTTTAAGCTTTTAAAAAGATTTTTTAAGATTTTAAGGGTCAGGCTCTCCGCTTTACGCACCAGAACCCTGGACATCTTGACACACTTCACGTCCTTGGACCCATTGTGGACCAAGTCAGCTTCCTTCTGAAGCTTCCTTGGGAAGCCTCTGGGACATTCCCTCTGCTGAGCAGCTTCTTTTCCAACAAAGGGCTGAGGGGGAGTTGTGCTCCCTGGTTCCCCCAAAGCTCACAGCACAGTTACAAGAGCAGCTTTTACTCCTACGAGTACTCCTGGTGAGGTGAACGGGGCCACACGTGTGTGCACGGGCTTGTGGGGTTCAACCCAGCACCCAGCAATGGAGCTTGTGCTTCTGCATTTTATTCTGAGCAGTGCTATCGTCCCTGTTTGGTTTTTTGGGGACACTTGCCCTACACATTCAAGTGATATAACGGATAAAAATAATCCTGCTTACACTATCATTAAGTCAGCTTTTTGCAACAGGGGAATGTTTAGAAATCACACTCGCATGTCATCACATAGTCATCTTTGTTTAAAAGTTCATTCAGTTTGAATAATGAAAACAAAAAGCAAGCTTTCCACTTGGATTTTAAATGTTTTTGAGCAGATTCTCATGCAAACAAAATCCTGGAAAGTTTGTGCTGCAGAGGCACAAGGGCACGAAGTTCCTTCAGCTGAAGAGGTATAATGTTGACAGTAAAAATCTCCATAAATTTATGTTAATTTTATATTTTATAATTTAAACATAATGCTTATGTTTCAGACCTGAAATTGCTCGTCTGCCAAGCATTCAGCAAAATGGTGCTTGCTGTTAGGGAGAAACAACTGTCTGAGCAACACATTTTATGCAAAATACGAGCGACTGACGACCAGATTCCCACCATGATACTTGAATTTCAGATGTGTTTAACAAGCATCTTAGCTGAGAACCTTTCAAATATTTAGCCTCGAGAGGTTAAATGCATTTTACACAGTATTTATAATAACTGAGGGGCAAAAAAAATAATGGCAACTCTTTTGCAAGCTGACGAACTACGGGATAATTACAGGATGGTGTTTTACTCATTTTTGGCACCCAGGTGTATTGGCAGGGCTGTGTG
This sequence comes from Chaetura pelagica, assembly GCF_000747805.2. Classification (NCBI taxonomy): domain Eukaryota; kingdom Metazoa; phylum Chordata; class Aves; order Apodiformes; family Apodidae; genus Chaetura; species Chaetura pelagica. Next base: position 846,352 of record NW_009952711.1, on the reverse strand, counting down.
GCTTCTGCAACCTAAAACCTTTGAAGGTGGCCTTTGTGACAGCTAATTAAATATGTGCACGTACAGTATCACATTTTAAGACACGATACCACATAGCATTCAATAAAGATTAACAGCCTGAGTTCCTGATTCCATGAGCAGCAGACCGAGAGACACGTATATTGGAATCAGAATGTAAGCTAGAGAGCCTCTCCCCAAACTGTAAAGTCATTTTGCAATTTACTATCTTGCTTTCATTGTGATGCAGATTAAAAAAAAAAAATTAAATCACAGTAAAATACAGTATCTACACATCTTGTTACTCAGTCGGTACTCTGTTACATTTCATTGGAGACATACCCCTCTGCTGCAATAAATGATTATCCATTTGGCCTGAACTCTGTGCAAAATCCTACAGGGGGGGAAAAAAAAGAAAGTGGCATCAGGTTTTCAGATCTTATATCTGAGGAATTTAAACAACATTTTAAGTCTTCACAGACACTTAAAAATCCTGATTACTTTATGAAAACTGTAAATTAACCAACTCTGTCTTACTTGCTACATATCATAATAGAATACTCCCAGCATTTAAATTCTATAATATACAGTAGATTTCTAAATACATCTTTCTTGGGGGAAAAAACCCAAAAACAAACAACAAAACAAATCAGAAAAAACAGAGGTTTAGTATCTTCTTAAGAAAGAGTTATTATAATTACTTTTAATTTAGAGAACATGTCCTATAGCTGTGTTTCTTTAAAACAAATGGTGTTTTAGGTTTATGCTTCTGACTCCAAATGCACTCCTAAAAAAATCTTGAATTATCCCAATTTCACCAGCTGTGCTTCCAAGTGACCTGGGAACCTGAAGTCCTGATCTCCTGAGAGTAAATGAAGCTGTTCCCCTGGCCATAATGAACTCTGCCCAGGGCTGCTGCCAGCTGTGCAGCCAGCTGTGCAACCAGCCAAGGTGCAGTTATCCAAGTGCCCAGTGCCATGTGTTATCCCTGCTGCTATCAGATGTCCAGGCCTATGGAATCCTGTCTTTTGTTGGAGTGAGTATTCACAGAGCAGAGATGATATTTTTTAACATCAGAGATACAGTTTAGCAAATCCTGGATACTCCTAGTGTTTTTGCTTAATTAATTCAGCAGATCTAGAAACAGAAGTAACAAAAATAAAAAGGATGGTGCAAACTTCAGATGATAGAAATGGATCTGTTGGTAGGGAGGTAGAACGTAGGTCGTTGTAAAATCCAGCAATCATTTCCTTTTGATTTATGCTGCACACATTTCACACACTGTATTTAAGTGTTATATTTGTACACACCACCAAACTTTTACGTAAACTGGACTTCTTTTTGCATTCCCTGGCATGAGAAGAACCTCAATTTCTAGTCAGAGGGAAAACATTTGTGTCTTTCCCAAACCTTCCACTGAAGCAAATGAGAGATTTCTTGACAAACAGCAGCGAGTTGAAATAGAAGTAGAGAGGAAAACTTCTTCTGCGTGCGTGGGTGTCTGAGCATTCCGCTCAGAATCGTGTGCTCCGTGTGTGCACGTGCAGCATTCGGGATTCATTTTTCAAACGGGTAAAATACTGAAGTACCAGCAAAGTCAGCAAAGGCACGACACTTCACAGCACACAAAGATCTTCCATATTTGAATATAACACCTTTTTTAAAAGCCTACAAGAATAGTATGTGGACTTGGCATCTGAGATACACGTCTCGTTGGAAATCGAATTATTAACGCTGACCATTGTACAGATACTTATGCTTTGCTGTAGCTGCTGGGGATTTAAATGCCATTCTCAAAATCGAGGTAAACAACCTGAATTATTCAGATAGGAAACACTCTCCCTCACTTGCATGTTTTTTGGCAGAAAAAAAACAACTAAACCTGCTGTATTTACTTATAATGCTTACGTTATTTTTTGCCGCTGAAGCTTCTACACTAAAATCTGTAGTTTCAATATAAGAAAGTCAAAGTAAAACATGACTTGTAGCTTTGTATTTGAACAGAAGTTCATTACAAAATGGCAAATTTTTCTAAGTTCCAAACATTTTTTTTTAACTGCTATGCAATTATTTTTTCATTAAAAAGATAAAAAGTAGATGCACTCAGAAGTTTGATGTTATGCTAAGACTTCTAGTAAATATTTAGTTCTTGTGCCTTCTCTCCCCAGTCCATGTAGCCTACCCTTGGACTAGCTGCAAAGCATTAGGGAAAAGAGTCAGATAAACATTTCTGTATCAACAACAGTAACTTTCAGGTGACTGATACAGTTATTAGACTCCTAAAAGCATATTATTTTTAATAGTATTTATAAAAACTGCATTTATTCATTAGAAACAGTCAATAAAATGAAAGGAAAACACAATGTATGCATAAAATCTGATATATAAAGCACAGCATATACATTTAGACAAAGGGAACAAAAATGCTGTAAATCCTTATTCAAAACAGTATTTGTAGTGAACTCAGTGGTTTACTGTCAAAAATAGACTGCAAGATTAGACCGGTAACATATGTTCTGTGTATGTTCTGCATAAAATATATACACTTCTCGTCAGTTCTCTCTGTAAATCTATTGTACACAGTACACAACTGTACATTTGCATGTAAACACATTATATACTGATTTCAGATGTGCAGTAATTTTTAGAAAATAAATATTTTAAGAATTGGCTTGTAATACCAGGATCTCCATCAAACCCTCCTTGCACGGCCAATAACTTTAATGAAAACAGGATTCTGTATGTGATAGTGAGAACCTGAACTCCTCTGTAACCTTTCAGTGTTATAAGATGTCTCAAGTACAGGCATAATCTGTGGTTTGAAAAGAGCTGAAGAGAATCTTAAAAGTACTTCAATGCTGTTTACTTATTTTACTGAAGGTCAAATGATTTCCATACACACGGCAAAGGCGAGAAAACCTGTTGCAGTTACCCTGCACATGGCCGTGAGTTTATTACAATAGCTACCTGGATGAATGTGGCCAGTAAAACACAACTCATCTCCTGCTCCAGGATGATCTTGTTCTGAGGGTTGTTGTAACAAGCAGCTATTAGTGATGGGAAGAGCACTTTGATTAAACGAGGATCACTGAAATACTGGAAAGGCAACTGGCAGAGTTTTTGCAGCACCGTGGGGTGACGACCCGATTGTACAATGATCTGAAAATACAAATGGAACAAAATTAGAGCACGTGACCTGTCTGCTCTTCTCTTCCTGTTAACCACCAAGAGTGCTGAAGTCATGCTAAAAAATGGAGAGTAAATGCTAAAAATAAAGCTTCCAACATTTAGTCCAAATAACTTCTGGTTTAGTGCGCAAGTATTATTTTTATTGCAGAGGAACACAAAGAATATAAAGCTGTGAAACTTCCTTCTCCTGTATCACCCAAAAAGACAGTAAGTAAATGAGAAGGGGATTAATCTGCAGATTACAATAACACTGGTAATTTAATACCTTCATTCAAAAGACAAAGAATTATAGCAAAGGGGCTATTGTAAATTAGAGCTACGAAACTAAAAACCTCAGCTCCTGCCATTTACACACAGTAAGCACGTCTTCAGGAAAAAAAAACCCAACAAACTAAAACATCAAGGAGGAGATCACCAGGACTGTAAAAACCCTCCTGAAGCTCCATCATCCTTCACTAGAGTGCTTTCTGGCAATTAGAGAGGACTCTGTTTCAGGGTAAATGTCTGCCACGCATTCTCAGGCAGCAGAAAGAAAAGGTGATTGTAAGCTGCACAGCAAGGAGTTTCAGTAAGGGGAGACTCTGAGAGATCCTCCCATCTGTATTTCTTATCTCAGTTTCTATCAGTGCCATTGGCTCTAAAAGGAGAATTGTTTAGATAAATGGAACTGTTGTCATGAAGCAGGCTAAGTTTACAACTGTGGACATCTGAAGAAATAAGGCAATGCTGTTACTGGTCTCTTGCAAAGGAACCTTTCCAATTTACTTGATATTCTTATAAGGCCTTTGTAATAGAACTAGAAATGCCCAAATCGGATCTGTTCCAAGTAACCTTGATTAGACAATTATAATATGAAAGAGCTGTTTGACCCAAAGTTGGCTTTTTGGCATAGGAGGAAGCTTCTATAAGGTTAGAACACTGTAAAACTTAGGGTCACGACTGTAAATCCTACTTGGAAAAACACAATTTTACAGGTACACACCCAGACAAGTCTGCATTCAAATTAAAACCAGAAGGACAGAAAGAAGCAGTTGAGACTATGAGAACATAAATTACAGGGATTTACAAGTTTTCAAAGCACTTTTAACAATACCTTCAGAGCACACTCTCAGTTGATAATGCATTTCAGTTTAAAAACAAGACCAACAAAGTAATCATTCCCATTTTTTTCAGTTCACCAGCCAAAAAAGACATTGAAAACCTTTCAAAATACTGGTAGAAATGTCTTAGTGCCCTTGAAGACAGGAGGGATTTTTAAAAGACAGCCAAATACGTGACAATTAAGCATTACATTCAGACATTGTTGTGAGGAAAGTATCACTGAAGCATTTGGATTATTCTAAACTTCTAAACTATTGGCTACCACCCTGTAAGCAAGAAGGTGCCTCTCCAGGCTGTGACTGCTGTTTGCATTTTACATTAACCAGAGAGCTTATGATAGAAATCTGTGTTTTTCTGTGACAAATTTTACAATCAGAAAAGTACTTAAAATCAATCATAACTGTACTAAAGTAACTACAACTGGTATTTCTGATCCAGGACAGAACAACAGAACTCTTGATTTCTTTTTGATGGCCGCTGTACACTTGATGAACAAGCAGAGGAAAATAAATTTTGGGGGCTTTTCATCTTTCATTTCACACTTCACTTCCTTTACCTGTTCTAAAAGCGCCCTGGATAATTAGTGAACTCTTGCCAAACCAACACTGCATATACTGAAATAGCTTCCACAGAATTATTATTTAATTTTCTTTCTCAACATTTTACTACTATGATGTTATCAACATTAAAGATAGGAAGGTATATACAAGGGCTGCCAACTGTTTTCATCCTATATTTATCACATGTGGAATCAATTTAATGATTTCAGCTCATTGTACTAAGGCAGCTACTAAACCTGATACATGATATTATGTCCACTGAAATAAAAAATAAATAAATAAAATAATGAGTCACCCCTTACTAGAAAAAAACCCAAACAAATAAACTCCTAGCAGAGTATATGGCTTGTTTCATTGTCAACTGGTAGAGAACGTGAAGTCCAGCACTTGACTTAGCAAATGAAAAATGAAGAAAACAAATTAAAACCTTGCCTGTGATTTCTTTATGGTGGGAAGAGACTTGTCTTGATGGCTTTCCTTCCTTTTTTTTTTTTTTTTTTTTTTTTACATTTTTAAACACTCCCTTGTCTGAATGATGCTAGAGAGTTTTGTAGGCCTGGAATACTCCTCTTACAAAATACTCTAATAAGAGATAAAAACTCCTTACTGAAATCCAGTGCAGAAAGCTTACTTTTCCTCCTGCCACATACGGGAAGCCACACACATTTACCTAGAATTGGCTTTTGTTACTGCTCTCCCTCAAATCTGAAAGTCAGATATGCCTGTCAAATGTAACAAGATCCTAACTATATCACTGCATTTCTGTACAGCCAAGCATTAGGCACCTGCTTAACTTCAGATATGTGACTAGGTTTCATTAATATTTGCTTGTGGCTTTCTTTTTCTTTATTGAGACCTATCACATTATTACAAGCTTTATAGTTTTGGTTTGTTTGGTTTTTTATCCAGAGCAGGCAACTCACATTAAAGTCTTTTATATTTTATATTAAAAAAAAAAGTGCTTGCTCTCATAATTTATAGGTATTTACACAAATTTATTGGTTTGCCTGTGCTTAGCATAAATAAATCCCAAAGAAGATGTACATGCTTGGCTTAGCTTTTGGTCCAACAGAGTAAACATCAGAATAATCCTCTGAAGACCCACAGGTAAGAGACACAGGAAATATGTTTCTGAAATTCTATTTCACGATAAATCAATTAAGTTTTGATCTGTGCTACCAGCCAAACTCCAGCCCCTGCCATGGTTCAGAGGTGGAGCCCCTGTTACAGAGCATGGTGCTATGGTTCAGGGTTAGCACACCAGACAGCACTGCCCAAGGGCCTTTGTGTCCCCACTGTAAAACCCTGCTGAACACCAGTGGTTCCAGCTTCTTCCATCCTCTGCTGTGCTGAACTGAAGCAACCTCCACTCCCTGTAAGCTGATTCTCAGCAAGGCCACACAATATATGCTACTCTAATATCCAATCTGTTTTACTTTTAACCTTTGCTAAAAGTCACTTTCAAGAATTCCATTTCCCTGCTTGCTCTCTGTCTGAATTTCCAGCTTTTCTGCAGCTCCTTGAATCCACACTGGCTGCCTGTCCAGCACGGTGACTAATGTGATGACCTGTAGGAACTTTTTTACTGAGCAACACCTTCCGTGGCTGCCCATCAGTTATCTTCTGTCACTCCCACCTGTTTACAGCCTTCTGCAGGTCCTGTTAATTTGCTTAATCTCCAATAGCCAGAGGGTCAGGCATTGTCTTCTGCCCTACCAGGCAAATCCATGTTCCCCTGCACCTCTGGAAAGTGCATTCTGCACTCCCAAGTGCAATAACCATCCCCATCCACTATACTGGCATTTCTTAAAGTTTCTATCACTTAGGAGAGCATGATTCATGACTTCTAAAGTCTCTAGATGGAATCTGTTTGTTCCTTAAATTTACTTGGGCCAGGATTCACTACAGAGTACACTGCAGTTCTTCCAGCTGTGAAAGTCTGAAGCAGTATAAAAGTCAGTCTTTCAAAACAGAGTACAGTGACAAAAGCCAGCAGTATGCCACACAGCACTTGAGCAATAAAAAAGGACAATCAATCAAAAAAATTAAAAGCTCCTTGTGGTATGGAAGAGTAATAAAGTTGCAAGGGGAACTCATCATTCTGCTGGGCAGTAAGGCTTCCCCTGTCATTGAGGTGGGGTGTCTGGCTGCAGACCTGAGGTGACTGCTGGAAGGGTATTTCCCCCTGGAATCTGCAGTTCTTCCTTGCATTCCTACTAGGACAGCTCCAGCAGCCTCCCTCCCCTGCCACTGCTTCCTGGCACCTTGCAAAGAAGATCTTCCCAGCACTGAAGGCTTTTGCCAGGGAACTAATAAAGCACACAGACCTAAATAACTTGGGTATGTCTCTCCTCTGGGTAGCAAAGGGAATACTGCAGCTCATTTCATTCTTTCAGTGAAGCTCCAAGGACCCCAAAATAGCTTTCTGATGATCCTGCAGGAGTAAGAATCATAAAAGTGCAACCCCTTTCCTCGCTTGCACGGGCAGGGATACAACCACTGGCACACACAAGGGGCAGCCTTCCCATGAAATTGAGCAAGACAGAGATGTTTTGGTGAACACTTCCGAATTCTATTTACATACTGTATATATTTGTCTTTCACTTAATATTTTCTATATTCCTTTTATCACAAATGAAGACAACCATTGCTTTTAAATGCATAGCTATGAATTTTTCAGGGTAAAAAAATATTTGCAACTAATAGGATCCAGACCTTTTAACTGATACAGCAATGATAGAGAAACTTCCAGTAGTTATATGTAAAATAAGTAGTAAAATCTTAACAAGTCAATGGTTAGTTTTACAAGAATATTAAAATGCTGGTCTCTGAAACTATATCTTCATAATCAGGTAACTGAGTTTACAAGCATCTTGTAAGTAATAAACAGGATTTTCATGGAGAAAACAAAAATGTCAGCCAGAAAGTTGAGGAATGACTGTATGTAAAATATTGAACAAATATGAGCAAAATCAAAGGGAACAGATAATTCATATATTTATATCATTCATATATTCATATGTCCTAATTAGACATGCAATGTAGATGCATGCCAATGATTTTTCAGAACTAGTAGTTCAATAAAATTGCCTTGTGAAGATTTAAATTTTTTTTAATTATGGAGGAGCATTTTTTATGACAATCTAAATTTCTGTTTCCAAGTTGCAATTGCACATATTTTACAGATGTTAAATTTTTAAAAAGAGAAACTAATTGAAGTTAAAACTTTGCCTGCAACCTACCAGAGATTTGAGCAAGGTTATGATCACAGATTGGTTTTCAATGGTTTTATAGATGCATGTTAAATATTGTCATATATTTTATTACAAGTAACAATAAAAAATGGCTCAGTCTCAAACCAAGAGCTTTCTCACTCCTTGTGTACTGTGCAAGGTTAGTCTAGGATTATTGCAGAGTGGAAGTGCTGATTTTTAGAGCAATATTTAGTCTAGTTCTACTGATGGAGTTAAGTTTTCTTGTTTCATTTGGACATCTGCAGCTCCGAAAAGGCATCATTCATCTCAGTTATTTCTGCCCTTATATTCCATAAAAACACTGGAATTATCTTTCACAGAGGCTAATTAATTTTCTGGCCAGGAAGAAGAGAAAGCCAGAAGCAAGCTTTTTGTCTACACAAGGCAAAAAAATACTGAGAAGTGAGTATTCAATTGAGTCAGAAAGCTAGGTTTTCAATGAGCTTAACAGTGTTAAACCAGAGAATCACAGTATTATCAATTACTACCATTTACTGAAGATTATCCAAATATTTAGAAAGCTACAAGACATTAATCACTTGTCTAAAATTATAATAATAATATTCACCATTCTATTACATTATTTTCTCAAAGGTTGCTTTTCCTCTCACCACAAAATAGTAATTAAAAAATCTCATCACAGTATTCCAGGTTAAAAATGAGTTTGGTTTAAGCTTGGCAGGAAGCTGCCAAATAGTTAGACAGTGGTCACGTTATCAAGTCCAAGCCTAAGCCCACAAGAGGACATGTTTTTAATGGGTCAACAGCTAGTCAGTTGTCAAAGGAAATCACTAAACAATAATCCATTGTTCCAGGGTCCTCTAAATCCAAGGCTGAGGGACACAGCCAGTGCTGGCCCTGGGAGGCCTACAGGGTATACACAAGAACCTAAGCCTCAGGCTAACTTGGGAACATGGACATGTACTTCCATCCTTTTGTCTGTACTTCCATCATGTTTGTTCCACCCTTTCAGACTTGCTGAAGAGTTTTCATAAACATAACTGTAAGACATGATTTAAGTGTTGCCAAAGAGAAACACTGCAGGCGGGTACTTTTCATAGGAGATCCTGTAACTTATTTGAGTTCTTTTTGTTCTGTTGTGCTGACTTCCTTTATCACAAATTTCTCATTACTATTAGGGCAGTGATTTTGCAAAGGCTTATTCTTTGTGAAGATGACATTTCACTGAGGTCACCAGAAACACTTTTGTTCACAAATAACAGAAAAGCTCACAGCAGCCTGGATACTCTCCCCTGTTTCTCCGAGTAGCCACTTGGTTACTCTGCCAGCTCACACTGCCTTCCAGAATCTAACTACACAAAAATATCAGAAGACTTCAACAAGCCTCTTTAGATGTTTACTCTATCATATTATTTGATTATTGTTTCTATTCCTTCTGCTATATCTCAGCACTATGTCATGGTTGATCTGTTGAAATATGCAACTTCAAAACACAGAAACCTTGGGAGCAAATGCATTGCTGGCATCAATGGCACTGCCAGGGCACAGCCACCAGGCATGAGACCTGCAGGGGCAGTGGGATGTCCAACTAAGAAGGTAGAGACAACGTCCAGCAACTCTGAGCTGCCATCTGAGCACCTGCAACTGCACACATGCTGCCAGGTCCCACCAGCAGAAGAGCAATGCTTGCTTGGTGACACTGCAGCAAGAACATAATGTGACTTACAGGTGCTTTCTATATCTATCAGTTTCTTTCATTCACAGAAGTTGTTTCTTGCTGCCTAAAGATAGCAGAGAAAAGACAAAGGTTGCCAAGGAGAGAACTGAAATCTGTAGCCATAAAACCTCCAAATGTGAAAAACCCCAAATGAGCAAAACCTTTTAAGCAATAATTTAAGAGCACCACTTTCAGACATCTAACTCTGCACAACAATGTTCTTTTCTTAGTACTCTAGTTAAGCTGGATTTTAGTAATTTTGACCAAGCATTGGAAGTTGGAAATCTTTTATCAAATTAAATGAGACAAAATACAGTAACATGAAGTGGATACAGGAAAAGGGAGTTGAATCACAACTTTGTAAATTTTAAAACTTTCTGAAGTGACACCTTCCTCAGCTGTTGGAGAGAAAATCTCCTAATGCAATGGTGCATTCCACAGGCACTCAGAAACAAATGCAGTGATTATCACTGTGAGCTGAATTAGCTTTCTCGAAAAACATCCTTCACAATAGATTTTCCTTTCATTTTTATGAAAGGAAGCATTAAAATGTGCTCTGCTACTTGCCTGTGTTCTTCTGATGGTAATGTATTTCATGTTCAGATGCAATTTTCTTAGACCAACTCAGACTAAAAAGCTAATGGTTCTCTAAGGGGCACTCCTTGCCTTTTCCACTATCTCATCTGACCTACAGTTCCAAACTTGAACATGGCCGTTATAAACATTTGGATCTTAAAACTGTACTGTTGGTATGGGAACCATTAATGTTTCTGTTCTATTTATTTATCATTGATATAAATGTCAATTCTAATTTGTACAAACAACTAATAACTTTATTGAACAGGAACTGTGCATCTAATCTCTGTAACTGAGGTATTCCATCAAACAGTTAAATCCTTTTGTTTGATGTCAGGTTATTTATAACTTGGTAAAAAAAATAAGTCCTTATATTAGTAGTCCAGAGTTTCCCTTCAAAGTTAGATCTGCATTATTTCTTTGCTTCCATATAAACAGATCTCATACTGCTAGTATTTAATCAGCAGAATATGTCACCACTTAGGCTCTTCTTCTGTTTTAAGGTCAAGCTCTTTTCTTTCCATTTTGCAAACTCGACTATTGGCAAAGCTCTGAGCAAAGAATGTTCTAAATTCCTCCTAACAAGTTATCAAGAATCAGAGCACAGTTTCCTTGCAAAAACAATGTTCCAGAATACTACGTTCAAATTTAAAATGGAGAATTTTGTCTTATTTGAAAAATGCCAGTGTTTATTTTCTTAACATCACATGTGAGCTTTCAGAGAGAAGATAACAGTTCAAAAATAACACTAGTCTTCCTATAAACCTGATTATGAGCACTGTCATTTTAAAGCTAGCTCTATGGTTTAAGCACACAGATTCACGGTGCTCTGTGTACACATAACAAAGAAAAATATAACCTATATTTTTGTGTAATCATCCTAAGCCATTTCAGCATTTAGGATAGGGCAATGGCTAATACAGGCACGATGATGTAACAAAGATCATAGAATAATAGAATCATAGAATCTTAGGGGTTGGAAGGGACCTAAAAAGATCATCTAGTCCAACCCCCCCTGCCAGAGCATGTAAGATGTAAGAATGTTTATTGAACGTGGTACCAGTGGGAAATCTAGATAAAGAAATTTATACAAAACTCTTGAAAAAAAAGGTTACCCAAAATGACGAATAACAAGTCACCTTAGTTTCAAGATAACAAATGAAGTGTATAGATTAAATTCAGAAATAAATAAATAAATGCTATTAAACAGATATTGAAAAAGATAAGCTCCATTACAATGTGATGAGAGGAGAATGGAAACAATTCTATTCTGTATTGAGGCTATTTGTGAATTTCACACATGCCCAGGCTACAGGGTAAGATAGCAACCTAATTCCTGAACTAGAAAAGGTTGAAAAACATTCTAGCATTTTAGCTTTTAACAGAGTAACATAAAGATAAAAGCTTAGACATGGGAAGTTGCTCTCGTGCTTAACGTTAATTAAGTACCTCATTAAATTTATGGGCATCATTGCTGTCTAGAAAATTGTAAGCTTCCTAGTTTCCAAAATAACCTAAGAGAAAATTTGTATGTTTAAGTGTTGGTCTAATAATTTTTAATTAGAGAACAGTATTATTATACATCAAATATATTAATAAATACATATATTCTGTAAGCTCAAAATAACCCATCATGCCAATTCTCAAATCCTTAGGCATTATTCTAAACACTGAAATGATCAGAATTAGCCCTTGCAGCCCTGTGCTATTTTTGAAGAAACACTTTCACATTTAGAGAACATCTTCAACTTGGATAACACACCACTTTAAGCTGCTGCTTTGGGCATTATTCTCTCCTCATTCACACAGGAGAAACGTAATTGATGTGTATGAAGAATTCTTGATTTAAAGGCCAGGGAAGCAGGACCTTAGTCAAGAGAAGTTCAGACTATTGGTTTCTGCTGTCATCCTCAAAAACAGCTAGGTTGGGTCAGAATCCCCAGTAGGTGTGAATAATTAAAATATTGCAGTCTAAAACACAGAAAATATTTTTGTCTTTCAAAGCATTCTCCCTCTTCAAAAGCAAGTATTCTCTGTCACTCTTCAAAGCCCTACTTGCAAGTAAGAAGTTTTATTACTAGTACATTTTATCTTCTGTCTTTCACAATCAATGCAAAGGGTTTGTGAAAATATCTGATCATCAACTAAAAGGACTGTGAAACATTGAGCCATTGGCCATGCTACAGAGCTGTCTGAGGAAAAGCTTTAAACAGACAGCAAGAAAAAACACATTCCTGCAATGAGAAATGTGCCACTATTTACCCATTACTAAGAGGAGAGGAAGAAGAGCAAGATTTTCCATAGTACTCACTCAGCAAGATTTAGTGCATTTTGTTTCTTCTTTACGTTTCAGTATCACTTCAATCAAGTGTTACTTGAGATGAACACGATGAAATAGATTTGGGAGACTTTTTTGGGCCTCTTGCAGGCTTCCACCCTTAGAGCAGCATCCAAGTGGTCAGAACAGCTGTCAACTGCCCGAGCTCAGAGCTGGGAACACAGAGCAGGCTGGCGTCCTCTCTGCATGGGGCCGGCCATGCTGGGGACACTGCCTGCGCCTCTGCCCACACTTGGAAAATTGGGAGTTTATGGGAGAAGTACAGGGAGTTCCCTCACACATGAGGCGAGGCAGACAATAGCTCACAAGGCCTGATTCAATATTTGCAGGCTTGAGACTTTGTTTGAAATTTTGGTGTGAAATTGAATTCCCAGGCAAGAGAGGAGGCCAGCAGGCTGGGTGGGAAGGAGGCAGCCTCTGCCAGCCCCGCCAATCGACCCCCCACCCAAACCCCTCCTGTTGCGGGCCCAGGTCTTAGCTGAGAAGAAATTGCTTCTTAACCAGGGCCATGCCAAACTGTGGGGTGTTTCTTCACTGTGGACAAAGGTCCACGGGGGATTAAGAGGAGACCACCAAACTCTTTTCATTCCTGACCCAGGAATAAGATCAGAACGTTGCTCTCCGGAGGCAGCATTATCTGCCTGCTCTCTCTCCTCATTGCTAAGCTTCAGCTACAGACTGTATTTTAAGGCTGTTGAAAGGACTGGCTTTTATGACACTGAGAGCATAAATCCAAGTGTATTCATTTCTCATATTAATACCTATATGCTCTCCTACAGGAATTGCTCAGCCATCATGAACTGAAACTAAACACACCTGATTTCCTATTAAGTCTTTGCTCATTTTACACTACCTTGCCCATATCCTCTCAAAGAAAAAAAAAAAAAGAAAAAAGAAAAAAAATATTCTGGGATATATTGTTTTGAAATGTTGGAAATACAGCTAAGATGTGATGTGAGAAACATTCCATCCCACACCCTTCTGCTCTATTTTATTTGCTTTGCCATAGATCATTCTTTTAAAAAGTTCATTGGAAGCCCAAATAGCAACAAAGGTGTCTGATAAATGACCCAAGAGGTGTCCCCACTTTCCAATGACACCTTTACACATGAAGTGAGTGAATCACTCACTTCATGAAATTGGCTGTTCCACAGATTTTACCAAGCATATTTTTCATGCAAACCTATAAAGCTTTTAAAGGTTTTGTTTGTTGTGTTTTTTTTTGTTTTGCTTTTTTTTAAGTTTAAAGAACTAACGCCACAACCTCAGCATGAAATTTGTACTCCTTAAAATCCCTCATCCAAAAAGAAACAAAAAAAAGTTAGAAATAAATAATTTCAGATACTATTTACTTACAAATATGGACGTTAACTGTGTAGTAACTACCAATTTCTGCATCTGTATTTTCAAAAACCTCCACCTACCCAATCACAATTGTTCCAGTTACTCCATAGCTCCAAAACCAACATAAATTATGAATGTTTAAAGATGGCCTCTAGTAAACAAGCTGTATGGAAACTCTACATAATATTTTTATAACCATTCTTCCAAGTTTGCCTGTCAAGTTCTGATTCTCACAAGTTTTCCATTTTAGAACTATTTTTCTTTCTTCATGCTAACACCAGAGGAAACTGGCCACATACTGAAACTCAATACGCACTCGCACTGTCAAAAGCACTAAGTGATTTCCCTA
>NW_009952711.1:821768-831594 GCF_000747805.2 Chaetura pelagica | reverse complement strand
TTCCCTACAGAAGATAATTTTTAATCTCAAGTCACTTCACAAGTGTCCCTTACAACCTAGCAGTACTTGTAACTATAGCTAGGATGCATGTCATATGCATACATTACATGCACTTACTGTGGGATTGAGTGTATGGCTATTTTATGACAGAAATAAGAATTGCCACACTCCCTTTACAAAGCCTTTCTTGGGGACTATCCACAGTGTTTTCTTTGTGCTGGAAATGAGTAATAAATTCTATGAACCTTTCAGAAATGTGCCTACCATACAATATTTTAATTTCTTTGAACATTATAGTTATAGCTGTGATACTGCTCCGTGATGCTTTATATTTTTAAGACAGGAGAAATTCCTCTCCCAAAATATCCTTTCATCTTACTATTCCTTTAACTGGAGCTAGTGCTACACCTGAAACATGTTTTATGATACATTTTCCACATCTGTATAGCAAGGGTAAATTTTTAGTAAGTGAATGGCACTGTTAAATCTAACTTCATGTCCTTCTGTTTTCAACATATGGATTGTTAAATACTCACATTTTATTTTTTTGTAAGTTTAGAGTAAGAATAATGTCCTGTTCTTAGGGACACAACTGTCTAGGATTGGTTTGGTGTGACAGAAAAGTTGGACTTCATGCTATTGGAAGACAAACTTTTGGGGATGGAATGGGAATGCGTTTGTGTATCCAATTTTTTCCAATTGCATTGGTTACTCTAAGAGAAGTTTTTACTTCTTTCTACAAACCCAAATTTTACACTTAATCTTTCAAAAGCTGCATACACTATTCCCCAGCTTTTTCACAGAGATTTTATTTCGTGATTCCTAAAAGTTAGTGAGACTCTTCTCAAGCACACTAAATGCTGTGTCAAAGACCGAAAGAACAGGAGCTATTTTTATTTAAATAAATGCACAGCCACAAACAATGCAACTTCATTTGGAGCCTGTCAGGTAAGATTTTGAGCATCTGATTTGTGCTGACTTTTCATATGAAAAATATTCACTAACTGCAATGAGTATGGAAAGGTTTTTATTCCCAATACGGCCATGTGAAAGATGCCAAATCATCTGTCATTCATGTTAATTTAATTATAGGACCACATTCAATTATCCAATATAATATGCAAATGAAGTGAGTTGACAGCACATGCTAATTATATTCATTATAATAATTAAACCAAAGAATGAAAGCGAATAAAAATGTAATGAATTAGAAGGATATTTTTAATTAACAAGAATGCCTTAATTAGAAACTGTAATCTTATAGGCTGATACAGTATGGCTGGCCGGTTGAAAGACTGAACATTATTTTTATTATGCAGTTTAGTTTTACAAGTCTATCCTGAGTATCATGGGACCTGTTTTAGTATGTTAATAGATTAAATGGTGGCCAAAACAGAGAATCTGTTTCCTTGATGATATTTCATGCAGAACAGATGCCTAATAAAGCCGAGCTCGGCCGCGGAACGGTGACAGAATCCCATCTCCTGAAACACAGGCTGTCTGACTCTGTAGTAAACAAAAGTTCATGTGCCGATACAAAACAGACAGGGCAGTTTAGGCTTGACTAATGATGTTCAAGCCTTTAAAATATTAAAGAAACACTCTCTGCTTTTTGAAATTTTCGGTTTCATAACTGATTTATTCCTTCAGTGACAGCTGCTGCCCTGAAAAGGCTTTATGAATGTTAAAACAAAATATGAAAAAAAGGAAAGGAATATTACTAATATATTATATGTGGGCAGAGTCAGCAAAATCATAGTATTTTTAGTATAAACAGAGCAAGCACTATCAAAACACTAAGGAATGTGCTCCTTAGGAATCCACCGTCCGCAATGCTCTTCGACAGAATCACTTGGGCCTGGACCAAGAAGCAACTATGGTGAGAACACTAACTGGGACCCCAGTCACTGTCTCTGCCTGTGACCAGGACCCACGGTGAGCCCCCCCACCTTTTTTGGGGCTTCTGGAAACTCCAGGGAGATATGAATCTTGAAGCTATACAAGAGAAAAAACTTTCCTTTTTAATTTGCTACTCAACTAAATGCAAAGAGTTTTACAGTAGTGTAATAAAACCAGACAAACCTGTATTACATTAAATGATTGGCATATGATGCTCTTGGAAGATTTTCTTCTATGAATGTGAAATATTTAGGAAATTGCCCTTTTATTATATTGCTTGCATAGTGGTAATAATTCATATACTTAAATCACAGTACTACTACAGAAGGTCAATGTTGAGGTTGACAGGCTGTAAAATTTCCTTTTTAGAAATCTATCTGTTCTCCAAACTGGGAAACCTATTTTTTATTTTTTTTTCAATAATTCATGCCATTTTTTCTTTATTCCAGTATTCTATTTTGGATATTTTTCTGATCATCTGAGTAAACAAAGAAATCGGAAAAGGCACCTAAAAAACTCCAAATAACTATTTCTTCCTTTTTTTGAAAGTTGAATGGAATGAAGGTTTGCAACAAGGAACACAAATTTAGAATGGAAGAGACTTATTTAAATTACTAACACTTCAAAACAAATAGATTTGACTGCAATAATAATGCAGATTTGCTTTAAATATGTCAGTTATTGATTCCTTTAAAGTTCGTACAAATACTAAATAGAAAGGCTATATGGAAACTTGTTTTCACAGCTCAAGTCTGGTGTATCTATTTTTATTATGCTGTTCTTACCAGGAACCCAAGCCTACTATTTGAAAAGCTTTCACTCTGAGACCAATTTTTTATTTTTAGTAGGACTCTGCAGCTGATCAACAATGAAAGAAAACACTGGAAGCTCAAAATGTAACAATAAATTAAACATCACTGAATGAATAGAAAGCACTTCCCTCCTCATGAAAGGCAGCGTATCCTTATTGGAAGTCACAATACTAACAGCACCTAAAAATAACGACCTTAAGCAAGTCATACTGCCTTGCTTAGGAGAAAAAGGAAAAATACTTGCTTTTACTAAAAAGCCTTCCCCTCATTTTGCAAGTATGTGAGTGAGCAATACTTCAGTTTTTAAAAATGTTTCTTTTTAAACAACAAGAAAAACAAACCCAAATGCCACTTTCTCAGTTTTAAGCTTATAAAACAGGAATATGAGAAATTAAATAAAAAAACCAGTATGGCATGACAACCCTGAAGACAGTACCACCAAAGCAAACCACCATAAAAGACTGTTTTAGTGTATGAAAAGAACTAACACACTGCTGTTGGTTAACGGAAGACCCAAACCTGACTCTCAGAGCTGAAGAAGCTACCTTTTATCTTGAAAATTAACTCAGACTGGGGGTAGATTAGTGATGGCACACGACCTCAACCCCATGTGAACAGGCTGAAGACACCAAGACACTGTAAAATCTCCAGCTGGGAAGTGTGCCCACAGAAAAAGGCATTTTTGCGCATCCTTTGTCTCTTGTCTGCCTGTGGGCAGCCAGCAGAGCCAGCTGCTGCCCTGGCCCCCTGCCTGCCAGGCCCCAGGGCACGGCCTGACCTGCAACAGGCACCACCGACCACTCCAACCAACACCAGGGTAGGAAACCCCTCCCCTCTGCCCTATTCCCAAAACGTTTATCATTGCAAGTCCTCCACACAATGAATCACATCTGTTTATACTTGTGTGCCAGAAGAGAAATTTTTAAACTGCAGAGAAAGGACAAGACTGTTTGCTGGCACTTTTGGATGCCAGCATGACCCGTTGTGGAGCAGTGGGGATCAGAAAATGGCAGTGATATCACATGCATTTTCTAAATGACCCTATTAAAAACTGTTGCCCACAGTCAGCTCCAGACCCTGGGTGGGATTTGATTGTACAGCATTGGAAAGCTCCAGGACCCTTCTTCCAGCTGTGATCATATATTTTAACACAGAATTATACTTCTGACAATATTGCCAGCTTTAAGATATTATAAATATAGCCTACAACTGCAAGAATATTATCAAACAGCTTTTCTAGACCTTTGCTGACAAGTTGCAAAACTTCCACACTCCAGCTTAGCTGAGAGGACTAAGCTCCTCATCCTGAATCCCCACCTCAAAAGGTGAACAACAACAGGAGCCAAGTGTTGCAAGTACAGATGCAGAAAAAAAAAAGTAATTTCAAAAAATGAAGTATTCAGCTGAATAGTACCAAAGATGCAGCCACCTTAATGCAGTTACTACACATCCAGAGTCAGGTTTACTCACTTAGAAATAAAGCATACATGACAACTTCTGCTCTGCCCAGTACACCCACAGCACACAGGCTGAGGGAACTGGGAGACTAACTGTGCACCTGATAACTTCTGCTCCCATTTTCCATTTGCCTTACCTGGTTATCTGTGTTATTTACAGTAAAATAGCCCACACAAATAATGACTTCATGTAGTAATCCTTCACAGGTGTGCTGGGAACAGTACCACAGCAGAGAGCTGATAATATGCCGGAATGCAAGGGACAGTCCTTCAGCACCCACGATAGACTGAAAAAAAGGCCAAGAAATGGAAATTACAGACTAGCAGTAGGTTATAAAAATTGTGTTAATTACTTATACATCAACAGCATCGTTTTTATTTTTTATTGTAAAGTATAGACTATGTTCTTTGTTGCTGTGACTTTGGAGGAGCACAGAATCAGCTCCTTTTTTTCAGCAATTTATCATTTACAACTGGACTATAAGAATAAATCCAAATTTTAAAGGGACACAGGAAAAATTCTGCTTAGTTGACATTCAGTGTAGCATTAGGTTGACCATTTCATTTGACATGCATTACATATTCCAGGAAAACTTAATGCTAATAATATTTCTTAGTAGTAAGCAAAAGAAACCAAACCATCTTCATTTCTGCAAAAGAGCAAAATGCATTTCTCATTAATAACTCGTGTTATGAATGGACTACAAAGATTAATAACAAATAATGACTTTTCAAACATTAAGAAAAGTTTGAAACATCCAAAAGGAGAGAACACTCAGCTGCAAAGCTTCCTGGGATGCTTTTTAAAAGTAGGCAAATTGCTGTAACGTGGAGATTCAGAATTAGATTTTATCTGTGCAGCCTACAGCCTCTATTTAATAAACATGTCAAACAGACAGAACGACACAAGGTCAAAGGGGAAAACTAAAGCACAAGGAATGAGCATGACAGTCTACTAAGTCTAATGAAACAGCAACACAGGCCTGTGAGAAAATCTCTTTCATTTGAGAGTTTTCTTGACTTTATACCTTGTAGCCTGTGTTAAGTACATATAATAAATCCCAGTCTGCAGAGGAGTTTAGTTTTAATATACTTCAAATCCACCCAGCAAAAGTGGAATCCTAGACAAGTAGAACAGACTCAGCTGTGGTCTCATCTTGAACCTCAACTGTTCTGGTAAGTTACTGTATTTTCAAAATTTAATGCACAATCCAGCCACTATTTACTGCTTTATATCAAGGTCCACCCTTATTTAATCAGTGCTGTCCACACACGCTGTGACCCAGCACTCTGGGTTTAACCTTCCCTGATAACAACAGGTCAAAGGGCACCTGAGTTTGTGTATAAAAGTTAAACTAATTTTTCAAGGAAACTATGCTTCCTTTTTAGCCAGAATTAATATCAGCCCAGGATCCTGTGTTGTTTCTCACTAGCATCTTTCAATTGTTTAGACTGTCAAATTAAATGAAATATATACCCAGGAGCCATCTGTGCTAACACAAAATCTAGAGTACCAGACCTCTTCTGTTAATCAAAAAAACTATTCTATAGTCCTACTATTACGTGATAAAACTATTCCTTAGAGATCATAATCAGACAGTACACAAACTATGCTTTTTTCCTCTGCTGTTTGCTAGCTTGATACAGTCCACGAGGTCAGAACGGACAGCAAACTGCCTCAGGTCTTGTGTTGATTTTTTACCATTACAGAAACAAATCACTTTCATACACTGAAAGGGATAGCTGCTGAGACTACACAAGTGTGTCCGTCCATCACCAAAAATATTATGCCTACAATTCAGTCAGACAGCTAAGAGGTGCTTCCTGAGCAGAGCCCCACATCGATGAGCTACATGAAGCCAGTCCCACTGATTAGTTTCCTACCCCCCTTCAAGCAATAATTACTATCTCGCACCATTTAATGTAGAACAAAGTAATACAGATTTTGGAAAGGTGATGTTTGTTAGAAATGCTCAGATACAATAGTAGTTGGTAGGGGGATAAATACAGTCAGTGTAAGTGGAAGCTTATGTTTTAAAAATTAATACTTGTGCCCTGAGGTACCAGTGGGACAGCCTTTCTGTCCCACTCACTTTGCAACAGCTCCTCTACAAGTAGTAACTGCCTCCATTCTTCCTCTCTGGTGTACTCCTGTTTTATCTACAGCAACAAATCCAACATCCAGTCTCAAACCAAGAGTTACTGAACAAACTGTATAAAAGAACCACTTTGATACACCTTGATTTACAGAGAGAAATGGGAGGTAATGGTGTAAGAGTTGCTTTACATGAAATTTCAATAAATACACTGCCCTGCAGAAGAAACACACCCTGTCTGGACTGGATCCTGCAGCCCCATCTATATGGATGGGCATTGCTACCTGCAAATTGCTGTTATTAGAAATACAAAATGTACTAAAAATCAAAGTGAAGAAATACAAACTGAAGGAGATTTACAATAAATTCTTTACCCATGCAAAGTTCTTGCTGAGTTTAATGCATTTCAGATTAAGTGTGTTCTGCAACTTCTATACAAAACACACAATAAGTGAATCAGAAACCTATTCTGATTAATTGCATCAGATTGATGCAGCTAAATGTGTTTCACAAAGCAATGCTTCTTAACAAGTGTTTTATATAAAACCCACATCTTTACAAGTATATTTCTTGGATAAATTGACATTTTTATTTATTTATTTTTATATGGCAAAATGATTCACTTGCACTAGACATCTGTTCACAGAAGAAGGTAAGAAAACTTATCTTCTCAAGACTCAGTGTGATCTTTTTTGAGTTTTTAGTGAATAAAAATGATGAAAAGTTAAACTTCCAAATTTTGGCCAATAAAAGTTTACTACAATAAAAAAAAATTGCTATCAAATGTTTTTCAGTTTTAGTTGTAAAATCTTAATGCAAGTGGCCGCTGAAAGCACTGACAAATGTAAACTGTGGTTAGTATATAAGCAAGTTCTTTCCCACTAGAAAAACTGTTATCTTGTGCTTCTGACCAGTTTGGGGTTTTTTTTACATTTTTTGGGCTTATTAAATATAAAAATACTGTGCTAAAAGTGAGGTTTTTTGAATAGAAGAAGTAATGCATGGGATTCAGAATTTTCCACAGTTCAAATATTCACTTTTTGCTTAAATTCACTTGCCATAGCTAGACAGTGGAAATAGCAATAACTACAGTTTTAAGCACGAAAAAACCCTCAACATTTAATAGTGAAAGTTCTTTCAATAACTAAGATCCTCCAGACAAAACTTAGTCCAAACAGTATATGCAATAATTACCCTTCTCACACTAAGCAAAAGTTTTAAAGCATCCATTACCTGAAAGGCAGGGAGATCAAGAACAGCAAAACTGTTGAAGAAACGTAAACTGTGAATGGCAACCTGGACTGTGTTTGCTGCATAGCTGTCCTTGGGACTTGCTGTGTTTGGATCAGAAATTGTCCCGTGGAAAAGAACACAGTACAGCATATGCAAGACTCCAACCAGATCCGTAGCCTGAAGAACTGCTGTTAGTCCTGTGGGGTCCTGACGTGTGTTGTCAAATATGTTCCAAGATCTGTCAGAAAAACATTAAGGCATCTGAGAAGGAGAGCAGCACTCGGTGAGAACACTTGCCCAGGGTGCAGTACTTCTAGTAAGCCAAGTGTTAGAAAAACAGCAAACTGTTTCAAAGGAAAAAACCTGACGCCTAATGTGTTAAGAAACCACAACGTTTCCAGAAAAGGCTTTCAGTAATCTGGGCACCATCTCATGCTCTCTTTCATTGCAGTGCAGCTGTATCTTTAAACGTGTTTCTCCACATACTAGTGTCTTTGCTCCCAAAATGGGTTCAGGATACCAGAGAGAGACTATGCAGAAATTTGACAGCTTTAAAGTCCGAAGCCTGGCGGCTCTTCAGGGGCTCCATGCAAGCTCTGTCTCAGGTCACCAGCCTACATCCACCCCTCTTTCTTGCAACAGCAGCCAGCAGAGGTGGAAGAACTCCCTGGAGCCCCTCACTGCCTCAGTGACGGGCTGCAGGCATTGGAAACAAACTGCCTACCTAAGTAGCAAAATAAGTTACCAGGACCAGCTGATCTTAATCAAATAGTTCTGCAGGAATTTAAGAATGAAGTGGCTGAGCAGTTAACAAAACACACAACTTCTGACTTCAGTCAGATGTTATTACGGGAGACTGTGCAGGAGCAATAAAACAAGCATGAAATGTTCGAGACAACCCAGCACAGCTTGTGCAGAGGGAAACCAGGTTTCTTTGGTATCTTTTTGGGTATGCAAGTGAAATAATGGGGAAAGTTTCTGGCTATCTAGGATGTCAGGACAGAGAGGCAAATAAATCAGGATGCCCTTTATCTTTTCACATTCAAGCTTTCATAATCCCTCCATGATTTGTACTGTTCCTGTTTTTTCACATTATTAATCACCCAGAAGATGTTGCAGGACAGTCACTACTTAGGAAGGCTAAGATTGTCACTACTTTGGTGGGTACAAAGTGTGTAGAAGGCAGGCAAGTAGAAAACAAAGCACACAGAATAATTCAGTAAGTTTATATACTCTGAGTTCTAACTCAAAGTCACCACATAAATCATGGAATCATAGAATGGTTTGGAAGGAACCATAAGGATCATCTAGATCCAATCCCCCTGCATGGGCAGGGACACCTCCCACCAGACCAGGTTGCTCCAAGCCCCATCCAACCTGCGCTTCAACACTTCCAGGGATGGGGATTCCACAGCTTCCCTGAGCATCCTGTTCAAGTGTCTCATCACCTTCACATTAAAGAATTTCCTCTTAATGTATAACCTGAATCTCCCCTCTTCCAGTTTGAATTCATTACCTCTTGTCCTCTCATTAAAAATAAAAGTAAAAAGTCCCTCCCCAGCAATCCTGTCACCTCTTCAGATACTGGAAGGGGCTGAATTCACCTGAACATAATGGAAATACATTTAGTCTATATTGGCAATCAAAGAGAACACTAAAATGTTAAGATACAGTGATCAGTAACTCTGAAAACATGGCACATCAATATCTGATCTTTACCTCAGCTACGTTTCCATCTTAGAAAAGAAAAAAAATTGTCAATATCAAAAGAAACAACAAAGAGTGATTCTCTGTTGTTTTTTTTTAAATATAATTGAAGGAAAATATGACAAGTGATATAAGAAAATGTTATAAAAGGACAAATGGGATGAGAATATCTTTCCCTTTTATAACAACTAAAGGCAAAGGAAATGTGAAAGCAGTGGAAACAGGAACCACTTTCTAAGACAGTCTATAACTTTGCAGACCTCAGCTGTATACAGAAATGACTGAACATTCAGAAGGATGAGAATATTCCTGTTAACTAGAACCAGAAAGGAGCTTTTCCTTGACTAGAACGACCTGGATGAGGGAACAGAGTGTGCCCTCAGCAACTTTGGTCAACTAATAGGTCAAGGGAGGTTCTCCTCCCCCTCTATTCTGCCTTGGTGAGGCTGCAGCTGGAATATTGTGTCCAGTTCTGGGCCCCTCAGTTCAAGAAGGACAGGGAACTACTGGAAAATAGTTTAGACCATAAAGAGTAAAAAACATGGAAAAAATATAAACCTCTAAGTGTGTTTGGGTGGGGCTATGGTACACAATATTTTATGGCATTACTTCCCTTTCCCTA
>NW_009952711.1:812126-821127 GCF_000747805.2 Chaetura pelagica | reverse complement strand
CTGCTGCATAGCCTCGTGTTGGCACATGAACCAGCCTGTAAGAGAGGAACAAACAAGGATGGCTGCAAAAGGAGGGAGAGCTCATGGCTCAGGGATCATGTCTGCATTTCTACAACCTTGGGTTGTGCATCTGTGGACTCCCTAGTACTCCTCACTTTAAAATAGCTTCTTATGCCCAATTTTTTATTTTGCAGCATGCATTAGCCAAAATGTGCTGTCACTTAACTACACTCAAGTACCTCAAATGTTTATTTCCACAGTATCACATGAGAGCACAGCTCCTTTTGCCAACTAGTACTCCTTAATTTCAATCTTAGCTTTTTCAACAGTACAAAACAGGAAAAAAAACAGTCATGGTCAAACGATAACCCCAAATTAATTACTGCATATGATACCTCACAGAACATTTGGTGACTATATGCTATGAGAAGATTGACCAATTTTACCAAAGGTTAAAGTTAGCTTGCTTTCAACTCTCACTCCATCATTATTTTTAAACAATTCCATATGAAAAAGCTTACACTGCTGGATGAAATCATTTTACCATTTTGTGCTGCTCTGGAGCAGTGAATGAATCAAAATACACATTAAAAAGTCAATTGTAAAATCACTCAAAATGCAAAAGACCAGGAATTTTAGAGTTACACCATAGGACAAAGCTGTTAAAAATAATAATAAAAAAAATCTGTGTGCTGGGTTTGGTGGATTGAAGGAACTGTTAAAAACGTTTGATGTTGCCTGTATTACAGTTAATATGAACAGGCCACTGGCTCCTGTTGGTTTTAACTGTCAATTATAATCACTTGAAGCCTAAATGTTTACAAAAAAAGGTAAAAGACATTATTCATACTGGTTGTGGGCTTTAAAGTAAAAAAAATATGTATTTGAGATGCTGGAAACATATGCTGCTTTGAGTGATTTTGGTCAAGTCTGGACTTGACCACAACAGTGGATTTCATACAGGTAGTAGATGTTCCGTTTACCTCAAAGGTAAATCCAGGGAAAAATTCAGAGCAAACCACCAGGATACAGACTGAAGTAAAAACCCATAAAAATAATAAAATCAGAAGATGACAGGGAACATAGGTTTTACCTAACTGATGTTAAAGAGGAGATTCTCATGAATGTAGTTCCTTTTAATTCTCCTATTTCAAGAAACTTCCTCTCTGTGTCTGTTAACAGCTGACAAAGTAAAATAATCAGGAGGGACAAACACCCTTCAATTAATCACTGAAGAAAAGCAAGACATATAGCTGGGAAAACAGACAGGCTTTCAAACTTTACCACGTCCCTCTACTTAGCTCAGGCAAATACTTGTACTATGGTCAAAAAGCATGCAGGATTTTACACAAAAAGTTTAATGAAATGCAGAGAATTTTCATTATGGGCTGCCATTATGATTGTCAGCTTCTGCCATCACGGAGTCTCGAGACCTAGTATGGGGTTTATGACTTAAAAAAAAGGTTTAAGCAGTTAAAAACCTGGGTATATCCTTCCAGGAAAGAAAGATACCTCTTTGCTTAAAATACACCACTATGTATTAAAAACAGGAATTCAATACAACTTGATGAAAAACAGCATACTCTGCAGAACAAGTATAAAACTACAATTTCTCCAAGCTTCAATATGAGCAAACTGTTTATATCTGAAAATATATTGTTTTAAGAACTGACTGAGCTAACAAGCAGACAAGCCCCTCTAAGGGTATACATTGTAATGTTTGTATATTTGAATTATATACTCCTGATTAAAAACATGGAACCAAATGGAAACACGACTTTTCAAAAGGTTTAGAATATAATCTGAGGGTTTTTTTATTATTATTAGGATTTTAAAACTGTAGTTTTGCTTCTATATTATTTTATTTAGAAAGAGATGTCAAAATAAAGAGGCAAAACAATAATAAAAGTATAAGGAAGTATTTAGCACCTGTCAGACCTTGTTATAATTCATACTGTCAAGCTAGGAATCACAGGCTTGTGTAAAAGTGATGATTTGAAACCTTGTAGTAATTTCAAGAACAAGCTTTAATTTGTTTACAGTCTTTGCTGGGCCTGCTGTCCATTGGAACTGGTGAGAAGCACACTCACTGTTCAAGCAGGCTTACATCTCATTCCCCATTCAGCAGCCAAAACAGACATTATCTTAATTACTGTAATAAAACTGAAACCAGACCAGCCTACTTCCTTGCCTATCTGTGACTTGACAGTCACTATTTTCCTGGATCAAACCCTTTATATCTGCAGCTTTCCACCACTGCAGTCTGTAATCCACAACTTCATTAGCTGTCGACACAGATTTATATGTATTCCACTACTGTTTTGAGATAACTTAGAACATGAACTACTACTACTACATGAACATTCAGCTACTGTACTGCCATGACATTCTTTTCCCTAGATGAACAAGGGAGCTTGCACATATTTCTTACACCAAGAAAACAGCAACTTTTTGGAAAAAGTTGATGTCCCAAGAAGCTATATGATTGGAAGGACTATTCTTTGCAATATTCATCATCTGCACAACTCCCTTTCCTCCTTGTGCCTGTGTTACTGCTAGTCCACTGCACTGCTCTTAGGTAGAACATTCTCCCTTGGTGATTAACCCTCAGACTGCACCACTGCTGACAGTTTCATCCAGCTGCTTGCACTAACTCTGTGGTTAATATTAATTTTTTCATTCATATTAAGGAGCAAAAGTGAAATAAGACATAAAAATAGTCCTCCAGAGAGTAACAACTAACCTTTTTGGACAGGAATCTTAGTTCCAGAGACTTACAGGGAAAAAAGGGATAAAGATTTGATGCCCACTGGGCAGTACAGGAAAAGATAGGAACATAACAAAGATCCTTGCTAAGCTGATGAAGAACTTGCTGTATATTTTTTTACTTAGTGTTCACTCCTGCTTTTAGGGAAGGGTGAGCTAGGGCATGTTTTTATTAATGCTCCTTGCATTCCATGCCTGCTCATTGTTTTCTGTCTTGTGTTGACAAGCTAAGCATGTTCCACATGTATATTCAGGACCCAAGGGCCCAAAATAGGCTTTCTATCTCTCATAGTTACCATAATAAACTCTGGAAAACAAGGCTGTCATCCTGAACATTGCTACTGGACATCTGCATTGGACACAAATTGCAAGACACATTTATATGGCTACATAAACCACTGCTATTCTATATAAAGTCTATTTAATATTCTGCTTTATTCTGGGTTAATAAAAATGTCTCTGTTTTCAATTCTGGCTGCAGTCACCCAAGCAAAAACAGTTAAGCATTGTCATGGCCACAATCTTCAAGCCTAAGTATCACATTTCAGGTTCATCTTTTGCTCAGCAAAAGGAGACAGGGTAATATTCAGATGCGATGCATTTTATGAATTCTCACTACATACAATAAGGGACAACGCCCTGTTTTCACCTTTCACACTTTTAAAAAACTAATTCTGGAGAAATGAGTTTTTCTGTTGTCAATGGACGTAACAGAGCAAAAGTAAAATGGGGACTTCTTGTTGGAGGTCTCAAATCACCCTCACTGGTCCTCACTGTATAACAGGTGAGGGTACAAAACTTATCAAAACAATGCTCACATGGCTTTACAGGCTATTAATGTCTTCAACAAATGATCTTTTACACGTATTACACAGTGTTTGGAAAATGTGCTATTACATCCACAGCAAAACCTCCATTAAAAGAATCAATCTAGCATTTATTGGCCAGTACCAAAAATGATTGTTTGAGAATTAAAATCAATATAAAAGTTAAATCTTTTAAAAAACCTTGACCATTAATGAAAAGAAAATCCGTCTCTTGTAATAAGATATAATTAACAGATGTTCAGAATGGATTCCCTCAGTTCAGTAACTTTTTATGATGTTAAAATTGAGAATCCTCCAATTTATGTTTCTACATTAGCGAGACTTTCCTTTATTGTATCTAACTCTGTGGTTCTGGACTTCTTTTCCTAAATCTACCACGGGAATAAAAGAAGTATAATAGTTAATGTCTTAAAATTTTATCAGCTACATTACCATAACCATACATCTAATTTAATACATAATGCTGACATACATATATTATGGCTAATTTTGTAGTAAACATTATTGTGACATCTTGCCTGATGCAGTGGCATGTGCAAGTAGGTACTCGACTGACATCTCTTCCCAGCCTAGAACCTTGTTTTCTGTAAAGTAATTGTCCAAATAAACACCAAGTATCAATTCAGACCTTAGATTAGAAACATTCTGCTAAATCTGGGAGCTTTATGAAGTGTTCATGTCAGGAAGAAAGGAAAACTTGGATTGACAGCTCTTTCTGCATGTGAGCTCCAGAATGGCCTAACACACTCTGTACTCACAGGACAGGATCTCTTAGTTATTTAAAACCTGAGTTTAACTTTGGCCTTCTGGGGCTACCACAGCTTACAGTTGCAGTGAAGTTCCTAACAGCCTGGTGCTGTCTGAAAGCAGAGGAGGACCAGGCAGCACTTGGCTGTTTCTAGCTTATAAAGCATTTCACTGTTGCAGACACCATGGATGAGAGCCCTGAGGATGTCCTGGTGTGTCAGCCACCCAGCAACTACTGTCCTATCAGCTCCCTACCATGCCACCCTGTGGCACAGCATGCTAAGATCTGCACACAGTATGATGTAAAAATACTCTAATGCATTTAAGATGGAATTACAACTTTTTATATGAAAAATAACAGTCTGAAGTAGTTCTTTCAGAAAAAAGCACCTTATTTTGTGTCCCCCATGATCACCACTGAGAAGCATAAAGAAGTTCCCAACCTGGTAACATTCTAGATAGGAGGATATATCAAAAGAACAGTTCAAACCTGCTCTTGCAACAATGGTCTAAGTCTGATAATTTGGCTAAACTTCTTTTGATGCTGCAGTGACAGAGCACTGCTAGTACTTGCTGGACTTCTTTCTTCCCAGAAACAATTTCAAAAGTATGACCAGAAGAGTGGTTAGTTACTCTGATGTACAGAAGAGTATATAATACAGCATGTTTGGTGCTCAAGCATGTGTGGAGAATGAGAAATGCTGGCTTCTGACTGATCAGTCTGCATTGCCTCTTACTACTGTTTACCACGAATGAAAGAGGCATCTGTATTGCTCACAACGAGGGGCCATCTTTTGTGCTGTAGCACACAATCTGTATTACTGTACTGTGACATATTTAAGCATTCCATAAATTTCAGCTCTGTTTCTGCCACCTTAATCTGTGTTTGGCAATATCTTTTTCCATTTAAATCACCTTGAGCACTAAGGACTTCTGTAACCTGACAGAATTACACTCTGCATTCACTTCTTAAATGAGAGTGGGCTCAGGTGACGAAAGACATTCAATTTAACCCGCCTTTCTAATCAGTTACTTCAAAGCTTTTGATCTAAAACTGAAAGACAACAGTTTTGAAATCTCCAAGTTCATTCCTCTCGTTTCTTTTCATGCCCAAATGAACAATCAATCCAACCTGGAGATTGAGAACAATCAGCACCTTTGCATAAAATCCAAAGTGCTGCTGTTATGTGCAGGCAGCGAGATCAGACAGTTTTTGGTGCAACACTGAAGAAAAACTCAACCCTTCAAAATTACTGTTCTGTGCAGATGTTCTTGGAAAAAGTATTTGCATGGTGCTGTACTATTTTGGGGTGCAAAGATCTCTATTATTTGAGTGAAATAATTTCTGGCTTCAGAAATCACAAAAATTACATTACTCACTCTTGTAGCTAGAACTATTATTATTCCACTAGGAGAGGAATGACTTTTTTATTTTCTTTTATTTTTAATATGCATATGACTTTTGGCAGCTGTCCTGGAACATAAAATGCCAAGTCAGCAGCTTTCAGAAGAGGGAAATCTCACTAAGTTGGGATGGTCTCTTTGGGCTCATATTTCTTGCAGTTCTTTTTTCATGTACCTGTGTCCCTGAGTTGCCTGCAAGAGCTCTTATCTAAGGCTTTTTTTCTTATTTTATGTTTTATTAACTAGTTTTTCAACCTGAGCATCATTTCACTCTTCAGGAATTAACTGTAAAGTTCTGTCAGCCTTGTCTTTTCCTGGACACCTACCTCCCTCTTGCTCACTCCCCACAAGCCTGGCTAGGTTATGATAATGAACATTTTGCATTGGAAAATGTTCTAACAAATCCAGTAATATTCTTCTTTACAGAAAACATAATTCCCTGACTGACAGTGCTATTTTAAAGAATAACGCTGCTCTAGAGAAATCAATTAAGATTTGATTTTGCTGATTAAAAAATACCCTTAAAGTCCTTAGGGCTGATGCTTAAAGTTAGTAGTGATACTGTAATGATGAGTAAAGGAGATAAAGTTTACAATTCTGATAAATGACTTAAAGAATCAAGACTCAGGCCAGGTAACTCATTACAGTTTACTAGTGAAAGGGTGAGTAGAGTGAATTTCCTGTCCTGTGTCTTCACCAGTTATTGCTGTGTGATTACAAATAGTTCTAACAGCATTGTCAGAATGCTCACTGCCATGAGGGTAGCGTTGGCACAGGGTTACAACAGCTGCTGCCTGCAAAACATCTCAGAGGTGCCAGGCCAAGTGCACTTACCTGCCATTGATGGCAAAGCACAGTCGACACATTCCATGCAACATTGCTGTGGCATTTTGTAGAAAAGATGCAATTTTGGGATTCTCATCAACAGGGCCTTGAACGGAGAGGAAACAGCAACACAGCTTGTCTATTAATCCTATGTTCACCATGTAACTAGAAATAGAAGAAAAAGGTTGTTTTTTTTTTAAAAAAAAATAGTCCCATGCCAGTATTGGTAACTTTGCAAAGGAACTAAATTCTGCTTCTCTGCTACCAAACTGTACAAAATGCAGGTGGTGATTACTTAAATACTCTTTCTGAAAGGGTTAAATAAAACAATTCAAATCACAGTAACTTCAGATCTGGCTCTCTGTAAATATCAGTAGTTTTTGTTAAGAGATCTGTCTGTCTTAGGATAATTTGTATTATACTGTACAAGAAAGATGAGTGTAAATGTTTATTTTACCATACCCCTAGAGGGACAATGGAATTTTGCCATAGTTAAATGATTTATAATAATCTTGATAGCTCTGCAACAGCACAATCTCTTTTCAACATGAAGAGATAAACTTTGTAGAACACACTAATTCAAGAAGACAATGATGTTACCCAGATAACTTTTTATTGTAGTCCATATATCATAAGAACTACTGCCCAGTTGTTGAGTTTTTTTCCTTTTGAAAATATACACAACAAAGATTAAAAGAACATGCAGATAACAACCTTCTACCATCAGCAGAGAAGGATCAGGATCAAAAAGGTTCAAAACTCAACACAGAGAAAACCATGCTAGTGATTTAAACTGAAAACTCCTCTTTTAAATTATTTCATAATTTCTTATGTTCATAATTTCAGACACCACCAACTGATGCACTGTTTTTACCCTGAGAGTCTATCGTGTTATCACTATTACTCCATCCTACTAGCTGTTCTGCCTGCTTGCTTCTCAAGTCCTTCTGTCAGAGATTGCCTCTTTGAGATGGGAACATCACTGGCTGGATGCTTCCATAATGTCAAGACCATCCTGATTTTACTATGGAACATGATTAAATAATATTGATTCAAGTAAATAAATACTACTGAATTGATAATGCTTGTCACAGGAGCTGTACAAGTATTTATTAAAAATACCTATTCCCTCACCTGCCTTAGAGTCTAATTTTGAAAAGCCAAGGATTTTTAAGATTAGGGAAGAAAACCTCTCCATTTTTCAGACAGTGTTGCTGGTCAAAGACTAATCTCTCTTCAGTGCCAGAAACCTGACTTTCTGCCAAAGTTTACCCTGCTGACACAAAGCTTTTGGAAGTAATGAAAAGTAATTAAGAATAAAAATGCACTGGATATAAAGCAAGAAGTCTAACTGCAGTGTGAAATATTTTTCAAGCTGCTGAATTATAGCAGTTAAAAATACTTAGATGCACAAAGGATATTAATTGCACAGTTGTTGCTCAGGTAGGTTTGTGTGCTCTGTTTAGCATCATGAAAGGTTACCAGCATTAGGTTTCTTGCAGATTTTGATCTAAGCAATCCACCTGATCATACAGGTGATAAGCAAGCTCTCCTCTAGTAGCAGAGTAATTCCAGGAATAGAGGTGGGTGTCAGACACATCACAGTGAAATGCTGAGTGCTAGAAATCTCTGTGAAGTAGGAGAGGAGAGAAAGAACTAAATACAATACAGCCAATACTGACAGATGATTACTCACATAAAGGCACAACCATTCTCATCAATATTCTCTTTTTTTTCCCCCTAGGGATATCACTACAGTCTGACACCTGCAAAGCGAGTTCATTGTCCCTTTTCCTTTGCACCCAACACCTGGATACAAAGCAGCTGTGCTTTTGGCAGAGAAGAAATTTTAATGGTAACCAGAGACAATGAGAAGAAGCACAAAGTATCTTCTTTGGAGAACTGAGAATACAGACAAACATAACATCAAAGCTCTCTCATTTACTGCCTCCATCTCCCAGTCTTTTTACACATGGTAGCAGAGTTCAAGTAATTTGGCTACCCTTCTGATACCCATACACTGTGTAGATAATTGTTGTTTATGCATCAGGTCTAGGAGCCCCAAATAGAAAAAAACCCACAAAAATTCAACTTTCCTCATTCCTTCCCATCTTCCTAAAACTCTCATTTAATCAGCTCCCCCAGGAAATATGATACAATGACCTGGAGGTGAAAGATTCTCATTAATAATACAATTTGTCTGGTTTTGACTAGTTTAAAATGCCCTCCCTCTTTTTGTCCTAAATGCACTATTACCTTGTCACCGTGCCTTTCATTCTCCGTTTATAACCAGATCTCCTAAAGTGCCTCAGGTGAGGGACCTAGTTGGATTCTCATGTATCTTCTTATCTTGAGGGTATGCCTGGGCTTGGCCCAGTCAGTGTCAGGTGTCTGTGCAGCACAAATATCAATAAGCAGACCTCCCACCCTCC
>NW_009952711.1:724779-812108 GCF_000747805.2 Chaetura pelagica | reverse complement strand
TACATGAGAACAATACAGTTTAGAGGTCACTGGTATCTATGACAACTATTTGTTTTGCTTTCCTCCTCCAGCTGTCTTTTTTGTATCCATCAGCATCAGACCAGACTTGGAAAAGTCTGAAGATGCTCACTGTGGCACATTTTCAGCAGCAGATAATCAGAATTTCATCTCTTCAAAGGGCTGAAGATGTGCTGATGAGTAGGTATACAACGTACTAGTGAAAATATACATCTTTAGCAGCTCTAACATATTGATGGATACGCATCAGTTTTATATAAATTATATATTAAAAAAATTAATACATATATTCAGATACAAGTGTTATTACCAAAGACTTAGAAAGTTTCAAGTAAAAATGAGCAAAACAAGGTATTATCTTTTATTCTATTGTTACAACTCACTGAGTTGTTTTGATTGAAATTTTGCTCCAGAAATATGCTTTGAAAATAAAATTGCTATTAAAATATAGTTGCATTAAACAGTTGAAATCAGATTATAGGAATTATTTGGCAATCTTTATAATAAGAATTATGTATTTTATGGCAAGCTTATATGAATGCATGTGTGATAGGCAGGACCACAGGGGCACTGGTCACACACAGCTGGCGTGGAGAACTGAGAGGAAGCAATGAAAATGCGGAAGCTGACTCCTAGGTAATTAGGAGATGGAACCCATGGAAAATACACAAAAACAAGGTCCAAAATTGGTTTTCTGTATCTGCAGCTTTTTGGAGAACATTTTTGTTTGAGATTACAGCATTTCAGTAGTCTTCTTGACTACACACACAAACTGCTTTTACTGTTACGAGTTAAAGCAGTTTGTCCCTTTCTTAAATCATTGCTATTTTCTTTTTCTGTAGTAAAGAAGGCTTAGAGAAGTTTCATTATTTTTTTTTTAACCTGATCAGGTCTTGAACTCTGCTGTTGAAGGCTTCCACTTGTGAGGATTTACTTTTCACTTCCTGTAATATCTTCAGTGCAGCAGACTGGCTGTTTCCATCTGGGAAGCTGGTGATTAGACATCGGAAAATCACAGCAGTTATCCTCAGAAGTCCTGTTGTTAAACCCTCAAATACCTGCCTATTTACACTCCTGCCTGAAGTAGCATTATGGTCATCTGGAACACTAACCTAAGTAAAGAGAAAAAAGAAAATCACAATTCAGTAAAAATAATGAAAGTTTGTAGAGAAACACTTAGGAAGTTGCATATGAGAACACCAAAAAGAATAATAAACGAACATATTCTAGCAGTGCTGATGGACATTCAAGCATTTCCACTGCAAGAAAAGTCTTTAGCCCTTATGCAGAAGCTGAAACACAATAAATCAAGTAAAAATGGTGCTTAGTGCATGAGAACTGAAGAAAGCCTTATAACACCAGAGTATTTCATTAGTATGACTGTGGTGTTCTTCTGCATACCCAAGATTTTTGATGAGTCACTAGCAAAAAATAAATTATGGTTTTTTTAAAACTTGACTGCAAATAAATCAACTACTGAGGTGGTTCATTTTGACTGCTCACTGCACTACCCTGAAGACATAAAATGTCTAGGATACACCAACCATTCAGTAATACAAAGAAAAGAGAGGTACTTTCTGTGAAAGGAATAGTATTTACTGTTGTATGGTAACCACCCAGTTGACTTTGGGAAAACACAGTGTACAGTCAGAAGGCTACTCAACAGTTTGAGTCCTAAACAAACACTCCTACAACAGTGAGTAGGTTGAAAGGCAAAGGTTCTTGTGACAAGGCAGGTCCAATGGTGGCTCTTCACAGAAAATACACTTTGCAGGCAACACGAATGATCTTTGCAATGAGATCTAATCCCTGATGGATTTTCACCTTCATAGCAAATAAACAAAGAATTATAATATTATCCTGAGATGAGCATCCTTCCAAAGTATTTTGTGGAATTACAACACCAGAAAAAACACAGAATTTTTTAGTCTACAATGACTGATTGCTATAAAACTCAAGCCATAATTATGAAAAAAAAAAAAAAAGTCTCTGAGGACAGTACTAGTTGGCCCGTTAGGAAAGAGCACACTGAAGTGCCAGAGCAGTAGATACAGACAACCCATGGGAGGTGCCAGCTGGTAACGACGACAAAGGACACTGAGGAATTCAACATTTTTCCAGTCCACAAGGAGATATTCAGTTGTCCTGCTGAGCTTCTGTATAGTAACTGAATTCAGAACCCGCTTTCTTACCTGCTGAGGTAAACAGAGGGTAATACACAGCTGCTTTAGGCCAGTGAGACGGGAACCTTCACTAGATTGAGACAGGTGAACTACAGTGGTTCCCCTTCTCACTTGCCAAAGCCTGCCAGAGAATTCTAGCAAGTGTCAGAACAGTTCATTACTAAAGCTAACCCAAAGTAGCTTGGTATTTCAAAGAGCTAAGTGCTCCTTAAAGACCAGATGACACTTAAGGCAAGGCTCTGAAACTTTCTTTGATTCACATTTCTCTTATCCATCCTTTTTTCAAATAGAAAGAGTACTTCTAAATCTTTCAAAGTCTACAAAAATTGAGTAAATTTTGTAAAAATTGAAAGGCAGTTGAAGTAGAAATTTCTGCCAGGCCGGGAGGGAGACAAAAAAATCTCTATCCTGACCAGATACAGAAAAATGTATCTGGTCTTTTGATGAGAGAAATACAACTTCCTCCCCCCCCAGAGACAAACAACCCCAAAAAACAACTAAGGAACTATCTGAGAAGACAGAAACATTGCAGAAATTCTAGGGCATAACCTGACATACTGGAATATTGTAATGGATGATGTGAATAATACAGTTCTAAAAGATACAATAGGAAATGCTTTCCACCCACAAATCTCAAATGAGGTGTGGAGAAAGTCTGAGCACTTTTATGGATACCTCCATATTTTAACTATTAAGTACAAAGGGAAAAACATGTCCCATGAATACAGCCTAACATCTCAATATAAAACATCACCAGAGGACCACTGCCCTTGTCCATCAGATGTGAGGCACTTGTCAATCACATCAGAAGCACAACCTGCACCTCTCTCTGAACAGACCTCTGAGGAACAGAATCCAGTTTTTCTAAATCATTAAACTAGAGCCCACCCCTAAAAAGGCCGTGAAGCTCAGATGTACAACACATACATCTGAAGACAAATCTATAGGCAGGATACAGATCTGGAAGGAAATCCTCATGGAAAATATAATTTTATTTAATTTTGAATATTTTTTTTCATTATTTTTTTTTCCCCTGCAGCCCAAGGTAATTTAAACCAGCTGAAATCCTGCCCTATTATGATCCAACAGTGACTGCAGTGTGTGGAAGCCCTGCAGTTCTCCAGGCAGAGCACTGGCAGCACAGACACATCAATCAGGACGTGGGGTTCCCAGGTACATTCACTGGGCTCCACGGAGCAGCAGACCCCTGCGGGGGCACTTTTACGTGACAGCTTGAGGCTTTCAACACTGCCACTAGTGATCAATAGCAGCTGAAATTTTATTTTCCTTCCAGGTTAAAATCACTTACACTTGGTAAAGGAAGGGAGGCCACAGCAAACCTTCCTGCCTGTATAGGTATCAGGAGGGATTTGGTAACACTTGGTGACAAAGAACGACATGCGCATTTCTTTATTATTCATTAGCTCTGAGCCTCGGGTCAGTACTTAAAACTCACTGCAATAGTCTGCTGCTGGTGAGGAGCCAAGAGAGCAAGTGAGAAGTCTTCAGCTGCTTATTCAAGTTCAATAGAAAAAACAATATTATGTTGCTCCAGTAACTTCTGTTGACTAAAAACATTCATGCCTAATGATTCTAATTGCCTTCTGAAACTGATGGATTAAACCTTGCAACATATAAATCAATGTAAATGGAGAGACTTTGTAGCAGGTTTTAAAAATTGCTAACAAATGCCATTCACTGCTTTTTCACCTAAGATAAAAAATGATATATAGCTTATTTCTTAAAAGATTTACTCATATTTTGCCTTAGAAGGCTCTTAGTAGAGCCTTCCATTAGCCGTAATGAACAGGACTATAAACAGATAATGTCTGGTTTTGTTTTCTACTTGAATGTACACATAAGAAATGTATTTGCTAAATATGTAGCCCTTAGATATGCAAGTTCATGCTTTAATATAAAACTGTTCTTCCTAATTTGTAAAATAAATAGATGTGCTACTCCTAATATAGTAATATATTCCAGAGCTGATTTTTGACATTTCACTTTTGGTAAAAGTGTCTGTGTGTGTTAATTAGTATAAAGGGAGAACAAATGTGGGTTTGATACTGTGTAAGTCAAAGAGAAAATAGAAGGAAATTGTTTTTTAAAAAAAGGGTAAATTTTCACTTAATTCCTACCTTTAATATTCTCCACTTATATGAACTCAAATGAGTGACAAAAGATGGGCTCTTTTACTGAAGAAGTAATTAATGGGATAGTGTGAAAATATGTTGAGATTTATGTTCAAAATTAATTGGGGTGCTTACAAAAGTGATGTATCACTTCACTTGTTGATTATTGCATCAAGCAAGGGAGCAAGAAATCTTAAGATTTAATAGTGTAATTATGAAAGCTTTCAAGCTCTGGTTTCTTTGTGTTGATTATAGAGGGAGTAAATGATAATCAGAGAAACTGGTGTGTTGAACACAGGCTTTTGATGAGGAAATGTTAAAACTTCCCCCATTTTAATTTCTCAGGTTTAACAGTTTAACTGACACACATCTATGGGTACAATTAAACACTTAAACTGACTTGTCAAGTGATTGGCATAAAAAAAATTTATATCACAAAGGAAAATCAGGGAAAATGTAACCATTGTTCTACTCTTTGACACATCCAAGACCTCAGTGCTAATTTAGCATTTATGATGGCTGCCTATGCTGGGCCTAATGAAGACTCCTATTCACTTTAAATCAGTTTTTGAAGCAGAACACTCTGATAACCTGCCCTGCAGCTCTGGTACAGTCTCCATACAACTGTTCAGCCCTTCAGCAGAGAAACCCCCTTGCCCAGGGATTCCCTTTGCTTGTGCTGAGCTGCCATTAGCTCTCCAGCTCTGCCCAATATCTAGGACTTAATGCTCCAAGATGCTGAACAATATGGCCCCAGTCCAGTAAAGCACTTAGGCACAAATTTTATATAGCTGAAAATGTTATTCCATTCTGTCTCATGTCTCCAAAAGTGCCTCTGCATATCAGAGCACATGCTAACGTGCTAACAAAAAAAAATTACAGAGTTTCCAATTAGCAACACAGAGCTCTGTCACTGAAAAATCATTTATGTTTTTATTTGTCTTATAAAAAGCATAATCCTTCACAGCCTCAAGTTCTAACTCTTAATGAGTATTGATCTGCATTATGCTTTAACTGGTAACAGCAGGTATGCTGTGATGGGAAAGATCTGCATGAATGAACAAAATCTCAGAATTTTTACCGGACAAGGTGATCTTCTCCAGCTTGTTTCTGAAATTTCCTTTTGGTCTATCTGAGAACATCTAGTTAGAAAACAAACTATTATGCTTTTCTTATAATGAAATAATAAAAAGTTCAGATTAAAAAAACCCAACAAAACGCAAACCTCAATCTGTTTACTAAACAGTTGCAATAATTTACAAATGCAGGCACAGATTTGTGTGGTTTATATATATGGCTTTTTTTCAGATATCTTCACAGAAAAGTGCATGACAGCTGTCACTTGACTAGAAAAAACAAAACTATCCTTATATACTTATAGGTCTGTCCAGTTACTTGTTTCTCTCAGTGTGAAATCTTCCAAAATATACAATTAGAAAATTTTTCATTATTTCACAATTATCTCCTAGGCACAGGAGACAAAGAAGAGCAGAGCTATCAGTCTGTACATAAATGAGGTTATAGTATCAGCACAGGACATCTATGAATGCAAGTGGGAAGGTCTGATCCATTAACCACTGGCATCAGGAGACCTCAACAGACACCAGCTCAGGCATTACCTGAGCTCAGGAGGCTAAGAAAGGTAAAATGCAAAGTAAAGTCTAGAGAATGTTTCCTACCAGTCTGCTTAGCTATGAGATAAAGGAAGGTCTAAACAGGACACTTTTAATCATTAACTTGGGCAAGTTTGGTGTCACAAAAATAAGAATGACACTACATTTGGTTTTCTACCATTTCCCATTGGTACCCAGGCTTTCACTGCAGGGGAAAAAATAAAAATAAAAATAAAAATAAATAAAAATAAAAAAAGTCTTCACGTAATACTTTGAGGAGAAAAATGTTACACCTTTGTAAAGAACAATGAACATTTTGTCACCAATGAGAAGTGACTGTTTTGAATTTTATTCTTTAAAACACTTAGATCTGAGTTGTAGCAAAAGTGAAGCTGACATTGCATTTGATTTTGATGAACAAAACCAAAACAAAAACAACACTCAATTGGTCAGAAGGTTATACTCGTTATATTCAAGAATACATTTAAAGGTTTCTGAAAACTGGATTTGTTCTGTTTCTGTATGCAGGAAATACTGGCAAACTTGTTAAACAATTTGTGAAAACCTTGCAAATAAATGTTCTCATTTATTACTCCTGGTATTACTTGGGGTTTATTTTCCAAGAGTAAGTGGAACTGCATACAACACAGGCACAGGGAGCATCATACAGCTCCACAAATTAGGAATACTGCAGTCAGCTAAATTAGTTGGAGGGTTGTGCTTTAATATTTTGGCATTCAGAGCTTGATCCAATTAAAAAAAATGCTTTCCATTTGTCCATTTCTTTTTTGTAAAAAAGAAAAATTAAAACTTGATCTGATTGATTATATTTTCAAGAGTGAAAAATCAGGGCTAGAAAAGGAAGACTGTAATTGGTTTTTTGTACATAAATATGTAATTCATGGAGCTACAAAGATATCCTGGTTTAAGGGCCAATTTTGCCTGAAGAGAACACAAGAGACTTTATGCATAGGAAAGAAAAGTCCACTGTGGATCATGGGGAACATTAAGCTTTAATTACAGTTTTGCTGCAATTCAAGGCTGGTATTTGGCAACGGACTGAAACCAGATCTAGGTGTAGTCAATTTTTCTTATGTAGTACCTCTGATCTCTAGGTGGGCAACATTCCCTAAGAAATACTCTCTGTATTTCTTTGGGAAAAGTGCAGGCTGTTTTCACAGTGCTACACTGAGAAAAGGAAAGGTGTTTGGCATCAGAATGAATCTTGTCACTTGTAAAGTGCTGAAGGATTTCATCTCTTGTGTAATTACCCAGCAGCCTGTGCTCTAGCTCTCTGATGAGAGCCAGCAGTGCTGTGACCAGCCCAGCACAACACACCCACCTTTCACTAAGCATGTTTGAAATCTAATACTTGGAATCCTCTTGGATAGATTTGGTGAAGAACAATAAGCTGGCAGCTACTTAGAGGAGAATGCACAGGTTGCATTCAGGTTTTCTTTGTGTCAAAGACTTTTGGACTATCTAAAGCATTCATCAACAGTCCTATGGCTTGTTGATTCTAACAGCCTCATTTAAATTATTTAAAGTATGTACATAACTTTTCAATTAACAAACTGCTTGGCTCATGAAAATACATACACACAATTTATAAGTAGAAAAGCAAGACTAAATATCTTATGATGAGCAGGTCAGTATGAATAAAAAATGAGTTTTCAAATAAAATATTTAATGACATTTCAAATTAAATGAAACATTGGAAAATTAAAACTTCTGCAGTTAAACAGTCCTGCTATTTAAGCACTTCAGCAAATCAAACTACAGCAACATACTGGCCTGACTTAATACTCCCGAAACTAAAAGACACACACAGATAACTCAGAATTTTCTGTACTTTAAATATTACTTTGAATTAAATAAGAAAACCTCAGAAAAATGTTAAAAGACAGAACACTGTCCACTCACCAGAGTTCCTGGTGCATGTGCTTTTGCAGAATTATTAGCAGAAGTATATCCATTTGTATAGACATACAGTAGATATAGTTACCAAATATATCCAAGACTATCTTATTCTTTTGAGCACCTATTCTCATATATCTCCTGGTGTTCTTATGTTCCAAATATTCCAATATGTTTGTGAAGCACACAAAATTTCCTAAATTAAGCCAGCTATTTTACCTACCGTAAACTGGTGTATCAAAAAGTCCATTAGAAAAGTGATCTTATTACTAAAAAGAACATAGGTGCAGTTTTCTGTGCAATTAATGCAGGCGAGGCTGTAAGCATGTACTGTATTGCAGAGTGATCTAAAAAAACAGAAGGGAAGAAAAAGAAAAGTAAGAATGTTACATTTATCTTCGGTACACCAGAAGCAAAGAAATGGAAGCACATCACAAAACAACCTTTTAGCAATTCACACTCATTTTCTTAAACTTGGGATTCCAAACAGAACTAAAAATTTGTATAACTGCAACAGCATCAGCTGACCCACACCTGTGGGTTTGAAATGGAGGAACAGAAAATCATAAACACAACCAGTCACAGAAAGCTCCAGATGTACAAAACATGCCTAAATTATTCTTTGAATCATTTGATTTTTCTGTTTGCCCTAATTAAAACGTTTTTCTCAAACCAGGATTTGCAGGGAAGGTGGGACAAGCCCTATAGAACACACTCATAGAGAAGACAGATCTGACCATGGATAACAGTATTCCAGGATAAACACAACAGAACTTCTTGAACTTGGCTTACTACAAAAGCTATCACTGTTACTATACAAATATGCATACAGAGACACAACACAAATGCATCATGAATATATACAATAATAAATACAGATGGCTAGAAATTAAAACTGTTTGTCTAAAGTAAACCAAAAGGAAAACAACTTTTACTTTGTTGGGGTTTTTTAACATGTGAATAAATGTGACTAAGTTCAAATAAACTCCATAGAAGAAAATAAATTGGGAACACTGTCAAAAGGTCATACAAGAGCGCAACTGCAACAAATTATACAGAAATCATCAAAGCTGATATTTAACATAACAAGCTGTAGACTAATTCAACATGCTTATCAAGAGAGAGTTGAGTTTTATGCTTTATTTTTCTCCTAAAATATCTTTTGAATCAACAAGGTTATTTACATAGCAAGGAAGGCTGCTTAGCAATTGCTGTGTCCATTGTCGTGCATCCAGCTACTGAGCATGGCTCTGCAGAGCAGACATGGAAGCACCTTATGCACATACATTGTGTTTCTCAAGCCAAGAATGCTCACAGGCCAGAATATTTAGAGTGCAATTGTTTTCATTTGTATACTGAATTGTCTTTTCTTCAGTTGGAGAAATAATTCTGAATTTTAAAAAAGCAGTGTTAGGTTGTTTGGTTTCTTCTGTTAACACATAAAGAACAGTTACACCTTTGTTAATATTCTGAATATCACCACCTTACCAGTTATATTAATTTTATTGTACTGGTAATTAATTGTACTCTACTGCCTAATTAAGTCAGTTTCAATCCGTAGTTTACATTATATGAAAACAACATTAATGCATTATTTATTGATCAAAGGCAGGTTAATTTTGACCTATTTCACCATTTTTTTACCCTACAAGGAAAACACCTTTACAGAATTCAAGTAGCATGCTTCATGAACATGTTTTAAAACCTGCCTTCCAAGAGGATTCTCTTTTCCTATCCTAAAGGTATTTAGGTATTTATTTCATAAAGGTATTTATTTCACTTTCATCAGTAATGCTGAAAAAATTGTCATTAGGCATCTGCTTTTACTTTTCATGGAAGATTATTCCTCCATGTAGGTGTGTTTACAGGGATAAGGAGATACACAGCTATATCGGTAGTTTCTATTTTCAGTCGAGAAGTAGATACTTTAAATCAGCATCAGTCATTTTATTAGCTATTCTAAAATAAAGATCAATTCTCTTTAAATATAAGCATTATCATTTACCTGAAGAGTACAATATGAACGTGGTAGGTTAACTGATAATTTTGACAGCATTTCAGAGCTTCTGATACAATTTAGTTCATTCACTGCAATAATGTATTTGATATTGTATAGGAATTTCTAATTCCTAACAGGATCATTTTACATTTGAAAACACAAAAACTTCCTATTTTATTCAAAGAAAAAATTCCACGGTAATAATGTGTCATGGTTTTTTCTTTCCCAACTGAATCTCATGTCAGAAAAAGTACTCGCGCTTCAGAGACCCAAATAATACATTTGAGAAAGTGGTGTAAGCAAAGGGATGTCAAATTAATTTTTCACAACAATACAGAGGGTTCTTTTAATTGATAACATAAGCTTGCTAACTATGGTTCATCTAAGTACATTCTAATCACGGCACGCTCTGGACTATGATTCAATTCCACAATTTGTTTTTTAATTCAAAATGGGAAGTGTCAGCACAGAAGCTGTCCCCAGGTGGTTAGCAGTGTTAAATGGCAGACTAAAGACAGCACAACTAATTTCTTTACTTTAATCTTATTAAGGGAACAACAGCTGTCAACTGTCACCATTTCTGCACAAGGCCTCTGAGACAAGCGCAGTGCTGCGAAGGGCAAGCCAGAACTTTATTTAACCACCAGTAAAACTCTCTGGGATGGAAAACTCAATACATTTCTTACCACTTTTTTCCTCTGTTGGAATGTCTTAACTGCTCTTAATTCAAAATCTTTTATCTCAAGAGATATCAAAAGCAGTTTGAAGTAATCAAATACAAGCCTCCCACAAAGCAGCTGGTTATTGATTACTGATGTTGCTCTAAACTTTGTATCACACCCGCAAATCAGCTTTAAAGCTGTGTTAGACAGCATGTATACTCAAACCACACAGTAAGTCTGCCTGCTGATGCAAGGCTTTCCTCTAGAGTAAATCCAATTATAAAAACACTCATTATGGTCCACAAACTTTGATTCAAAAAGAAGTCTTTAGACAAAAATACGCATCTGTATGTTATATTTATTTTACACGTGTACGAAGAAAGATGAAGATTCATTTTAATCAACATTTTCTAGCTAGATCTCAACACTTTACATGCATGTATGTGTTCTTCTTCTATGCTAGCACTTTCTTTA
The DNA here is from genome assembly GCF_000747805.2 of Chaetura pelagica. Taxonomy (NCBI): domain Eukaryota; kingdom Metazoa; phylum Chordata; class Aves; order Apodiformes; family Apodidae; genus Chaetura; species Chaetura pelagica. Next base: position 801,110 of record NW_009952711.1, on the reverse strand, counting down.
ATTTGCCTGATATAAACAAGTTAAACTTTTATTCAAAATACTGAGGCAGCAACTGTATCCAATATGCCCACCACAGTGCACCAGGATACATGGGTGAGAACTCACAACTTTTGCTTTCTAAATATCAAGGCATCATCAACAGCACAGTATTCAAAAGCTGAGTTAAGAAGAAGTGGGAGGTGAGCTATTACTGAAAAACACTGCACAGAATGGCTGTAGAGAGGAATGGTTAAAGAACTAAATCAACGTAAGAACACGGATTGAAACAAAACCAAATTATTTTAATGTAAAAATACCAATTTTAACTCTTAAAGACTATACAAGCCCTTATTCTTCACTCATGCAGCCTATTACAGCATCAGGAACTCTCAAACACTCATGATCAATGACTATTTTGTCTGTATTTTACATTATATAAGGATGTCTGATTTTAAAAAGGGTTCCAGCTGAAGTCTATTCACAACTGATAGAGAGAAGAGAAAACTCAGCACCAGTTCTCCTTCAAGACATTTCTAAAACAGATTGAAGTTTGATTCTGAAACCTTACTGTACTTTTGAATAAACTACTGCATGACAGGTAACTACCAAACAATTAATTTACCCCAGCATTTACAGATGTGATAAAATCAGAAAGTCTTCTACCAAAATTCTCCAGTCTCTGGCTTATCACTGGTTTAATTGAGAGATCTGGCTCTCAGTCCAAGGATTTTTTAATGGTTCACAGAGCTCCTTTCAAGAATAGAACTTGTTCCTATACTGCACAGGAGGGCAACATTGCTTTATTCTTGAGCTTTGAGAGCTCGAAATCCAGCTCTGAGACAGCCAGCAAGAATAGGCCAGGGAGAGAGACAGATGCTGCAGGTTTCAGATATTGAACTGGCTAGGAGGTCATTCTCTTGAGAGTATCTTTATGTCCTTGCTCCAACTGCTAGTTCACAATGAACGTATCTCTAGACGGAATAACCTTACAAGAAAATAAGAAAGCTTGTCTTGCACTTTACATAAAAAAAACTTTGTGAACAATCCTATAGAGCTGCATGAACAGTAACAGCACAGCTTAAGAAATGGATGCTCATAAAACCAAGCAAAAATTACAAAGAAAAAGCCATAAAAACAGTTCTCAGCTCAAATTCTTACTGAAAGAAGTAATTGTATCAATGTCATTCACAATACTGTGCAGGGAATATTTTCTGCTTTTTAGGCATATTATTATGGTTTGAGCATTTTTATCCTGGTAATATTTGCTCTAAATAAATGATGCAAGAAACTGTATTAATTGAGAAGATACATTATAATAAAACTGACTTTAATTATGCCTTAACTTGTAACAAAAGCCTTCTTTTGTCCCTCAGCAAATACTGCTAACTTCTGTTTAAAAATGCTGGTCACCCAAGGAACTCGAAGTATGTTACAAATGCTAATTAAACAAATCTTACAAACCTCATTGTTACAATTTTCAAGGCCAGTAAAGTGTCATGGCACAAAGGGGCTAAATGAGATGCCCATAAGCAACTTCTGGTCCCGATCTCGAGTCATTACACTGTTTTGCTGTGCAGCTCCCATTTGCTTTTCAGTAGAAGCTCAAGAAATATACCAAAAGACTCTGAAACCTCTTGAAAATCTGCTGAGTTTGTCTTATTTTGTGGAGAACTGAACACATTCAGGAAAATTACAAAATGCTACTTTAAGAAACAACGCTGTAGGACACTAATTTGTATGTTTACACAAATTATAAAACCTACTATAATCCATTCCTTTCTCTTCTCCTTTTTCAGTGATTTATTTGAAGGGGAGAAAAACTGTCCTAACACCAAATGTATCATCTGTCTCATAAATGTCACATCTTTTTCACAGCATTTGCCCTCCTGCTGGTCTAACTACCAGTCTGGACAGTAGTACAAAACAACAGGCATATTGTTAAATCTTTAGATAATAAAGCTTTATCTTGTAGACATGGGATTAAAGTTCTGAGCTGCACCATACTGCCAGGGTTTTGGAGAAAGAGAGATGTAGATAATAGCCCATGTAATCTCCTCACCTACTTGTAAATAGGCTTCTCCTGATCACAAAAGAACAGATTCCTGATTTAGGATGAGTACAAATGGTTAAACATTGCAAGAGCACACAATCTTAAGTACAGTAGTGGCCTTCAGCAGAATATATTTGGCTAGAGAAAGACTGGAGGGCAATTAATGAAAGGTCTTAATTCAACTTCTTTCCACATGGTTTTACTTTGCCTTTAAACAGAGAAAACTGCTGCTTTGCTAGATTCAAAGTTGAAGAAGTCAGGAGAGTGTATTATATTTAAATAATGTAAATTATATTTACACAAAAGAAAGAAAAATACTTTCAAACTTGTTTCAGAAATTACATGAGGAGAAACATGATATACATTTCCTTCCTTTAAAGAGCTGAATATATTCTATGATTATCCTTTGTTTTTGAAACTCTTATTCTGTATTTAAAGCAAAACATCTGAAGAATTTCTTAAATACTTTCAATGAGACCACAGCAATATCCATTAGCATGTTTTGTTGTGTTTTTTTTTCCAAATGAGCAGGTCTCATAGAAAGTCCTGTGCCCTGGAATGGTTGCTAGCTCTTGAGAGTTGAGTTGCAACACTCAGCCAGGGTTCAGACACTTCTCGCAGACTCTAGACTCTGCAAGTTAGACTCTAAGCTAGACTCTTGCAGAAAAAAACTGCAAGAAAAGACCTCTAGCTTTAGAGAGCAAGATCCTGTGCTAAATTATGTGCAACCTGATGAATAACTTCCAAACAGCAATACTTTCAGATGTCTATAAGCTGGAGACTGCCACTTGCTGCAAAGTTGAATGAAACCCTGTATTTCAGTACTGGAGCCAAGTTCTCCAGAAGATTTTTTTAATATTAAAAAGCTGTCAGCATAGCTTATATTAATCACTTTTATGCCTTGATATTTCTTTTGGAAATATGGATAAGTGAAAACTTGTGCTGATTGAACAATGTTTAAAGAATTTTTGAAAGGTTTAAAAATACTTCTTATAATTCAGTCATGAATAGGCTCAGGAATCTGAGAAACCAGTTATACTGGTCTGAAATAGGTATGAGATAGACAGTAACTGTCAGGGCAAGGAGAACCTCTGATAAATCTCCTTGAGTGTGTTTTGTTATACAAACATGGGTGACTTGGGGCTGCATGTACTGGCACACAAGTTCCTTTGAGAACTAATACATCCTCACACCATCTCACCAACTTTAAACAAGATGTTTTCAGTAACGTTCTCCTTCTCCTCTGAAAGTACATATGTGTCTTTGAATGGATACAAATTACAGTCAGAGATTAGGGAAAAAAGCATGCTTTTGAGTCACCAGCTTTTGTAGACATTTGTTTGGTCACCGCCTTTTTTGGGGGGGGCTTAGACATTTAAGCCCTTCTACTCTTGGATGCAATGAAGCAAAATCCCTCTAATCCCCAAGAATTTTGATTTACCTGTTTGTGGAAGCCCTTTCAGCTTGTAGTATCTTATACCTGCTTCACTGTAAAAGCAGTCAGGCTCCAGTGAATTACAACCCTTGAAAATATTCCCACTTCCCACTAGACATCTTTACTGACTAACTTCAAAAGAGATGCACCTTCTCTTATGTTTAGTACAGTTTTCCCTTTTCTTATTTTGTACAACTAGGGATCCCACTGCTCAAATATATCAGCTAGAAATAAAATCATCAAGAAAACAGAGGTTGAGTGGAAATGTCCTTCCTCTTCCCTGGCAGCATAGGGCACAGCACCGTTTTTTTTCTTTGCAGTTCAACACTGGACTATGAGAAGCAGAAGGAAGTGAAGCAAGAGATGTGAGAGAAACATTCTAGAGATTCTAAGTGGCAAATGAAGGAGTGATTACACTTACTTGAAAGGAATTCGTGAAGCCGCATTCAGGTTTGTGGGAGAAGTCACAGACTGAAGAACACTTTCAAGGGCAGTCAGTCCCCCTGCAGCCCGAAATGCTATTTGATCTGCTGTGTTCTAGAGAAAAACAGAAAAGAAAGTCAACAGCAATTACTGAAATTCCTACATAAAAGATGCACCTGACAGACAATTGTTGTGAGTTTTGTCAATGCAGAAAAACCCTAATACATGTTTTATGAATAACACCTTTGAAAAAGAACATTTTCCTGCCAGTGCACAAAGTACTCTTTAGGGCAGGAATTTAAATTCTCAGGTGCTACTTTTTTCAAAGATCACATATATGCATCAAATGCTGCACAGATAATAGGGCTGAACACCGTATTTTCTGTAATGCTGTGCTGTTACAGGGATTTCCTTCTCCTCTTCCTCTCCTTTTCCACCAATGCTGCAAGTGGTCCAGCACCCCCAGACACAGCCCAGGGCATTTCTAGTATCTCTGTTTTCAATTCAGTTTAAAACATCCCAAGTGTAAAGACGTATTTTGTCATGTCAAGGGTGCATTTTCCTCGGTAATCAACATACACACATAACCAGGGTGAGAAACTGTGTCTGAGTATTTCTGCTTGTGACTGGCACGCTGGCATCGCAGCACAAAAACGAGGCAGACATTTATGTGATGCTGCTGATTTATTTGCTACAGGATATTTGCTACTACTATTCCAGTTTTAAGTGTGCCAAGAACTTCCTACTTCTCACTTTCCCTATTTCTCATGGGAGATTATGCCACAACCTATTAGCTCTCATGGCGAAGAAGTCTTTCCTGTCATTTAGACCAAATATGCCCTTTCTCTATTTCACCCCATTACTCTGAGTTATATCCCATTTTATTGCACTCACTTTTGTTTCTCTCCTTAATAATAACTCCATTCTTGAAATCGTACATGGTTACATTTTCATCCTTGGCTTGTTTCTCAACTCTTTATTTATTAATGCTAAACCCAGTCTTTTTTTTTTTTTTTTTTTTTAAATGTAAACTTTTCTTATCTGTGATTTTTTTTGAGAACTCCTTTTTCTCTACAAATCCCTAATAATGAAGTGTCCAGAAAGAAACTTAGGTTTAATTTCTCCCCCACATATCAGTCTCCAGACCTACACTGAAAGAAGCTGTAATTCCTATTGAGAGATCTTCATCTATGTAAAATAGAGGCTGAAGCTGTTCGATTTCCTACCTGCTCTCCCTCCACTTCAATCTGCAATATCCCCTCTTATGCTGACATGTTTTTTTCAGTGTCTGTTTCATTTCTAATACTTTGATAAAACACAGATATACTGTGCAAAAAACAAATTTACATTTTAAATTACTTCCTTTATTACTACAGTTTTCTATCAAAGAAAAGCAAGTTTGTAACCTCTCTCACTTTTAAATAACTTAGGTTTATGTCCTATGATTTTCCTCTCTAGAGTACTCATAAAAATTAATCAGCATTTTGATTCTTAGCCATGAAGGAAATAAACCCCTATGTCCATGGAAGTGCGAGGGGAAAAAAACTTAAATTAAAATAAGGAAACAAGTCAGCAGCAAGTTGGGAAAGATACAAAAGCTCAGTATTTGTTCAGCGTGCATACAATTGTCTATAAAACTGCCACTCAGAGAGTAGGAATACCCTACTTTTGGCATGATATTTAGTATATTTATCTCCAAGGATTCTTTTAAGACAGAGAATTCCAAGAGCTTTTAAGCAGTTTTTTGAAAGGCAATGTTGATGATCAATGTAACTGCTGGTGCACAGAGCCTGTGAATGGCCTTGGTCATCCTGCTATCAAGAATCCTAGGTTCAGGCACAGCTCCTTGAGCTTGGCCTTGGGTCACTGGGGGTCATGGGAACCAAAGGGTAAACATCCCCTTCCACAAAGGAGCAGAAGAGTCACTTGAATATTGCATTACTGCTGTTTTCAGAGTCAGTATTGTGTCACTGTGATTCCAGAAGAAACAGTGAAAAAATGAATTGTGCTCAGGCAATTCCCTCAGCTCCCCACAATAAGAGACTTCAGGTAGGAAGATGAGCTGAGTATAAAGAATAAACTGTATTAAATCTCCCCAATGTTGAAAAATATTGTCATTCTGTCTCTGAATTATAGCAGCCAAATAATAACAAATTATTTTAAATATATTTAAAATATGTCTGAATTAATTCCTATTTGAGGTGATTTTTAAATTTTGAAGAATTTAAATATTCACATGAAGAAATCTTTCCTGAAGCATAATCATAAGGGAGCAGGCTACCTTATCCAATTTGCCTCTCCAAAATTCACCCACATAATGAAAATATGATCTAAATTCACTTATTGTTCTCTAGTGCTAAAGCTTTACATTAGCTGGTAAATTTTAAAACAGACATTTAAAAGAAGTAGACTGAGGTAAGGTCTTCAAAGTCCTTACTTCCATAATATTCTTAGTTAAATTAAGTTCCATTCTATTTTTTGTCAGAATGGAAGACCAATTCAGGTAACTACATTGCACTCTGGCAGCACCCCAGGCACTGAGCACATCAGGCACCACGTAAGTATGGAAAATGACAAATCCTGTATGGAGTACATGTTAAAACCCTAAGTGGAAGGAGCATAAACAGGTATGACATGTTTTTGCTGCAAAATAATCCTTCACACTTCCAACTTAGTCTCCCAAATTACTTAGCTAGATGTTTATGAAACCCTTTTCATAATTTCAATATAGAAACTGTTCCTCGAGTGGCTGAAGATTTAGACTGAGAAAGTTATTCAGCAGAGATGATCAATGTAATGGGGTTCATGTTTATTCAACAAAAAAATATATGTACATCTAGTTTTCAAGCAGCATGTGAAAATCTGGCTTGCTTATATGCACTTTTAGAAACTGCCAACTACTTAAAACAATTTTATTTTTTTTAAATTATTTGTAAATACAAAAAGATGTCAAAGCTCTGAAGTTACTTGGGTCACACAGGAGAGCAGGGTCACAGGAACATGTAAGCAAAAATTATTATATCATTACTGTCTGTGGGATTCTTAACAGAGAGAGGAGAAAGCCCAAAAACCTCAGGGATGCCACTTAGATGTGTCTTAACCACTGCAAAAACAGTAACAGAGAGCAAGACTACATCAGATATAGAACTCAAAACCAATATAAGAAAAAAACATCTTTTCTTGATGCCTCTCAAGTCTGTTTCATTGTAAAATACAGTCATCTGGTTTGTACAGGAGGAATACCAACACAGCTGAGGTGATACTATGTATTCTTAATCTCTGGACCATTATAAACTTGTCAGTTGGAGTACACAGCACTCATTTCAGCAGAACAGTGCATGAATCATGTAACTTCAGCAGAGAGTGCATGCATATGTGGCAAAGTAATCAAATAACAATCAACCAATCACATAATCATTTCATGGATTCATTATTAAAGAAACATTTTCATAAACTTAAAATTAATTATTTGTAAAAATAATTACGACAATCAGAAAGCTCCCTGCACACTAGGCAAATGTGGCTGACTTATTTACCTACCTGTTAAACACCTTAATGGACCTGAATTCCCCTTCTCTCCTCTCCTATGGCTTGAGTGACAACTGAGTAATAGGATTACAGGCTCCATTCCAATAATACAGCTCAGCTACATGTAGCAAAAAATGACAGCCTGAACCTGAATTACATGGCCTGGGAATCCATCCAATTATTAACTAAAGTAACTGTTATTACCTAACCTAATCAAAGGAGAAGCAGCTGTTAATCTTTGGTGGCCTGCAGTGTAGTAGCGGTCAGACTGGATGAACTGTCTTTGTACTTGACTCCTCTACAGACAATAATTATGTCCTTTGTGATCAAGAAGGAAGAGGCTTCCTAACCTTTCAGACAGTGGCAGCAGATGGGGAACAACTGTTTGTGTGTTCATTAACAAGATAGGGTGGATTTTATCAGGGTTTGGCATCTGTGGCAACTCCAGAAGCACCACTTACCCAATGATACAAGTATGTTTGGCAAATTTGAAAATTAGCAGACTAAATAGAAAGTTCAAAATAATGTTTCCATCTCATTATCTGACATTTGGTACATAAAAATACACACAGATAAAAGAAGCCTAGAATGGTCAACAATGTAGTACATGAAAAGGCCAGCTGACCCCTGCTCTTACTTTGGTGGGTTTTGATTAACTCATTAAAGCAGCCAGGTAATACACACTGTATGCTTCTGAAATAAAACTGAATCAGGGATAAATCTCTGATTTATTCATACAAGTCAGTGGGTAATGCAAAATAACACAGACTGAAAGAAAGTGAACATCAATTAGTAACAACTTTTGGGTTTTGTGTACAACATTCCAGGACAGAAGCAAGACCAAACCACTGTACTACACAGCTGCTCCCCACCACACCACGTGGCAAACTGGAAGTTTTGTAGAACAGAAAATATGAGGTCAGAGAAACCTGCTTCATCATGAGGCACCACAGAAGTACAATTCAGTTTACGTCAGGGAAAGTAAAACCAGGATTGGATCACAGTGTGGAACTACCTCAATAGGAAGAAGACTTCTGCTAATGCATACTAACACCTAATATTTGGAAGCTGTAACTGGATGAGTTCAGGTAAGAATAAAATTATTTCTTTTTTTTCTGCCAAGAGTAATTAATGACAAGCGTAATACACTTCGGATATAGTTGACTCTCAATCATTTGAAGTTTTTAAATCAAATCTGATTATCTCCTAGAAAAATATGATCTTAGTTAAATCATAATTTATTAATTTGGTGCAGGAATTATTGGGTGAAATCCAATGTCCTGGACCAAAGCACTCACTTCCATACATTTCTCCTGTAAAAAATATTATTATTAGTTATCAAGAACAGCAGAATCAGAAATAATGCAGTGCTTTACAGCTGAAATTATATCATGTCACCTTTACTTCAATATAACTTCAGCACCCCTCATTTTGACTTTGAAATCTTTTTGAACTAACTTTAATACTCCAGTGTAAGGCCTCCCTCTAAGAAAAACCTTCTCCATCCATATTTTGATGTAGACTTAAAAAAGAGTCTTTTCCTTCACCAGCCAAAAGAATGCTTTCTGCTAGTCCTGCCTATGATGAAACTGACCTGGAAAGACTGTTGGAACAAACCTCAGGAACTAAAACTCTTCAGAATAAAACAGTTCTGAAAGAAATCCAAATAATTTGAAATATTCTATTTCTGAAAGAATAAGTCAATTCTTCCAACTATATTCTATACTTGTTAAACTGTTCACTGAAGGAAGAAATAATAACTAATTAGTAAAATATAGCTGAAATCCATCTTAAGAATTTTCTTCTTGCCTTTTATCTAGTGTTTGAAGATTCTATCTAAAATGCCAGGGGCTAAGAAATGCAGTTCAAAGCTGCCTTAGAAAAACAAACCAGACAACTGAATTCTGGGCAGGCTCCTCATTTCTTACCTCTCCCCCTTTAAATAAATACACAAGTATCTCCACATGTACATAGAAAAACCATTAGTTAGTCCTCCAGACATAAAACCTTACACAGGAAAATCACTGTAGAGTATACCAAAAATAGTATTTTCTATTAAAATACTCATTTTTTTCTCTGTAATACTTCTCTCTTGTGAAATCAGTAGTGTAAAAATATTCTATTCCACATGAGAATCTCAAACTGGTTTCCAAAAATGAGTGACTTCACCCACAATAGAATTTCAAGCACTGAACATCAATGGGAAACTGGTTCAGGATTAAAACATGACCCAGAAGAGCTCAGTAGCCTTTGCATACCATTGGGGGGAGATATTAATTTGTGTATTTGGATCTCCTCCCTTATCCATTGCTTACACATTAAAGCACCCAAGCTCTATAGGTAATGCTATACACATGGGTACAGAAAGGAGGGCTTGAGAAATTCTCCTTCACACATTATCCCACAAAGCTAAGTGCACATTCTGAAACCTTAAAGCTCATTCTGAAGCCTTAAAGATAAGGCAGCTCCACTGGTTTCTGTGCTTGCACTCCAAATGGACGAATCTCTGTGGTTTCATCAGGTGAGGATGGTTACCTACCATCTGAGATGGCAAGGTGACAAATGGGCTGTATCTTGCAGAAGGGGCTTCACTCCCTGCATGATGTCCAGTACATTGCACACTCCCATGCAGAGCTCAGCCTTCAGCATCTCAGCCATTTGGATTATACCGGTTTTTTTCACTACAATAGCTAAGGTGTAGTAGCTGCAACCTCACATATCTTACATTTAGTATAAAGGAAGACAAACATCTAAGAAGGGGTGAAAGAGAAAGTGGTTGATACTTTACTCAAATGCAATTATAAAAATGCAGCTTACTTTATTTTTTTTAATTAGATGAGAAAAAAATAAGAAAAAAAAGAGGAATTTACTGTTACACTCTCTACTCTCTGAAAGTGTATTGTTGACAAGGGACTTAAAATTGAGTGAGGGCCTAGGGACAATGCCACTGCTAAGAAATTGATAGTTAAGCTGTCCTGCAAACGCTGAATGTCACATGCTCATAAATGTAACATCTGTCTATGCAAATTATATACTTTATTCAGTTTTCTGTTTCTAAACTTCTGCCCATATTGTAAGGTAAACCACACTGGATAGGGCTCCTTACTTAACTACTGTATTATCTCATTGAATAGGATAAACCTTATTTACATCATCTCTTTCTAAGTTCTGCAGTGTCTTCTCAGTTCAACAGCAAAATCACATTTCTGTTAACGAGAACAAGACCCTCACAACCCTGTTTGAGAAGTCTCAAGAGTCAGTGAAAGGCATAAAGTAGAAGCAGGTAAACTAGTGAACTCCATGACATCTGCTGACAGTCATGCTAAGTGGCATGATGGAAAACAACCGATATTGCTTGCAAAAATAAGAACTGTGCTATAGATACTGCAAAAGACAGCACTGAGCACTACAGCACTTGTGCTTATTAAAAATAAATGTTTAGTCTGTTTAGAAATAACAGGGCATCTAGTAGGTGCATCAATTAAAGGAGGAAAGCAAGGATGATGGTTTAAGTCTCTAACACCAAACATCTGCTCCTAAATCTCTACAGTTTCATTAACTAAGGCCAGTTTGAATTTCCTGAATGATTTCATAAATAGAAGTTCCCAAACCAATATATAAAAAGCACAATTATGTTATCTTGTCCTGTTCTCTCTCAACAGTTTATTGGACAAGAAACTGTACAGTGAGTAAGAAAGTTACAGATCTCTTGCAACACTGAGTCTTAACTGCCCGTGACAGTTCACTATTGAAAGCTTTTCACTAGAAAGCAGCACTGGCTGCAGCTGAATGGAAACGATGAAATCCAGTGCAAAACTAAAGATAATACAATTATGTGGGAGAAGACAAATAGAGCAACGGTTCGTTAAAGACCTGCAGTGAAGAGCACTTGAAGCCTACAGACAGCTGTCAGAGGGATTGCCTTGGGAGCTCCCTCAGACTATTTGCCCATTACCCATCAGATGTAGAATTTTGTACATATGCCATCAGGCTAACTCCAGTTCTTTAGAAACTATAATAATAATCACTTTACTACGATCTCTAAATTGACATCTGCTCATTTGTATAAATGTGTCTGAGTAGGACATCTCACCACTGAGAAATCAGTACCTGTACTTTAATGACATTAAAACATTTATCTGTTGTACTGTAAATGCTTAGTGAAGAAACTCTGCATACTTCAGAATATATCTATATCCATTATATCCATTCTGATATGATGTATTAGCTCTAAACTGACACAAAAGGGGAAAAAAAAAAAAAGAGCAAAAGGCCACAAATAGTACAGCACAAATGACCTAGAAGCTGAAACATTCAATCACATCCCACAAAAGCAGAAATCAACTACACACATTGTGCACAGTAAATTAACCTCTAAATAATCTTGGAATAAGTACACTGCAGAGCTTATCTGTGAACTAAACTTGCCTTTTAATACCATTTCCAGCAAACAAGTTAAAAAATAGTCTGTGGCTGACCTCTAGCAACAAGTTCCTTTTTAGATGTTCATCTTGAGGAAAAGGTTAATCCACCGATTACAGAAACTCTGAGCAAACGAATTATTGATGATAAAGAGGTGCCTTTTCCAACCTGCAACACACAACATACATCTGACCTCTTGACTTTCTCCTGGCAGTGACAGGAAATGGCTGTTGGGTAGAAAGCGCTGTCCAAAGAGCTCCTCCTCTGTTTGCATATTGCCTGCTCTTTGAACTCACAGCCACTGTGCTGCTACCACCAAATCTGCTGCCATAGTTGATCCTATTGGGTGATGCTTCTACTACTAGTAGCAGTTTAGACTACAGGCAATTAAGACAGTAGCTACAGTACAATGCACCATTGTAGAATCCCAAAACGAAAAATCGTCTCAAAACAGCCACCCTGACAACTGGACATTGCTCTTTGGTGGGGTCCTTGTTTGATAAGCCATCTGGTTTCTGTTCTTGCAAGGGGAGCCCCCTGTTGGGAGGCCACCCTGATAAGTAGGAGCAAGATGGACCCTGCAGAGGCAGAGCACCTGCTTGTGAAAGCCATGTGTAAGGGCACCAAACAGGTTATGTGCACAGAAACAAAGGTCATTGCTTGGTCAACCCTGCTGGGGGGACTGAATGATCACAGGGACCCCCACTCCCCACCTTCACATTTCCAGAACATTCCTGAACCCAACACTGAGTCTGTGCAAAGTTGGCCAAGCCTCACCCAGAAGAGGGAGAGCCAGATGGCATCAAAGGGGCAGCCTGGGAATGCTGGGTGTGCGCACCCACTATCCAAGGGCCACAGTGGCCTGCCAGGATTGCTGCTGGATCCAAGGGTGATGAGATCTTCTCTATGGCCTTTTTTTTTTTTTTTCTCTCTCTCGCTTCATCTCCCTCTCTCTCTTTCCTTCCCTCCCTCTTTGTTTCTAACCTTATTCTCAGCACATACAGATAACATTTCTAATTTTGCTTAGCTTTTGTCAGTTGTAAACTGTTGTTTTGAGAGTACAATTTTACTAAGTTGTAACCTGTTGCTGTGAAAGTTGATATTGTTGTGTGGTTTTTTGACAAGGTTTATCATCTTACTCCATTTTTTGTATAACTCCATGTTTTGTATAACCCTCCTAGGTAATGGTCTTCCTCTTAGAGTATCATGCAGAGAACGCAAGATGCTAATCTCACTCCATGGGTTGTTAAAAGAGATTAACTGAGAGAGGGTTGACCTCACCTCTGGCAGACTTCAGCCAGTAGACAACCATACTCCAGACTTTGAACACTGCTGAGCCTTCTTCAAATCATGTTTTCCTGGCACTGCGCATCGTTAGCACTCAGTGCTGAACATGTATTTATTAAAAATCTCACAGTTAAAGGGTTTAAAGAAGGGAATTCATTTTGAGGAGGGTTACTTCCATCTCAAAGTTTCCATCAATTAAATCTGCTTCATCAATTCCCGAGTTCATGTTCCTAAACTCCGTTTCTGCACTTTCCTAAGGATGGCTAATGACTAGATGAACACTTCCAAGATGAGATGCATAAATACAGGATTCTCTATGTTACCTTCTGTGTTAGCAAAATTACTCAACTTTTGGTGGTAAAATACAGAGTTCCAAGGGCCTGAATTCTAGTTTTCGCTGGTAAAACAGACTTAGTAAGTTTTGCAGTTCAACACAGTTGATAAAGTTTGGATTTTTACTGTAATTCATTTTAAACTGTTATAATTCAGCTTTCCATTTGATTAATGATTTGCCTTCAAGTGATATCACTGTACCTCTGGAACTGGCTACTGTAGGAGTATCCAAAGTTGAAAAATTCATAGATGGATTAAAAAAATTGTCCATCCTGTACAGAAATACATCATATGTTTAGCTAAAAATAAGCCTGAAATTATAACTTTTCGTTATCTATAAAAAGTAAGAAGAGAAACTACTTTCATAAAGAACAAAACCCAAAGATGTTGATGAAAGCAGTTAAGATAGTGAGTGTTTAAAGAGTTTACCACGAAATGCCCGCAACCCAATATAAAAGCAGGCTTTTTGGTTGTAAAGCAAAACACTATGTATCAAAAACTTGATATGACTAAGAGTGAAAAGACACATATCACACAAGTAAGAGAAAGGCAGCAGGTCACAAGATGACAGGACCGTTGACTCCGCAGGGTCCCATGCGCCGTAGCAAGGGTGGAGGTGGAGAGGGCAAAGGACTGATGGGGGTTTGGGGTCTTTTTCTGCCCTGCTCTCTCCCACAGCCATGAATCTGCCTTGCCAGCTCCTGCCAGAGGTCACCCTTGCTGCTGGGAGGCTCTTGCCACAGCAGCTGAGCCCAACTGCTGCTCAAACACTGGAGACTGGCCACCCCACCTGCACTACAGACTAGTATTAAATGCAGAGAACACAAACAACAGTGTCTCATAAATATGTCTAACTATGGGCACGTGGCTACTTTTTTTTTTCTTTATGAATACTGTACGCATGTCTACTTCTATTTTCCCCTATAGAACACTCTGTATGATTGCCCTGTATGATAAGTCTTGACAGAATACATACTGACCACCTATGTAAATAACCTAACGCAGCAGAACCAGGAGAGAAGCTGCTGTAAGAAGCTCAGGAGGAAAAAAAAGCTGTTTAATTTCTCAGCACATTGGTATGAGAAGTGCCACAGAATTGACTGAACCTGATGGCAGAAAGATATAGGCAGCCTCCAACAGGAGAACTGATGTTGAACAAAACTGGAGCCTATTTGTCCAACAGAAAAATGAACAATATTTAAAGCCTGTTTTGAACAGAGCCATAACTAAACACAAAACTTTTTTTTCTGCTTTTAAATTAACTCATTTAGCAGGTAGTATCTTTGGCCTTAGAAGTTATATCAGTATTAAACAAAATAAAATATTATGTAGGCGTTTTTCTTCCAAAAAAGACAATTGGACTTGTAACTAGATGTATTACTTCTACGGATTAAGAGGCCATGCAGTTGTCTCTGCCAGCAGTGTCCTCTAGTGGAGAAATGGGAGACATTAAGGAAAAAAGAAAGCGTAAGGCTGCATCACTGAAATCACCCTGTTGAGGAAAACACAAACATCTCTCAATCATTAATGTGCCATAAAAGTTAGGCATCTCGAGCCAGCTTTGTACTACTATAATAATGCTTAAACATAAGTAACTTTTTAAAGCTTCAGTCAGGCTGAGAAATGAACCCCTTCCAAGGCCATATGCAATAGTTGCTCAAGTGTGTTAAATAAGGTATGGATAGTGTGCCTGTGGGTGCACGCATGCATATACATGAGATCACAAAATATAGACCACATGGCTGTAATTTGGGCAAAGCCAGTAGTCCACGAGTTAGGTAAATTCACCAAAACACTGATCTTCACCCTTTTTCATATGGAATGCCCTATGGTGCTTTTTCTGATTTAGTAAGAGGGTGACAGATTAATTGACACCTTCTGCAATTTCTCCAGCCCTCAATGAATTAATGTATCAGACTTCATGCTGCCTACCTTCAGAGGTGTACTATCCTTAACACTTAACTAGGACCTGTAGCTTGCCCGAAGAAATGCTCTGGTACTGAAATGAGGAAACTGTCTATTTACTATTCTCAAACTCATCTATAATTGTCTTTATTCCTCTCTTCATCTCTTCCTTTTCCTACATAAAAGCCAACAAAACAATTTTGTGAGGGAAAAAGAATCACAGTTGTTTTAGGACCACAGATCTTTGGTACCATCTTATTCTCAGCTGACCTTTCAATGCTTCAAAGACAAGAATTCTTAAATTTGAAAAGATTACTAAACAATTACTCTGTCTGCTAATGCTCCTGCTTTCTTCAGAGACACTGACCATCCTTGCCCCTAAGGAGCTGCTTAACAGAAATAAGTTAAACTTCAATCAATTGTTTTTAGCCAAACTTTAGGTTTAAAATTTGCTGCTTCTAATTCACACTTAACAATTTGCTTCACAAACGTCAAGCTACGGTCTGTGTGCTTTACAGATCGTCTGATTTTTCCAGTGACAAACTAGTATAAAATACACTATTTATGTCACTCTTGCTTATCTTATGAATTCAAACTTCCTTCTAAAGTTTTATATCAGATTTCAGTATCTTATCTAATACTCATTCAAAGCAACAATGATTATGTGCAGCAATGATGCCACATCCAGTTCAAACAAAATCCACAGCAAGTTAAGAAAAGCTTAACGATACATTCTTGACTTCCAGCTGGTCCAGAATTCTATTCTTCTGAAAAATAAAACCCAGCCATTATATTCTGTGTTTCTCAATTCTTTGATGGCTACACTACTCTGCTACACTGGAAACATGAAGCTACGCAGGTGCTTATGTCAGCTTCTCATATTTTTCAGCACCAAAATCAAATGCATGAGAGTTTGAGAATCACAACTCCCACTGTATTCTTAAATATAATTAAATAACTAACAATACTGAGTATTTATAGCATACAGTATTTGCTTCTAAAATCTATTTGGTCTGTGTATATATTAATATATATATACACATACACACAGATGGGACAATTTTAAATGTCTGTAGAGACTTTTGAATAAATTTATCATGAAAGCTACAAAAGCTTACACGTTCCATTTAACATTGCTGTTGTTCCCTACCATAGTTCTTCATCAGTTTTTAATTTTACTGCCTCAGTTTCTAATGATTCAAAGTTTGTATTATTGGGGAGAAAAAAAATCTGCAGTTGCCAGCCAAGCAATTTAGTGTGCCTTCCAAAAACTGGCCTGTCAGTCTTCACACAGGCTGTGGCCACCACACCCAATGGCCTGACAGCTTAGAGAATGAAACATAAATAGTGGGCTCGCCTGTGCTATTAAAGCCAACCATTTCTAACAGTCTTTACAATGGGATAAACACTGTCTGTCTAGAGTCCCCATGTATTTGAAAGCTATGACAAACATTTTCCTGAAATGTAAATAACTGACATCATGACTGCTGAAGCAGAGGGCTGAAAAAAACATCTAAAAATCCCAAACCCAAAAAAAGTTGCCTGACACAAACCAAACCATTAATCGTCATTGAGAGAGAGCACATTTTAGAGATCAAAGGCATTGAGATAATAATAATAATTAAATATATATATATATATTAAAGCACTGCAGTCAGTTAATAGCTCAAATTCACACATTTTTCAGTTACATAATTATGCCTTTTTCTAAGGAAGTATTTGTTTTTCTCCTGAAATCCTTTTCTAGCAAGAATACTATTCTGAGTTAGTATTAAAAGTAAGTATCCTGAAACTTAACCTGCTGAAAAGGAGCTACTTTTACATTTGTATGAAGAGACCTGGTAGGTAACTATAGGCACTGCAGACCAATTTATTAGAGGCCTCCTCTTTGAGTCTTCTGGTTCCATTTTACTTCCACACTTTAACAACTTAAGTTTGTGATCACCATTATTTACTGAGATTTTTACAGTACTAGAAGGAGATTAGGGAGACAGCCACCCACAAAACTGCACAAAATCATGGCAAATTTCGTGAGCTTCAGAACCAGTGAAATCTTGTTTGTCAGGTCTTTTTGTGCCTTGTGAGGGATGTGAGAGCTTCAGTGTGAACACGGATAATACCTCCATCTTTCCCCTGTGGGCTGCTGTGGCTGCAGCTCTTTCCTCTGCAAGATCTGTTTTACAACTTACGCTGTGAAGATCTTTTTCAAACTAGTTGTCTGATGAGAAACTTAAAAAGATACTTCCAGTTAAACAGATTAACTGCTGCACCTGGATTCCAAACATCATGAGGTTCCCTCAAGATCATATTGA
This sequence comes from Chaetura pelagica, assembly GCF_000747805.2. Classification (NCBI taxonomy): domain Eukaryota; kingdom Metazoa; phylum Chordata; class Aves; order Apodiformes; family Apodidae; genus Chaetura; species Chaetura pelagica. Next base: position 783,436 of record NW_009952711.1, on the reverse strand, counting down.
CTCTCTCTGTAATATTCCCAGTCAGAAGGATGGGAGAGACATTAAGGACTTGTCTAGATGTCACATGTAAGTATTGCACAAATCTGACTGAAGTGATTTAACTGCAGTTTTTAGCTGCAACTGAGCCAGGTGAAAAGATTACTGCCCTCAGCTGCTTGTCACTATCCTTACTGAAGGTAGGATCCTTGCCATGTTCCTCAGAATAACAGTTACCTGATATCTCTGTCTAGTCCAGGACTATCAAAATCACCTAGAATACTTAAAATGTTTTTAAAGTAGGACTTTTAAAACTTGGACCCCCCAAAACCCTTCTAAAAACAAATCTGAGGAAGAACCTTACGGAAGTGATGTTCTGTCAGCAAGTCTAAGAATGACCATTCAAGGATGAAAAACCTAGCTCAGGTGCATAGCCTTAGAAATACATGTACTTCAGTCTGTGTAGCGTCCAGTGTCTACACAGCAGAAAATGGGGGTTTTCTTGTTGTTGTTTTTTTGTTTTGTTTTGTTTTGTTTTAATCAGTAAATCTCCCCTCTGTAGATTGAGGGAAATAAATGACTTAAATGACTGAGGGAAAAAATGGACTTAAACCTGCACCTGTAGTCACACTAACAGGATACACAGTTTTAAATATACTGTTTTCTGAAAGTGTTCCCCACATTTCTGTATGAGAGCCCAAGTCAAACTTGAGCAGCAAGTCCAGGATTCCTTGCACATCTGAAACACACTGCTGCCCTCAGTAACAGATATGTAAAATTAGTCCATCAAAGAATTAACATGTATAAAATCAAAGAACTGTGGAAGCAAAACTGCTTTAGGCCTTCAGTTTCAAACACCAGCTCTGCCCTTCTTTAGGAGGAGACAGGAGTTTTCCTTTCAGCATCAAGGCCCATTCATGGGAGATCTTAAACTGAGCGTTATCAGATCTTATTAAGAGCTTGAAGAGTCCCAATGACAATCTGCCAACATCAAGCTGGGCTTTCTGGTAACATTGGCATGAGTTCTGCTGTTTTCTCTGCATGTGTTTGTTTTTTATACATACTTTTAAACAAAGCAGAGGTGAAAGTGAATACAACTTCCTTACAGGACTTGTGCCAGAAAAGATGAGAGAGACTATGCACAAAACCCAGGACTGCCTTCCAACAACCCAGAGCACACTCAAAGCAGCACCCTAGCAGTATGTGTTGTAGATAGGTCTTGGGGACAGCGTATCAGGCACAGACAACACCAACTAGGTTTGTACCTCCTGCTTGATGTTACTAGCAAAAGCAAGGGGTCAAATATATTTAAAACTGGACTGACACTGTAGTTTATGTTTGTTTCATTAAAGCACATGTGAACCACAGATTGTATGCAATCATGACCATACCCTGATCCTGATCCTCAACACCTGCACTCCAACTTGCTTACTTACACTTTTCTGGCATTGGATGCAATACTACCAGTAGTTGTAGATCTTGATCCAAGACAAAGTGGACATACCAAGAAGTGTCTGGATAACTAACAACCACTTGAGGCAAAGCAGCTCCTCGTCCATTTATTAGCACTCAAATCATGCATTGAATCCAAAGTGAAAGTGGTCAGTTTTGCTGTGTGACATGGGGAACTAGCAGCAGCCCATGACTTCTGTGTTAATGAGCAGCAGGTACAGTGCTACAATAAACACAGACAGGACTTCAAAAAGCCATAATGGTTAAGATGTACATTTTTCTGAGAGACACAATTCTCTAATCTGATTATCTAGAGGGTATGCTGATTAAAAAAGATAATAATTCAATTTTTTTTTTCATTAAAGAAACTCTTCTTGCTGTATTGGTGAAATCATTTGGCCCCACATGCAGAATCTGCTTATGTCCAGCAGAGCAGGAAGGCATGCAACACAAAAGCAAGTCTGACCACAACAATCATGCAGGCATTCCTCATCCTAGAATGTTCTCATGGTATAAAAGAAGTTCAGAAGGGAGAAAAAAAAACCTTAGTCATTACTATGAAACACAGCAGATGAAGACAAAGTCCAAAAAGGAATTTTCAATTCTACCTGAAGTGAAAACACAGTGAGACAGGGTTGTTAATCTTTCCTATGTAGCTTTTTTGTTTGCATAAAGGACGCCCCCCCCACTCTCTAATGCTCTTAGCACAGTCACAGAATTCCTAATGTGCTGAATAACCCGCTCTTCTGTTGAGAAATATAATGGTATTTATTTTTCTTATTTACTGTTATCAACAGCAGCTCAGCATTTTATTTCATAGCTTATAAAACAAATCTTTATTTCCCTGGAGAGACAGCATAAATTTTTCAGTCAGTGTAAACTATAAACAAAAGGAAAATCCAATGTTTCACAGAGTGACGGGAAAAAGGCATTTTTGGATCAATTTTGTTTTATAATACTTCTGTATGACTTCTAAGCCTGAAGAATTTCTAGTAAGTGGCAAGGATCTATTGTAGTGAACTCTGTCCTCCCTCAGGGCAATTCTTCATGCAACCCAGGCCATTAGCAAGGGTAAATCAATGTTATCCGCTCACATACTCTGACAGCTTGTGTGGTTCCCACTCCCTCATTCCTTCCCCCACATTATGGTATATTTTTATGCTCTCCAGGGAAATTCAATTAACAGTATCAGTCTCCTCCTCTCAGTCGACGACTGACACCATCAAGATTCTCCTCACCACCCACTGCCATGTAAGATGTGTCTGCTGATTTCTCAACTCACAAGTTAACAACAGAATTACTACCTACTTTTATAAATGACTATGTAGGATCTGTGCTGTAAACACAGTGGAAGCTATTGAAATCAATCTTTCTTGACCTTATTGATTGGGATACTTGGATATAATACTACTTGTCCAGGGGTAATGTCTTGGGGGTAAAAACCCAAATCAACATCAAAATAATGTGTGTTTATTAATACTATCAGATTCATCTTTTAATTCCCCACTGCAAAGTCAACAAGCAGTAAAATGTTGGGAACAATTAATGATTATCATTTAGCTGCAATCCATGTCTCATTTTAAAAAGTGTCAGAAAACATCTACTGATGAGAGGCTGGATACAATGCCACTTTCCAAAACCAGTTTCCAAAAATGATTTAGGTAACTTTTCAAAATAGGTACATCCTTTTTATAATCTTCATGCAACAACATTTCTGTTTTTTGAAACAAATAACCAATTTTTCGACTATAATAAACACTGCAAAATTTCAAAATGTCACCAATCTTCCAAAAACACTATTAAACTTGATCATCAGCTCAAAGTAACTAACAGAATACACAGCGGAAGCCTGTGCATCCCAGGCGGCCTTGAGTATTTAAAAGCAGATGCCATTAGCAACGGTGTTCCACATTGACTATGCTGTGAAAAGCATTAGGCAGAGCTCTCATCTTCACAGATACCAACTCTAAACCACGAAACAACACCCTCCTGAGATTTCACTCTAAACTACTTTTCATCATTTCTTGATTACAGATATGAAAGAGAAGTATTTTCTTACGGTTAGAGAGGGAACAAAATAAAAAGTTCTAGCTGAAAACTCAAAATACCATGGTCGTAGTGGAGCACAAAACCACATAAACAAGGCAAAGCACTGAGGCAGCAGACTGACCATGATGAAACAGTAAAAAATATGCAAATGCTATTAGTTAAAAACATCCATAAAACAAAAATTATGCTCTACAAACATGACACATCACCAAAATTCAAACCAGAGAAAAATCCATATACATACACATCACATCTTTATCTTCTATCAAAGACCTACTGGCTTTGCTGTACTCTGGGAAAACTCAACAGATTTGTGCTCCTTCAAAACTCAGCTGTAACACCATGACATGGTGGCTGTGGCAGCCAAGCTGGCTCCTGTTCTTTGTTCTGTTCTTTACTAATTGTTTTGGGCACTTACTGTAAAAGCTGTTTGTGGGTATGCACTATGAACTAGACATCTGAAATGGCCCAGGTGAAAAACAATCCTAATGAAATACAGTGGAAGTACAGTGGGTGATCTAGAATCAGTCCAGTGTGTTTCCAGCACTGCTGCAAAACTGCCTATATAAAACCTGGTGTCTAAATAAAAACATCCACTGCTGCAACCAACAGAGAAAAATGTAATAGCAGACACTGCTTGTTACATGGAGGTCAAATATTCATCAACATATGTTTAAAACATTTCCAAATCCAAACTCATGGCATTTGAGGCAACACAGTTTATAGGTTAACCATAAGTTGTAGAGTAATAGTCACAATACCTCTTTTTCCAGAATACGAGAGATCTCTCCTAAAGTCCTGTCCAGAGCAGACACCTTGTTGTTCCCCACCGAGCAGCTATCCTGCATTTGGAGGTGCTTTAAGAGATCTTTTGCTAATCGTTGTAACCTTCAACAGTAAACAGAAAACAGAAAGCAGTTAAAGCAAAGAATCTCCTGATAATATAAAGTTTCATCTTTGCAATGAAGCTCTAACTGCATTTCAATCAGCAATCCTGAAAACCTGTGTAAAAGTATTATAATCCATACTGACCTGCATGTAAATATGCAATAGAGCAAGGAGATAGAGTCATCTTAGACTGTGACACCTCACTATCTACTTTTTCAGTAAATGGCACAGAAATAGTGTGAGCAGTACAGCCACAAAGGTGCTAAATTCTTCATTATCTACATTCCTGTTGCTATTCAAAAGAGTTAATTTTCCTATTCTCCCTCCACAGTTACCCTGATAAGTTTTTGCCACCTTCACTTTGAATATAGTTTCCTCCTCCTTTTCTTCTATCATTCAATTCTTTCTGCCCCCTTAGGTGAGATAAGTAAGGGAAATAGAACAGCAGACTACTTGGCTAATTTCTTATAGGCACTGTAAAAGAAATGGCTTTTTAGAATTATTTGAGTAACTAAAAAGTAGTGGCTTTGCAGACTACCTCAGAAAGGGCATTTTATTAATGAGGGTCAGTAATGAAGCCAAAATGTAGTGGTGGGAGAGATGGAGACACACGTGGGTTAGGATTAATTTCCATTTTACACAACTACATCTGGGCTGTTCACCCATGCTCTCCTGCTAGGCAGCAAGTACAAATAATGATTTGCAGAATTTTGAGTCTTGGACTTCGTATCAACTAGTCAGCTGAATCTACTAATAATCAGTCAGGATTCTTCTATGACAAGAAAAATAAAGGGAGATTATATCTTGACGAGATTTTCTGCACTGCTATTTCCTTTGTGGAAAATGAGGTTGGACGAAACCTCTGCCTAACTCAGTAAGCCCTGAACTAAAATAAGAAAGAAAATTAAAAGCCGTAACACAAATAGCTGCAGGACTTGGACAGTAAATCAGATGACCACCAATTCTGCTGAGCATAAGGAGTAGATTGCAGCTCCAATGAAAAGTCAAATTGCTGCAGTCCAGAAAGATGATCTAGAAGCAGAGAATTTCAGGTGTTCTCACAGAATGTGATTTAGAGTTGCCTTGGCAATATCCTAGTGCATTAACCAAAAAATAAAGACTTCCTGCCTTTGAAATATTTACCCAAATCTATGATTAAAGCGTATATAAAGCACTGAAACAACCCACCATACTATATTGTAACTTCATCAGACAGAAGACAGGGTTTTCATTTGCCTCATATAACATCAGAGGAATGGAATTTAACCAGGATTAACCACAGTGGCTAAAGAAAAGGACTCTCCTAAGCTACATCAGGCATCAGCATGTCTAAGGTTTATCTCACCAGGACTCAAATAGAAAATAGTCATCTTCTATTGTTAATTCTGTTGATAAATTCCCTTCCTACATAAATTAAACATCACATTCAGTTTCTAATATCAGTTTAAAAAAAAAAGAAAAAAGCTGTACAACACATAAGCTTTCAGGAAAACTTCCAGCTTTCCATTTCTTCTGTAAGTCTTTCTGGACACTTTTACCAAAATTCAAACTTTCTAAGTGTGTGTCGTTCAGCATCATACAGTAAGAAACATGAAGAGTAAATTTTCAGTTCTGCCACATTAAAGAATTACATCCTCATACCCTACTGAATGTTGGTCATCTGCCAAAGAAAGGTAACCTATGCCATGTGATCACATGGGGAACAGAGGGAAATAAAAACTCCCTCCTACCACCACTTGAAACTCGGAGAAATTATTTTAATCTAATGTCCTTTACACTTACTTCTTGGCAACATCAGAGAAATAGGAATAATTTTAGTACTGTTTCAAGGATGTGAAATCTATATGAGATGACTTGTGCTTAAATACAGAATTTATCATTGCTATGAATGCATTTGGAAAGAGAGAATTCTCTGTACATACTGCACTCCTTGTGCACTCTTTGTATGCACTATGGATTAATACAGCACAGTATCAACACCTGATCTAGTGTATATATGGAAACACCATTGTGTCCAAATCCAAACATTTAAATAAAATTATTTCATCCTCTGTCTCCCAGTTTGCATCCTCCAATGCTTACTATGCCATATAGGGAATGATAAATGCAAATTTACTGGGTTAAACAGAAAGGAAAGTTAACGTCTTTTTAACTAAAGTTATTCACATCTCATCAATTAATATTTTAGTATTGCTCAACAGGTAACTGAGAATGCAGAAGAAACATCAGAAAGGTCATAAGGCACTGATTAGTGTTGGAACATTAGCATAGCATAAACTTGAATAAATAGCACATTCAGCAAATACAACTACATGATCTGATCCTTTTGTACTGCAAATGGGAAAATGAAAGATACTAAAATAAAATATTTATATAGCAAGTATATAAATAAAACAGAGAATTATATGAATTAAGGGTTTCTTTGTAGTACGGGCTAAATATTTTAGCAGGTTTTATACATTTTATAGGCTAAAATAAAAAGATCTCTTCATATTTATAGGCCACATTTCTTCTCTAGAAAAAAAGCCTTGAAATAGTGACATCAGTACATTTCAGCACTTCCACAATTCAACCCATGATTTCTTGGCTATACACTGCATGCAAGGAAGGATTAGTAGGACTGGCAGAGCACTGGATTCTCTGCAGTTCCTGTTCGGAAGGAGCGGTTCCTCCTCCCACACGTTCCTTCCGAGGGTGGCCAGATGCCAGCCAGACACACAGCCCCAATTCTTCCCGCTGCAGCCCCTGCCTGGAGAGAACAGTGAAAGTCTGTGGCAACTCCTGCCCAGCCTGACCCAGAGTTCTGCTGTACCCTCCTAAAGCAACTCCCAGCTCCTGCACTGTCTTGTCCTGCCTGAGCAACAGGAATGTACCTGGGGCACCTCTGGCTACACCCACTGCTCTAGGGACACAATGGAAACACCACTCTTCATCTCAGCATAGTCCCCAGCACTGCTAGACATAAAACATCTACATCTGCTGCTTTATAAACCTTCAGTTTTTTAAATGGAAGCTCTTTGGAAAATTATGAAAAATTCCTGTAGAGATTATTTTCTGAATTAATTTGAATCCCTGTAAGAATGATCTAGCAACTCTCTGCAGATGAAATCTACTACCCACCAAACAATAAAGTAGGTATTAATTTATTTATTTTTTTTCAAGTTTATTTTAGTTTTATCTTATTAACACTTTGGCTCTTGTATAGCTCACACAGGTGTCTGGAAACTCAATTTTGTACAAATACTCCCAGCTTCAGACATCATCTATTTTTTTTCCCAGTAATAAGTATGTTGGTATAATAACTTATAACTGGCCTAACTGGACCCTGGCCTATAAGGTTAGTTTATCTTAAGAATGCACTGATATACCATAAGGAAAATAAGAACTGCGTTGTTAAAGGCATTTACTTTGGGGTCTTTGCAAGAACAAACTTCACATGATATTCAATATATTTCCTCCAGCGGAAATGCTATCTGAAGTATCCCTTCATACAGTTTAAAAAAAGGGTAAGTAAAGATAAATACATGAAAAAAAAAAAAAGTCTTTCTTGTATGAGGAGAGACTGAGTAAAGTATTAGACAAGAGGGTCATCTTTTTCCCCTGCAAACTTTAGGCATATGGCAAACATTCCTTACATTACTTTCCCTGCGTGTATTAAAGGATGATCATTACACTTTGCTACCTGCACATTGCTTTAAAACTGAAAAATAAGGCTTTTGGGTTAGCAGATACTAAATAGAAGTAAATAACATTCCAGCTTTGTGAAAACATGTTCCTTTTCTTTAAAAAATGTGCTCTGATGGAGACCAGAGAATGCTGCAAACAGAAAGAGCCATCACCAACAGACTTCTTGACAGGCTAAACTTACAGACTGGACACTAAGTAATTAAATTCACATCAATTCCCAGAGAATACAAATTAATACTACATATCCATCAGGAATCCAGCAGCATTTATAAACTGACCTAAGTGCCACTGGTGACCAAGCAGCTAATTCGAGTGGAGAGAGGCTAAAGAGCAACAGAGTGGCTGCTCCCAGGTAGGCCTTTCAGTTTAAAGTCCCTCTCGGCCCATGAAATAGTTCAGAGACCAACGTATCTACCAAATAAGGCAGGATTTTGAATTATCTCCCCCCACACCCACACATTAAAGAACCCATTTTTAAAAATAGATATTAAAAAAAATTAATAAATCTCTTACAGACAATCTAAAACTCTTGTTTCCAAAGAACTACTTAGAGCTTTTCACAGCCCCACTCAGGAATCAGATTCAGTGCTCTGAAACTGAAAAAGGTCTACATACCATGTCTATCAAAGCAGGATAAAGCCTGTCTGCTTATTGATAGCAGTGTATTACCAATGTAAAGCTTATAAAGCACTTGGATCAGTGCTTCCTTAATGCAAAAGGAATTATAAATCTGCAAACCATAAACAAACAGTACTGAAACAATCTATCAGCTGTAGCAGGAAATCAGTGCTCTCATAATATTAAGGGGGCTTAATCTTAAAGGTGATCTAAAAAGGCTTTTTACCTGCCAAAGGCTAATTCTGGGGTCTGTCTTACTTCTGTAACAACTGACAACATGACTAAGAACTAAAATCAGATAAGAAATTGCATTCCATAAATGTTTTTAGTTGTTTGCAAAGACACAATCAATTTGGGAGGGTATGAGAGAGTAAAGAAATGTGGCATAAGCAAGGAAGCATAAGTGAAAGTTATTTTTAATTATTTCATTCTAAACTGCATTTGCTTGTTAAGCAAACAAACAAATATACCAATTGTGTTAGATTTTAACTGGAATTAAAAACATTCTCATGTTAAAATCCCACAGCCCACTAAATTAAAAAGTATTCTCTGTTTATTGGTATACTTCCACTCCAATCTGAACACCTCAAACCTTCTTTTGGTATAAACAAAAAGTACTGGCATTTGTTTTGACATAAAGAACACATTTAGCACCCTCAGTTTTTACCCACTTTATTTTACGACATGACTTTTCTCAATAACTCTGCAGATCTCCTGAGAGTGTGTGTTGGAGAGCTGTTAGAGGACTCCTAGTATTGGCAAGAGTTTGCTTCTTCTCAGCCAGGTACAGTAGCAGTCAATATTAGCTCACAGTACAGTACACTGTGTGCTGGCTAAAAGGGCAATAGTTAAATGTTGTCATAGCTTCTCAATGTGATAATGTTTGAGTGAAGATCTACTTCTGTTTGTTTCTTTGAGCTAATTCTTCTTGGTTAAGTAGGATTCTGTACTTAGTTCTATTTCAAGGATGTTTTCCTATTAATTTTGCCTGTATTAAGAATATGTTTCTCCATGTGAACAGATATGTTCTGGGCTCAATATCTTGCTTCATGAAATTTCTTGCCCTCTCATCCTTTCCTTTAGAGAAAAAGATAAAACCATCCTTCCCCATCCTTCTCCCATTTTGCATTACGCACTGTGTAAAGTAAATTTTACTAGAAGTGAACTGTGGTCCTGGTTGAGTCACAGACAGTAATCTATTTCTTCTTAAATAGTTGGTTCATACTCAAGTTCCCATTGCTACCCCTTTGGTATTAAAGGTTGCAAACATTTAAGCCCTGATGGCAGGTAAAAAGTTGTGTAATTTTGAAAACAGCAGTAACTATGACATCTGAAACTATGTTCTAAAAATTTAGATTAAAGCATCTGCTAGAGCACTAGATTTCTCCATGAAGACTTCAAAAGAAATCTCCCAGAATATCTGTGATAAAAGTGAGCTACACCGTGGCCATCACGCTAGTTCACATCTAAAAGGGTACAGGCCTAACAGAGGCAATAAAGGAGGAAAATGAGAAAGGAGATTGAACAGGAGATTCTGCCTATAAGCACACTAGCATTTCATTCATTAAAGAGAAATGAAAATGCTAAAATCAGGATCAGTAAAGAGATTACAAGAAAAATAAATAAACCTGGGTTCTGTTGCACTGCAATTGAGACACAACAAGTACAGCACTGATAATCAAAAGTCAGAAAGAAACTAAAGTGGAAATACTGCAGTTTATCAGTATTTTCAGAGTCACTCAAACGCCCCACATTTCTACTTTCTGACAACTACACACTATTTTTTTAATTTTCTGGTAGCAAAGAAAATCAAAACACAGAAGCTACAAATCTAGAAGTCTTAATCTGCCATGAAACTAATCTTGAAAATTGAAATGCTGATTATTAAGAAACTAAGCCAACAACAGAAGCTCCTTCCCCATGTGTTTATGCAGGTGTGCCATCTGGTGGAGATCTTTCATTTTCTTATGTCAAACCTCAATGATGGATTTTTATTATTTTAAAATACATACTGAGATTCAGCAGCAGGTTTTCAAACTATTGAAACATCTATGTGAAAGATAAGGCATACAGACTAGTTGTATACAGCAAGGATCTGAACATCTTAACTAACAATAACTGACAAAAAAATGCTACCTTCAAGTACATCAGCAATTTAAAAGAAATAACCATTAAAAATACAGGATCTGGAACACGTTATCACCTCAGTCTGAAGACAAAATATCTCCAGCCTGGAAAGTACTTGTTAGTTCAGGATTAAGGTATTTTGAATCCAGCTGTTGACACACTACAGCCTCTTGACTGCCCTGCCACAGACTTTTTGAACACAAGGGTAAAAAAGGCACACCATCTGCCCAGCATCCTGCCTAACAATGACCTGCAAACTGATGTCCCAGGAAGCCTAACAGGACAAGCACACCTAATCCTCTTTACTTATCTGTTTCTTGTCACAATTTTTAACTCAAGAATCTCTTGGGCTGGATGTGCTTTCCTAGAACTGCAGTAAAGCAGGCAAATCTGTGCGATTTTTGTCAGTGAGTTCCATCCATCTAATAGCAGACTACACAAAGAATCACTGTCTTTGGTTTCTTTTGAACCTGGCTTCATGCTGTGCTCCCTCATTTTGGTACCAGGAAAGACAGCAAGCAATTGACACCCATCTTTCCCATGCTGTTTATGTCCTTATAGATCTCTTTAACATAACCCTGTTAAAACTTCCTCCCATTATCACATTTTTCTCCAGAATAAAAAATATTATTTTATTTAATCTCTAACAGAATATTGTGCTTTCCTTCCTTGCCTTCTCTCTACCTTTAACAATTCTAGCATATCCTTTCTAAGATGAAGAACGAAAACTGCAAGTGGTATTTGTAAGATTTAGATGACCCAGGCATTTCTACATAATAACATTCTTTCTTCTTTTTTGCACCCTTCTAAGTAATTTTAGAATGATAGAATGGTTAAGGTTGGAAGAGACCTTAAAGATCAAATGTTTTAGCAGTTGATTTCCTTTAACAGGTCAGAGTACTGAGCTGGAACTACCCTTCACTTTTGAAAGTTAAAATTCCACTTTGTATGTGAAGACAAAATTGTGTTCTGCCTTCCACCTCCATTGTGTAGCTGAAGGAAAAATTGCATTTATAAGCTCTAAAAAAATTGCATTTTTAAGCTCTGACCTTTTGGTCACAGAAATTAGAATTACAAATTCATCTGCAATTCAAGACTCAGAGGGAACCTTACCACACCTGCTCCACAGGAAATTTCAGAAGCACTTCTGCCACAGACAGAGGAATTAAAAAAAAGTATATGTTTAAAATATATGAAGTTAAATGCTTACTTGGCTTTAAATGGGGAATCAGAGATGGGATTTTTTCCTTCCATCAAACTCTCATATTCCTTTGCCCTGGAAGAGAAAATATTCATTACTATTGACTATTGTCTAAAGGGTGCAGTATGTATTACTAGCAAGATAATTCTAACCTCTAGGTTTTTTCTATTTCACAGTAAGGCATTTCTGTCAGTTCTGCCTTATCAGAATCCATACTAATGCTTAACTGTTGTCCATTAATGATTTACAATTAAGATTACTACTTCAGAATAACATCAGTACTCAAATGGTGTATGGACTTTCCAAATGGTCGAAAATACAAGTGATATACAACAACTGCAGTTACCTAATTGCTTAAAAAATTACCATATTCATCTGATGAAAATATTAGTAATTTAGACATGTAGTGCAGATCAGAAAATCACTACATCACAGAGATTATAATTAACAGAGATTATAATTAATTTGTTATATTTACAGATTCAGGATTTTTTTATAACTACTATTGTAATGAACCTTGTTACACATGCAGCATAGAAGTAAATACCTTCATGAATGGAAACAAGAGAGACAAAATTCCTTAGCCCCTAAAAGTATTATTTGCACTGGCCATGTGCCAAAAAGTAGGAAGAATTAGAGAAGCCTTTTTTTCCACAGGGGACAATGTAATTCATGGCTTGAAAAATTATCAAAAAAACCCTGTATACACACCTGAGGAAAACCTAAGTGGCACACTGGACTAAATCTCTGATTAAGTATGTGATCTGTCTCTACACAGAGCACCTTTAACAAGGCCTAGAGTGAAGTGCCAAAAAGCCCCTCAGGACAGAAGCAGAAAAAAAAAAAAGAATCTGCCTTGGGGCAACTTTCACCCATAAAAATGGAGCTTCCTATTAATTTCCAAGGCATTCTGAAAATTAACTGCTATTAGCTAACATTCTTGCCAACTTTACAAACATCCAATTGTATTTTTCAAATCTAAGATTTTGACAGTAGTTTCCAATGGGAAATGTATTTCACTGCTGCACTGCAAAAAAAACCCAACAGGGATTCAGTAAAGATTTCGTGCCTCTTATTTCTCTCAGACACATATAATAAATGTTTCTTTTCTGTTCACAAGGGGATGTAGTTTTCCAAAGCTACTCAGTTTTTCCCTTGGCTTGCTCAACCTATACAACTTATGCTACACACAAATATTGTCACATTACCACAAGCTCTGATTTGTGGATCATTAATACAGCTATTAATCACAAACGAATTTAGTATTACACATGAAGGTGAGATTCCTTTATTAACCTTTTGCCTTCTTTCCTGCTTTTTAGCCAGAAACAACACATGTCAGCTTTGAGTTTTGTACAGGCAAGTCAGTCAAACATGAAAAATCATCTAAAACATCTATTACTAAATGAACATGACGAGAGTGTTTTAAAGCCACTGCAAAGTGTATCTCCACTGTACATTCCTCCTAGATGGTAACTACACCTCTGTTGCTTGAGGTTAGCTTTCATCAACACTCCTTTCACCATGGGGGTACCAAAGCTGCCTTCTGATCGCAGCACATACATGTTAACCTGAGATAATTTACTTAGCTATATATCAGGTGTTACTACAGCATCAGTTTAATGGCCTTGGGTAATAAATATAATTAAGTAGGCTAACAAGACTTCTCAACAAATCTAACAACCCATTGATCACAATTTGTCTCCTCATTCACCTTTGCCCTTCATCGCTTTGATATTCTAATAGTGATTGAAGATGCAGAAACTCAGGAGAGCAACAGGAACCTATTTGAATGCAGTTACTTCTTTTTTTCAAGTTTGAAATATGACAGCTTCCTAGAAACTGAAATGAATGTATAATTTCAAGTCTTGAGGTATAAGGGAGTTTATTATAACTAGTTCTTTTCCTAGAGAAAAGGAATAGTTGCAAATATGTACTAAACCATGATTTGTAGATCATCTGCTAACACCTGTGTGTTATTGATATGACATGCTCTTCAACTTTAAACAATCCCCAATAAATTCATTATTATTTTAACTATATGTTCCACCTAGTGGTAGTACTGTCCAGAGATCATCTCTAGCAAAAAACTCCTCTTAAATTCTGAAACTTTCACTGTATTTTACAATAGTAAAGTTTACCTTTGTAAAGTGATGCTCTTTTACTAGCATTTTAATTATAATTTTTAATTATAAATACTCTGACTCACCCAGCAGTCTGACACTTAAGAATTCAAAATGTTGTGAAAAAGTTTCGCAACTTCTAGTGCCAAAAAAATATTCTTGTTTGAGCTTGCATTCCTACATCTGACAAATCTTTGACTAAATTCAACAGAAGAAGCTCTTGAGAAAGTATTAAAATTGGACTCAATAACTGCATTAAACACACAGGTAATATGAGTAACTGCATCTGGAGCAACCGGAAACCTGGAACAATATATCACCCAGTTCCAACAGTGTCTTCTCATGGGATATTCAGATTTGTTCATCCAGAGAAGAAAATGGTCAGAAACAGTAACACGTTGTTAAATTACTGTGGGTTTGAAGATTAATGTGCCATTATTAGCACTATTATGAGTAAAAAAAAAACCCTCTCATTTTTACTGTAGCTCTAAAAATCCATGCAAGTGTTTTTCTCTTTATCTGTAACCCTTCTTTCTTAAAAACAAGGTAGAGGAAATAACAATGACTCTCACTTTATGAGTAGCATTTTTAGAGATAAATGCAAAAATATGTTACAATATTCATTTAAGTATTAACCTCAGCTGGGGACTATTCAGCTATGAAGAGTGACATTGCCAGTTCATCATGTCCTGCATATTCTACTGATTTCCAGATGTCACTTTTTAGACTAATAACAAATTGCAGGTCTGACAACTCACTTTCCATTTTAAGATATTTTTAACTTTTTGTTGTGACAGGCAACAAAAAATGATTACATGCAGTCATGGGATTTGACACCACAGCAGGCTGACTCCTATTTGTTGATTACTATTGATTTTCTTTGATACTTCATTTAAAAATCAATAGCTAGAAAGAAAAATAGGCATGGTTTACACAAATTTAAACACACTATTGTATGCTACAAGAGGCTACAGTTTTGGCAGGGCACCGGCATCCAATTATGAGAAAAGCTCTTAACAGGTGAAACCAAGGGCTCCAGATCGATATTCAGTTTTCTTTCTCAATCAGAGAAAGTGGCCATAAATTAGGCTCATCAGTGTTATTTTCAAGAAAATCCAAAGCAAATAATTTTAAATTTTTTTTCAGCCTTCTGCTGCACTCGCACTAAAGGACAAAAGGTAAAGTTTAGAGCAAAACTTAAGGAAAAAAAATATAAAAGAAATTTGTACTACCTGGAGTTCATCCGTGCCTTCAACTTTTTGACTTTCTTTTTATTTTTTTGTTTCTCCTCTCCATCTTTCAAGGGTTCCACAGGAACAGAACTCTCAATCACAATATCCACAATGTACTTTTTTAATGAAAGGTGCTCCTGCAGAAAATATTGACATAATATTTAATCTTACAGTATGTGATGGAGACAATAGACCATCCTCCCAGGAAGTAGCAGTGGTACATATTTTACAAAAGGCTAAGAAACTGAAAAGAAAAATATATTTTAGAAAAGAGATTATTTCATATTGGAGAGGCTACATCATGGGTATTACAAAGGGGAAAGGGAGAATAAGAGAGAAGTAAAGGAGAATAAGTCCCTAGTTTTCATGAAACTGTTACCTATCAGGTATTAATTCCAAGTCAACATCATCTTTCTTCTCCAAGCTGCCTTTTATAGCTGTGTGAAACCAATGCTCTGCCCTACCAACAGAACCCATTATGTTACAATAACTAATTCTGGCTTATGATTTAAACTCTTCATGAAATCTAAACTTGTTTTAACTTTTGTTAGAGTGTATAAAAATTATTCACTACTTACAATATTGCTATTTAGCAATAGGAATATTACTTTTCCTCTCCCATTAACAAATCTCCATTTAAGTAAAATTCTGGTAAAATCTCAGTTGTCCATAGAAGAAAAGCTTTCTTTAAGAAACAGTACAGATTTAACATAATGACATCCAAGAAAATGAAATCTGATTACAGCATGTGATCTTAAAGTAACATTTTGCTTCAAGATTTTAAAAAAATGTTGCAAAAAATCTGCTGTTTCCTCAGAGGTACTTTCAGTGACAGCATAGACTACCTCAATGCAGCTGGAGGTCTGAATTTAAAATAAATATTTATAATTTAAAGATTAATAACCAATCGAGGCATTCCCCTAAAGCTATTCTCAATTTTGATTATCCTATTCTAACCATGAATGGCCATGTAGGTGCTTCTAACAGTTCCAATGACCAGAGGACTATGCAAAAAACTACACATGCAAACAACCCCCTAAAAACACCCAAAACCCAAACAAAAGCCAAAGAAACCCCACAGCTGCTAAACTGTTGACTACCTGATTTTTCCTCAGTTCTCTCAAGTTAGAAATTTACTCAAAGAACTCTGTGCAGCCAGTTAAGATTTCAATGACTAAGAAGGACTTCTACTCCTGGGTACCCCTTCTAAACCTACTTTTCAGTTTAAGCCTCATCTGAACTATTGATGTACTTCAGATCCTAGTCAGTGTAAGAAACTTACACAAAATTAACCAACACAATTTAAAAAGTGACCCACTTTAACCACTACAGTGCTCTCAATTACTCAGGTTTGGTTGAAAAATACGTGTAACCTGATATTCTGCACAACACTGCAACGTCCTTCATTAAGGCTGCTTATAGTTCTGGGCTACGAAAGTCCCATGTATTAAGTTTATTTTAACAAATAACAATAAACAACTAGTTTAACACCACTTATTAGGATATATTTACTGCATTTTTAATACACTGAGGCTTATATTCTATTTGCTTACTTATAGAATACTGAATGCATTATAAAATATAGGTCACCACTGCTTTTTAGGGTAATTTATCCTTGAAAATGGTTAGTGCCACAATCAGATGTGGTTATTCTTTCCTTTTTTGGTACTTATCCTTCAAATTCAATGTAAAAGGTGAAGTGTTAGAAAATGTATAGATAATATTTTCCAGAAAACCACCTATATTTTCTTTCACTGATTCAGGAAAATATTATGCCTGTTGAAAACAAAATAAATCTCATGAAATTTCCTGGAAAAAGACCATTTAGTTTTTGTAAAGCACTGCAGCATAATATAACCTAGCAACATATATTTGGTCAAAATAGTAATTGAAATTTCTATCTTATATCATATGAATGCTAAACGAATGTTGAATTAATATTAGAGATAAGAAATCCAACATAGTAGTCTAAGCAAATTCTAAAAGTAATGCTGGCTTTAACTTGTCCACCCTGTGTAACTCCCAGCACACCTGAATGTCCATTTAATTTTAGCAAGAAGTGTTTAAAGGAAAGCTTACTTAAGGTATCTCAAAAGGCTCCTTTGAGCATGATTCAGCACAACAAGACTAGCAAAACACCCCATTTATTGATGAGTCAGTTCTTAACCAAGCTGTGACAGCACAGAACATAAACCAGTGCTGGTTACGAAATCCTAGTTTATTTTTGTCTTCTCAGAGAGATGTACCCCATAACACCTATTTTAAAAGAACTTTTCCCTTAAACTTCCTTTTACAAAACAAAAACCTTGAAACTTTTCAATGGTAAAAGAACAGACTATGACACTTTGTATGACACTAAGCTTCAGCGTACTTAACTGGTGACTTTTTGTGGATGCCCAGTCATTAAAATAAAAACTAATACAATTATTTAAGTGGGATAAGATGTACATCCTTGTTTTCCAAATTGGACTAATACACCTCAGCATTATAATTTACTATTAGTTTACCTCATGTTTTCTGAGTGAGATGAAGCACTTAACATACACAGAACTAACAAGGACTATTGCTATAGTTCTACATCTTCGTTCAACAGTGAATCTGTGATTTTTTTGTTAATGAGATCTTCAGTCAATTTACCAGATCCTTCAAAGTGACAGCAGAGCAAAATGAAGTTAACATTCACTTTGAAATGGACACCACCTTCCAAAAGGGGCAGAACATCTCCACCCAGGTGCAGTCAGCCTGCTGTCTTCCTGCTCCATGATGGCAAATGCAAACACCGTATCAGACTTCCTGATGAGCGAGACAAGGCCTTCTGTGCCCTTAGCAGACACACATCTTTTTTTTTTTTCCCCTAATCTTGTCTGTGGCTTAGAAGATGGCTCAAAGACAGCTACAGGGTTCAACAAGCACATTCACTTACGAGCCTGTGAGGGCCAAAAGAGGTCTTGCTGTCAATTGCACACAGGATGGTTACAAACCATTTTGTTCACATGAACTCAGGCACCTTTGCAAACTATGTTTCTCAGAGTTCTCAGCTTTCACATGTGGCAGTTCGGATGAGTATCAGACTTCATACATACAGCTCATTAAAGTGAGGTTAGCGTAATAACACCTTGTGTCACAAAAACAGTCACTTTTTGAAGGCACAGATCAAAGCGCAGGATTATCAAAGTAGACAGAGCTACACCATTCAGGTGTGAAACAAGTATAACAGAGCTTGGTATTGAATGACAACTGACTCCTGAAGATAGCTACTGCTATACTGTAGGGGGTGATTAGGTCTCCCTTCAGCCTCCTCTTCTCCAGATTAAACAACCCCAATTCCCTCATGTTCCTTACAGGGCTTGTGCTGCAGACCCTCTACCAGCTTTGCTGCCATTCTCTGAACTCAATCCAGCACCTCGATGTCTTTCCTGTAGCCAGGGGCCCAGAACTGAAAGCAGTATTCGATCTGCAGCTTCACCACTTCCCTGCTCCTGCTGGCCACACTATTCCTGATGCAGGCCAGGATGCCACTGGCCTTTTTGGCCACCTGGGCACACGCTGGCTCAAGTTCAGCCACTGTCAAACAGTGCTCCCAGGTCCTTTTCCTCAGGCAGTTTTCCAGCTATGCTGCCCCAAGCCTAAAGTGTTACCTGAGGTTGCTGTGGCCCAAGGTTGCTGTGGCCCAAATGCAGGACCTGGCACTTGGCCTTGTTGAACATCATACAATTTACTTCAGCCCATCCATCCAGCTTGTCCAGGTCCATCTGCAGAGCCCATCCATCCAGGATGTCCAGGTCCCTCTGCGGAGCCTTCCTACCCTCAGGCAGATCAACATTCCCGCCCAATTTGGTGCCGAGTGCAAACGTTCTGAGGCTGCACTTGGATCCCCTCATCCAGATCATGGACGAAGATACTGAGCAGAACTGGCCCTGGAGAACACCAGTGCTGACTGGCAGCCAGTGGGATTCAGCCCCATCCACCACAACTCTTCGGGCCCAGCCAGCCAGTTTTTACCCAGCAGAGTGTACACCAGTCTCGGTCCACACGCAGCAGTTTCTCCAGGAGAATGCTGTGAGAAACAGTGTCAAAGACTTTATACTAAAGTCCAGGTAGACAACATGCACAGCCTTTCCCTCATCCACTAAACAGGTCACCTTGTCATAGAAGGAGATTGGGTTCATCAAGCAGGACCTGCCTTTCATGCACCCGTGCAGGCTTGGCGTGATCACCTGGTCAGACTGACAGGCCTGTAGTTCCCTTGATCCTCCTTCCAGTGCTTCTTGTATGGGAGTCACATTTGCCAATCTCCAGTCTACCGAGACCTCCCCAGTTAGCCAAGACTGCTGGTTAAGGACAGAAAGTGACTTGGCGAGCTCCCTCAGCACCCTTGGCTGCATTCCATCTGGACCCACAGAGGTGCCTCAGCCTTAGTCACTGTTTCACCCTGCATCCAATAAAGGACAGGATTCTCCTTAGTCCTCTTTTTGCTTCTAACATATTTGTTACCTTTAATAGCTGAAGCCAGATTAATGTCAAGATAGGCTTTGGCCCTTCTGATTTTCTCCCTGCATAGCCTCACAACATCTTTGTAATTCTGAACGGCCTGCCCCTTTCTCCAAAGGCTATAAACTCTCCTTTTACCCCTGAGCAGCAGCCAGATCTCTTCATTCAGCCAGGCCGGTCTTCTTCCCCACCAGCTCATCTTTTGGCACAGGGGAATAGTCTTTTCCTCTGCCTCTACCTTCCTGGACTCCTCTTCCCTTCAGGGTTGCCTGACAAGTGACTCAGTCAACCAGTCTCCAACACAGGTGAAAATCTGCCCCCTACTTCTCCAAGAACAGAGAACTCTATCATTTTGTGGTCACTATGCCCAAGATGGCCTCCAACACACCCTCCACAAGCCCTCTGTTGACAGACAGCAGCTCCAGCAAGGTACCCTCCCTATTTGGCTCCCTCACCATCTGTGTCAAAAAGTTATCCTCCACACACTCTGGGAACCTCCAGGACTGTTCCCCCTCTGCTGTGTTTTATTTCCAGCAGACATCTGGGAAGCTGAAGTTCCTAACAAGGGCAAATGATCCAGAGATGGTTCCGTTTCTACAGTATTGATCTCAATTCTAGCTGTGAAATTTCTCAAAAGGCTTGTTTTCTAGACTTCTGTAGGACAAAATACTTATGTAGGACAAAACCAGCAAAATTGCTAACACAAGACTTTTTATCTCAGGATTAAAACAGCACCAACTGCAACGGTTGTTACGGATCAGATTTCTACCATAATTTTTCATACTCGGTAACTCTTCCTTTAAGCTGCACAGCTGAGATCAAGTATGTTGCAAAATAAGGTATCAACTTTCACAAAGCTGGCAGAATCTGTGCCACAAAGAGCAGTTAGTCTTTGCTACACCATGATGTACAGCTGCAAAATACGGAAACAAGAACTGAATACTGATATATTTCTTCGTGACCATTTGTATATATTCCCACATATATTCTCCATATGGCTCCATGATGCACTGCAGTAGAAATATTGCTGCTATTTCTCTCCAGTGTTATTTACATGCATTCACCAAAACTAAAGGTTGTATTTTTTTTAACTATCACAGGGTATATTCTACCTGTTTCTCAGAGGGAGATAGTCTCTTGCTGAAAAAGCTTATGAAATATAAAAGTAACCTGGTAAACATAGAACATTTTATATTTAATGGCATTTTGTAAAGACACATCTTGTCATTTAAGATCTTTATAGACCCTTAATAATTATTAGATAATGCAGAAGATTAATTTTAGAACAAATGAAATATATTTCCTGTACAATCTCAGTACTTCACTTACAAGCGAAGTGATATGAACTGACATTAAATGCACATGTAAAACAGCAGCCACAACAAAGCAGACAAGCCAGAAATTAGACTATTCACAAAATAAGGCTTTGCTTTTCCTCTCTTCTCCCTCCATCCTCAACTGTTCTGACTTTTAGTCACTGAGAATCCTGAAGCTTTCCACATGCAACAGATGGGTCTCATCTACAAACTACATGAGAAACTGAGTTGCCAAAGCAATTATAGCTAAAACTAATAAAGGTCACCCATGAAGTCACATTCTTGCTGGTTATTGCCTAGTACCATTCAAGTGCCTGAAAAAGAAAAACTGCTCTGTTTATTTCATGTCTTGATGTTGATAATTTTAGTTGACTAAGCAGTCCTTATAACCAAGTTTTTTTCTAGACATTTAATTACACCCCTTTTTCTTTTATGACATAATCATATTACAAGGATCACAGCATTACTATCAATAAAATAAAATACATTTCTCAGGCCCCAGAACAAACATATATTCCTAAATTCTTCCATGAAAAGCACAGCACATCCTACAAAATGCTGAAGTGTTACGCAGCTGAGTAGGGTCCATCCAAACATCAGTTTGGATGAGGAAAACCATACCATAAACCAGATTCTGAAGCTCAGTAATCTAAACAAAATACAATAGCTGGAGAATAAACTTACTGATCAACACCCTCTTCACACAACACCCAATCAAAAGAGCAACACTCTTGTCTGGTTCTCCCCATTTAATGTCCTGATTACAGCAACAACATCCATGTATCTGACCTTGACAAATGAAATGTTGGATATACAAGTATTTATCAAACCAGTACACAACTGTGAAATTATTTTGCTACCCCGTGTCTGAGTGTGACACTTTTGGCTCTCTGTACTGCATGTAAGCTACTATTCATTTCACTACTCAGCAAATATTTATAGTAATGTTATTAAATTGAGATGTAAAGTGTGCCCAACAGAATTCTTCCAAACAGAATTTCCTAACTAAACTTAGGAGTGAACAGAACACAAATGCTGATTTCTTTCCTTTCTTTCCAAGGAAGCAAAACCTTTCTATGAATTCTGCCTGGGGCAAGACTGCAGAGGTAGGACAATATTGCAGTAAAGCATCTGTACTTGCTCAACCTGAGAAGACAGTCACAGCCTGATGTTTGTTGCTGTAGGGCAGCCATAACTTGAGATTCTCTGTTCTCCTGTAGGCATGTTGCTCCTTGCTGACTCTCACACAGCTCAATATTCCACAAGAGCCAGGGAAGGAAGGCTCTGAAAACTTTCCAGGCTGAAGCCTGTCGCTGGCAGGAGTGGCCACGATCATCACCTAGTACATCAAGTGTTTTCTGCCAATATCTGTAAGTTCTGGAGGGTCCTGGGCTGCTACAAAGCAGCACTGGAGCAAAATCCTCCTGCCTTGCAACAGGCATGTCCAGGCCTGGCTGTGACACTGCTTCACTAGCTATGCTTCCCTTATGTATAAACTAACCAACTCATGGAAGTGGAAAACTCTTCCGGCTATTGGACTTTCACCTGAAAAACTGAGCTAAAATGACTTTCTTGGAATCTGCAAAATCAATAGTTTTTTCTCTATTATTTTTCATTTTCATTTCCTTCTGTATTTCTGGATTCTGGCCAGAACTGAAGCAGAAGTGCCAGAATACCCTAACACTGGTTATTCTTATTATTTTTGTATTCTTTCCAGCCTTGATTCCCCAAGTCTGGAAAGAAAAGGCATTCCTCTAAGTTTTCTAACCCAGTTCTGCAGACCAAGGCAACTCGAAAAATATCTGACTCTAGCTATTTACCAACATTTGATCTTCAGAACTTCCAAACACTTGTTTCTATTTGCCCTCTCACATCAGCACTAAAAAAATAAAGATGACCAAGATGATAAATACTCAGAGCAGCTAGTATCACAGCATAATTGCTGTCATTAATTTAATTTACCATTGTAATAAAAAAAAAAAAAGAATACCCAAGTGAGCTTTTTGTATAAATGGAAGGTACTTAAGGAAAATATTCCAGCAAATCAATAGGTAACTATTCTGAAACCTACATGTATCTTTTGGTGTCACATCTTTACCTGTTTCAAAATAAATGATATCCTGTAACTGCAGAAACTAATTTAATTTTTTTATATATATTTATTGCCATGTCAGGAATAACCATCTCTTACTTGTATATAGTAACTTAAAGGACTTATTTGCCAAATTTTGAAGAGGTTTTTAAGGCTCAATTCTAAATCACGTTACCACAGGAATATTTGTTCATTATTTTATTGCATGCTCCAACAAGACTCAGCAGTATTTCATTTTTTTCCTCATAGCCTAGGACAATATTTAATATGGAAAACAGATCCTGAGGCATACTATGACTTACATTAAATGAAAAATTCATTTTCAACATTATTACCTATGACAGCTTGAAGCACAAACATTCATTAATACTTAATCATTAAGAAATCAGGTGTTTGTGATCAACTACTGTTCCAATACCACAAGTGATGATCCACCACAAAATACTAAGAAGATTCAAAGTAAGGAAGATATTTACCTGTTGCCATTAATAAGAACTATTATAAGTGGTTATGATGTGAAGAAACAGGTTATAAAGTAATGAATATTCAAATATTATTTTATCAACATTGATATTTTATTCACATTTCTGTACTAGAATGAAATTTATTAGTGTAGAGAATCAGAAAACTGTTATTATTCATGCAAAACTGAAGACTGGTCTCATTGTAAAAATATTTTTCCTTCACTTCTTGAATTTAATGAAGTTGAAATTTTTTTAAATGAGGAACTAACAATGCTTTTTAGCATGTCCTAACTATCTTTTGTATTGCTAATCCCAACTGCACTTGCTTGTCCATAAATTGAAATGGTATGACAGCCTGCCACTAAGACAAATAGCAAAAAAATACTCTGAATAGTAGGTTCAGATATTTCTTGGGCTTTTTAGTATCATTCTCACTTGAAAATGTGGGAACAGAAGGCAAAGTTAAGCTGTTTCTTCCAGGAGAATGGGAAATCTGCATACTGGACAAGGAAGACATCACTCTGCAGATTAGGGAAGAAATCTGGAAGGCACTGACATTATCACCTGGCTGCAAGGGCAAGGAAGAGAAAGGGGGAAATGAGAGTGCACTTGGCTTTGCCAGGAGTAGTTTCTCTTCCTGGCTATGAATATTCAAGCCAAAAGGAGGAAGGGTGCAGCTGTTGGCAATGATCTATCACAATTCAAGACAAGGCCAATAAACAATTAATCATGTACATTTTTGCCAAGAAAAACAACACTTGATAATGTATTACAGGTAAGAAGCTACTGCTCTGCAAAGTACAAAAAACTAAAATTGATGTATAGAGTACCGAGAGACCTTCTGCAAACTGCATCATGGATTAGACTTTATAATTACATGATTGCTCATGACAGCTTCTCCTAGGACAAATGTATTCACAGCAGAATCACAAGGCCAGAGTTTCTGTGCCAAAAGGACCACAGGTATCCAACAGATATGAAACATCCATAAACAAAAATGGAATGCAGATGCTTGGCCTAATTCCATTCCTATAACAACATATGACCCCTCTAAAAAAATTCTCTCTTCCTCAGGAAAAAAAAATAATCAAAATTGGGTAAAGCAAACTCAGCTGGAGCCTGAGGCTTTATTGGGATGGGGAGCTCTTGTTTGTAGGTGATTTACAGATTGCTTCCACTGAGCAATAAAGAAAAATGGTCTACTGTTGGAAAACTATAATCAGATGCCAAGGGGAAAAAAAGAATTTACAATGAAGTCTACATTCTGCAACTCTTTGAATGAAAGAAATAGGAATATTGTTCAATGTATGACTGAACCATATGTACCACTGTATTGCCCAGAAATTACTGAAGCATTATATATCCCCAAAGCTGAGTCAAGATCATTTCCTTGGACTGTAATGGTCATAGGTGATCATTCAAATGTTCAAAAGAGACTGGAGTGCAAGTGTACATCAAGAATAAGACCAAGGCTGCAAACCTTAGACAAACAGAATTTGTAGTTGAAAAAATCAGACCCACATGAAGGCTTGAGGCCAGAGCTTTGGAAAATCAAACTTGAAAACACTCTCATTCAGAAAGGAAAAAAAAAAAGCATTTTTCCTAATACTGCTAAAGCTGAAGCAATAAAATTATAATTATATATAAATTTAAAGAAAACACAGTGAATAAAGAAAATAAATTAAGTCCAAGCATCACCATTTCTCCAGGTAAGAAAATTCCTTGTAAATACAGAAGAAAAAGAAGGAAGGCCAGGCATGACAACACCCCCACAACTCCTTCCCTCGGTAATTTCCTCTGTAAGAAATAATGGAAGCAGCACACAACTTTGAGAAAACAGCTCCATTTCTTAAAGAAAAACAACCTCTCGCCCCTAAAAAGCTTTTAGAAATTCCAACTCATAAGAGCATCCACTTTGCCTGTGTGTTGTGCTCACTATAAGCCTTGCATGGCAGCTCAGCTCTGCCCTCCCAGGCAGCCCCTCACCACATCCTGGCACAAGCACAGGGCTGCCAGTAGAACAGGGTCCCTGCCAGGGGAACTGCCAGCACCCAGATGCACACTGTAAATCAGACCCTGCTTCAACCTACACAGACCTGTGCCAGAAAAGGCTGGCACTGCAACTGCAGCCAACTTGACAACCCACACTGCAGAGTAAGATTTAGTCACGGACTATCCGTTGGGGTTTTTTTAAAGGAATGTGGGTGGGCTCAACCAACCATGTCTTTCTATAAATCCTCACATTTTAACACTGTCAGTCTCCGAACAACAGCAATCTCTTTGCTCCATCGTGGGATTATATTTTCATTTGATCTAAATATACCCTAAGAAGTTCTTTGTTCCATTTCTATCGTGACAATAGGGTCAGTTTTCTTCCTGATAAAAAAAGCACATTTTTCACATACATAAACAAAGGTTCATCTTGCTTGGGAATACATAACGTTCTAGCACCCAGCTTATATAAAATTAATCAACCCTCTGCCAAGTTACCTATTTCATGTGCTTTTTGGAAGTACTTCTCACTTATTAGAAATACTCATAGACTGCAAGACATTACATGGTTTATACTCTAAAAGTGCCTTTAGATCATGGTGTGTAAGTGACAGGAGATACAGACAAGAGACAAGACAATGGTTCAAAGGAAGCTATAAGGATTACTGATGGTACGTGGATTTTTCAAAGCAAACTAGGATAGACGAGGAAGGCAAAATATAAAGGGAAAGCATAGTGGCATAAAAATAATAAATAACTTAGGAGCTACAGGTGGGATCAAACATCTACAGGGTCCTCATGCAGACTCCTCAGTCTAAGGAAAACACCATGGCTTTCAGCAGGCATTTTTCAGTGATGGCCTCTGCACCAAAAACCTTCTGTGTCGCACAGATTTTGATTCAGCAAAGAAATTAGTCATAACTTCAAACACACTAATTGATTCCAGTGAAGTCAAGGACATCAAATTGCATACACTGTTTACATCTTCTGCTGAACTGAAAGTTGTATGAATATTGAGAGAGGAGACAGGAAATCCAGAGCATAGGAAACAGCAACATCAACAGAAGGTAAAGCTGTGACTTTGATGGAAGAAGACCTGCATTTAAGCAGAGACAAAAAATGTAGATGGAACATTGTTACTGCGCTGAAGATAATGGTGAAACTTTGTGGGACAGCTCTCTAAGATTCAGAAATACAATGAAGGAAAGACAAAGCCCACCCTACTGAAAGAGTTTTGCCATCTACAGGAATGAACATATTTATAAGAAACAGGAAAAAAGAGAAATGAAAAATGAAGTAAAAAAATGAAAACACAATTTAATTTGCTTTCATATAATAACCACAGTTTCAGAATAATAGGTTTTTGCTTTTCAGAGAAATCTACATCCTTTTCAGCTGGAGACTGATAAATGCCCAAATGAAGAAAACCCAAAAGCTGAGATGAAATCAAGGTGTCACAGAAGCTTGGAAATAACTTCATGCTTTTTCATTTTTAGTATCCTCATTCATCACAAACTATTTTCTTTCCAAGTTTCACAAAATACATCACATCTCCAATTCATCTTACTGATAATCTAATACAAGCTGTCAGCTCTTGCACAATACATGCTGGAGTTAAGCACAGTATATATGCTTAATTCCAGAACAACAGAAAACTGCCCCAATGTGACTACTGAGACAAAATCTACTTTTACCTCAGAAAATATCTGTGAAATTACAGAACTTGTAGATGCTATAGTAAAGGGAAAAACCTGGAATAGTATCTTTTTGTCTGGTATGATTGACTACTACCATCCACCTGGCCCAGAGAAACTGCTGTTAATTCAGTAGATCTTTACACTTTTTGCTTACAGTCAAATCAACCAAAAAAATCCTTCCTGCATGAAGAAATACTATATAATCACTTACTTAAATCAGTTTCCAAAATCTTAAGGAGACAGTTAAATCTTACCTTCTGTTATATCAATATGGTTAAAATAAACACATTTCAAGCCCTTCTGTGATTTCTTAAGTAATAATACAGAAACTCTGTGGTCAGATTGCAATTTTTAAAAAGCTTTCTTTCTAGGCAGCTCCCTATTATACTTAACAGGCTTAACACAAAATGAGTCAAAGATCAAGAGTAAGTTATCTGAGGTGTCAAGTGTATAAGGTTAAAGGTGAAATTTTATTAGGTCAAAGGTGATATAAATAAAATCTTTTATGTCAAAGAAGAAGGGTCACAGACAAGATGTATATAATCTAAGGACATCACAGATGACAAGTAATAACTTTAAGTAGCACAAGTGTGTTCTCACTACAGATAACTTCACCAACTAAGAAATTGAAAAGAGTGACGAGTATTATGTGTCTGTGGAGTGTGGTCCTACTTCTGTATTATACTTTGGAAATCTTTCCTCAAGTATTTCAAAACTCAACTGAAGTTACTGAATGCTGTAGTTGTGGGGAAGGCCAAGGTTGGCATTAACTATGCTTGCTGAATAAAGAGGTACACAGAGCAGGGACCATATCCCTAGCTTGTATATCTTCTTACTGCATTTTGAAAAACAAACAAAAAAGAAACCAGAGGGGGACTCAAGCTGAGGAAATTTCAGACTGCATTAGTATAGTTCAGAATTATATATTTGGACCAATTTAAATAGAACTATAAATAATATATTAACTATCTAACGACGGAAGTATCCAGATGATGCCAGTATGCCAAATATTATGTACCACCTTGTTTAAGGATATTTAAATTTGCTATCGCAATATTCAGGCTGTTCAATCTGTTAGAACCATCTTCTCCTTTTGCTCCTGAGCTAGAGTACACATTCAAGAGATCCCACATATTTAACCTTAATCTTGATCTTCAGTTCACATTGAAATGTTTTGCTGAAAAGCACTGGATTTAAGCATATGTTGGACCTGATGAAATCAAGGCATCTGTGCCCTCTAGTGGAGCTTCTTTTTCACCAACAGGGCACAAAAGGAGCTGTTAAAACGGGACAGCTTTTTCTGAAAGCAGGAATTGCTAAGCTCTCAAAATAAATATTGTGAATTGTGTGTAACACCCAGTCAAAAGAAAATCTAGTTCACTGCTTTCCTCCATATTCATTGCCCAGCACAAACCATAGTTCAGTTATCAGTGGCTAGACAGACACAAGCAAAGGCTAGATAGATACAACAAAATTTAAATATTATAGATTTTCCACATTTTTGTGCATGTGCCAACATGAAAGATTCCGGGAAATCTCACAGCGTCCCCCCATATACCCAGTCAGGTAATCCTGGCACCTAAAACCAAAGCCAAAACCACACAACTCCCCCTACCCACTGTAAAAGAGGAAAAAATAAACTGAAAAGACAGTTTATGTACTTTTGTTACAGTGAGGCAGACTGCAACTCAGCAAATAAATATTCCTCCAGACTACTGTATCTCTCCAATTTTCTGTTTCCATTTTTCCGGTGATAACCACCGCTATGGCTTTGTGTACCTCACGGACTTAACCCTCTAAAGCTTTTAAAAAGAAAAAATAAAGATCCTACTGCTTCTGGAAGCAAGAAGCTGTAAAGAAACAGAAGATTTTAATGAATAGTAACAAGAACCACAAAGGAAATTACGAGACAGCCAAAAATCATAAGTACTGAGCAGTATCATTTGAATCAGCTTGGCTGGAAACAGATTTCCCAACACAATGAAGTTAAATGTGAACCAGCTCTGGAGAACTAGCTTGTACAGTATTTCTTCCTAGTAGCTGACAGGTATAATACACAGGCCTTCACAACATTTTTGGGTAAGAGAGAACTCAAAGCCTGGCTGTTTAATTTGTTGCATAGAAAAGGCCTTGACTTAATACTGTAGTTCTATTCAGGCAGCAGCAACGAGAAATTACATCAGACAACCTTCCAGAGTCTTTCCTTCAGAACAGCATCATTCCTTCATTTAGTAGAAACAGTCCTCAGCTCTTCCTAAAAATCACCCAAAGCACCAAATATTCTAAAGAAGCTACCAAAAAACTAATGATTGTTCTTTTTAGCCATGCTAAAACTTGCAAAGTGTTTCCAATCTTAAATTTTAAAGTCATTTAGCACTAGTTTTCAGCTTTATTGACCTAGATGCATAAGATAGCACTTTTGATAACCTAAAAAAAGGCTAAGATACTTTAAGAAACAGGAAGGAATAAAAAAAAAAGAAGCAAAACCAATGCAGACACCTGCAACACATCTGATGTTTATGATTAAAAGATAAATCTAGTGAGATTGGATTAAAAGAAAAGCAATTAGTCACATTTTCTACACAATCTATTTCAGATGGCAATTGCCTGAACTATTTGAATCCACTGCTTCTTTTGTTCCTTTTCACTGGTAGCTTATAATAAAAAAGGTCTCATGCTAAAACAAATATTCTTCTTCAATTCCTTTCTAGGAATTTTCAAGACTTTCTTAGGCTACTCAGCTGGATGACATTTAAAACTCTAAATAATATAGAAAAAAAATTACAGAACTCACCACTTCTTCATCTGAAAGCTCTCGTCCTTGTATACTGCTGTTCTCTCTCACAGCTTGTTGGTGTTTTTTCCCTTTAATGTGGCTAAAAAGGTACACTTCTGATGAAATCTGCAATGACAATGACTTAATAGTTATTTTTTCCTTGGCAATTCTTTCATCGATAAGCAAGAGTATTTTAAATGTAATACATGTCAATTTGTCAGGGGTACATCCAGAATTTCAAGCATGGTACTTTATTCCTCAATGTAATTTATATTAACATCTTTTCTGCAGGACTTAAGAGTAAATTACATAATGGTTTCCTAGCCAGCAGTATAGTAAGAGATTTAAAAAATCTTGACTTCTCATCTCATTTTGACTTCAATCTAAATTCATATATTGGATTTTCATTCTGAAATGCATGATCAGTGAATTTACAAGACTCCACTTTTCTGAACATGAGTTTCCATTCCAGCACTGGCTGAAGTGACCCTGTGCAATCTTGTTTAATTCAGCAATTAAAGAGAAATAATGCCTACTAGGATATGAGGCTTTATTCAATAAAATCAGTAAGAAACCAGGTATCAAGAAGAACAGATCTCCTTGCTTCCTATTCAGTGACTGTATGGCTTCCTCTTCTCCACCTTCTCTGGGATACATGGAAAGGTGGACACAAGAAGAGATATCCCGATGAAACTGGAGGTCTGCTTAGCAAAGTACTTGGCTTCCAACAGTGACCAAAAAATTAAGATACCTCAGTAAAAGAAGAGACAAAACAATCTTTGGTTGTTCAACACTTGAACACTTATGGGCCTCCACCCAAACTCAGTTCAAGAACTCCATGGGCCTGATGTGGTTTCTCTGTTGCTAACAACCTCCAGTGAATTTCAATCCAATGAAACTTGTCCAATTAACCCCTCAATCCACATTAAATTCAAATATCCACAGAATCTTGTAACATGGTGTTCACCTGCTTTGTAAAGAACCACATTCTTTACTTTGCTTTTAACTACCTTCACTTGATGCTCCCCAATTCATACTTTTCTCCAAAAAGACAACTAATAACAGTACTGTCCATGCTCTCCATTCTATCTACAACTCCACAGTTCTTCCCAATCCTCCCTAAACCACATGATTCATAGACAGAAGAATCCAAACTAAGGAGCACCTCACAAGAGCAGATCAGGGCCTCAGCAGATACACAGTATTTTCATTTGTGAATGAAGCATCACGTGTAGCTTTAAGCCTTAGGATGGCCTTGCAATTCTGCAGCTTTCCCTCCATCCAACTTACCATCACATTGCACAGTGAGCATTGTTTTTTTCGTTCATATGGTGTAAGTTTGGGAGCATAATCAGTATTAGCATGTCTTCCACTACTTAATTCAGCTGCTTTCTCTTTTCTTTGTTCAATTTGTTCCATGTGCCGTCTAATACTTTCATCATGCTGAATGGAAAATAAAGCAACAAAGAAAAAATATATTTAATTACAGTGAATGGATTGAAACTGTGCAAAGAAATACCGGGAATTACTCAATATTGTACAGTTAGGATGAACTTCTGGTAAATTGAAACTATTTTTTATTTCTGAAAGGCACTAAAAGTCACTATGCACTATAGACATTTTAAGTTTATGCTATGATTTAACAATCAATCAGCACTATTTTTGTTTTATAGGCAATCACAAGTTAATAATCTGTTGCAAATCCTTATGTAAATCTTTTTGTTATATTAAACATCTCAGATTCAAATTAATGAAACACTAGTAGATAATACAAGTTCAACTGTCAGTTCTACAAGCTTGTCACGTAGTGCTGTTTGTACTGACAGGTATGAAATCGTAAAGTACAAATCAAAGCAAAATGAATTATTTGCTATTTATCAGCAGTAGCAGGCACAGTTCACTGGATTCTTTCAGAGGGTTTTCATACCTCATGAGAATGCAACAAACTCTCAGCTGGTATTTAAAATCAGAGGCTGGGGTATGAACTTGCATTTAATAACAAAACTAAATGTATTCTGCTTCACACTGTGATCAGAGCAAAGAATAACACCAAAATGAAAAATTGTTTGTACATACACATACATCATCCAGAATAAAAATGTACATAATTTATCCTCGTTGAAACTTTAATACATCTCAGAACTTTAAAAATATAATCCATCATTTTTTA
Organism: Chaetura pelagica; assembly: GCF_000747805.2. Lineage (NCBI taxonomy): Eukaryota > Metazoa > Chordata > Aves > Apodiformes > Apodidae > Chaetura > Chaetura pelagica. The sequence continues at coordinate 751,085 of NW_009952711.1, read as the reverse complement.
AGTTTTTACATCTCTTGAAAAATAGAGGATGCCTCTTCAAAACTTCTGATACCTTGGTTCTCCACTGGACAGTGACTTCATCTGAAGAGGTGAACTACAAGGGCCTCAATTCTTAAGCCTGTTTTATGGAATAACTGGAATAACTTCATGAAACTAAAGGAAACAGCATTCCACACTTGGCAGTACCAATATCAGTACCTTTAGAGAGCACCTGGTGTGTCTGTTTGGTGAACCGTCTTCACTAAACAATGCAAGAGTTTTTACATACTGGTTTTTCTCATGATTTAATGTAAAATTATTTTGACTTGTCTTGGAAAGCACAGGTTTTTTCTCATGTTCAAAGCTCTGGAATCAATGTATTCCATAGAGCTCAGTCCTGTTCTTTCCAAACTACACAGTGTGTTACACAGCAAGGTCCTCTTCTTAATGCAAATGTCTACATAAAAATCTCTTGTAAAGTTATGTAATTTGGGACACTATATAGTGCACTGTAATATCTTCACCAAATAAACATACATATAGAAAACTATTTTGCAGAAATTCTATACTGTTGATGTATTTTTCAACTAAAGTATCCTTTTATACCTTCAGTTGAATCTTCTTCTGTAGTTCTTCCATGGCTTCTTGTTGAGCTGCGGTAAGTGCTGCCAACCTCTCTTCTCGATCTCTAATCAAAAGATAATAAATACAGGCAAAACTTGTAATAATACCAAGCATAATATTGAATAATTTCTATTTGAAATAGAGAACAAGCACCCTAAAAAAATTAAGCTGAAGATGGGTCAGTAGAAAAGACAACAAAAAGCAACTTAGTCAACAAGAAAACAGATGCTTTAATGTTGATGATTTATGTAAGGCAGACACTTGAGCCTTTGTAGCAGAACCTGGATCAAACCTCAGTCCAATTCAGACCAATGACAGGCAACAGAATACTACAAAATTGTGATGAATCTTATACCCTGGCACCATCAGCATTCTCCAGCCAATGGCTCTAGGCGGTGAACCAAAGGGCAGGAGTGCAGTGGAAATCAAAGACAAACCATACAGCAAGCAGTGCAATTTGCTTTATAAGAATTATCATCAGTGGAAGTTTGAACATCTGTAAAGATCAACATTTTACTGACATCAAATAATAGTACTGAATGATAAACTGATGCTCTAGAATATTGCAATTCTACATGTTCAAGATACCAAAGGACAGTAAAATTAGGCATTTGTCTTCTGTACATAACTGCAATCAGGATCTATTTTGATCACTGAACCCATCTGCCTTACATGCCTCTTCCAAAAACTGAATAATGCCTCAAACTCCAGTTGTCCTCTTCACTTCTAGCAACTCTCCTTCCCCTCCCCAGCCAAAGAACAGCTGTCCTGCATGTGGATGTCAGGAAGAGCCTGTGAATCCCCCAAGCATCACTCTGTTGGAGAGATTAAGATTATTTTTTTTCTGCCTCAGAAAACAACAAGAGCCATAACTTGATCTGTTTCCATAACTAAGAAGCAGAACATGCAGGTAACAATTTCATCAAGAACAACTTACTAGTTATCAGTAAGCCAAGGGAGTTATTAAACCTTAAGAAGAAAAAAAGGCAGCTACTCATGCTGTTTGTACAAAAAGATTTGGGATGGGAGAGTAACACATCTCCTAAATGTCTGGCAGCTGTGAACAGCCAAAAGGAGCAACAAAAGCTCTGAGTAAAACTGGGCAATGAAGAAGTCATTCAAAGCCATTAGCCATAATTTTAAAAGACATTATTAAATTAAAGTAGTTTGACTGACAAAACTAGTAAGGATAACATAAAGAATATTATCCGAACTGCAGTGGTTTCTGATTTGTGTGGATTTTTGTTTCACTAGGTTTTTTTTTAAACAGAAAACTCACAGAAAAAAACAAGTAATTTCAGTAAAAGTAGATGGCTCAGATACAGTAATGTTTGAAAACAAAAAGCCACAGAAAATATACAAGCAGATAGGAAAGACAACAGGGGTAGAAGCAAGTCTAGGGATAACCAATACACACAATTGTTCTTTCAGAACATGTAAGTGAGCTCTTCCAACCACCATGGGTGTGGAGGGGGGTGAGGAAGAGATGATGGATGAGAAGCATTAGGTAGTTTATGTGCTATCTCCCCTGAGGTATATAAAGACAGACTGAACTAGTGTTTTTGTTTTAAAGAGCTCATGACTCACATCATGAGCTAAACCAAATCTCAACTAATACACAGCTTATTTTAGCTATTTCTTTCAGTATACACTTTTAAATACTTGTTTAATCCTACAAACTATGACAAATTAATTGCATAGTTTAGATTAATATTTGAGACAACATTCTGAAGTTCCAATTTATAGAGCATCAACATTATTCCTGCACAAGCCCTTCTGAAAAGCATGCTTTTTGCATTTTTAGGTTATATTATACAGTTTTATGATTTCTATTGACAAGAACAAAATTTTCCATATTATGGATTTCAACTCTCTGAAATATGAAATACTCTGAAATTGCATCTAAAATCTTACTGGAATCAAGTTTATGTACCACGAGGGCAGAGGGAGTTTTAAAGTCAGTTTTAAGTACACTATTCCTTTCATACAGATGCTTTAATCACCACCAGATGCATACAGAATGCACATAGAGCTTATACGGAAGAAACTTTAAGGAGATATTAAAAAAATTACTAATTCCAGCAAGTATTAAATCTTCAGGATAAGAGTTAAATCCTAGCAGCAGGAAAAAAAAGACAACAAAACAAACAAAACACCAAATTATATCCTTGAGGTTCCACCAAAACGTGCTGCAGTCGAACATGGAAGGGGCAGTACAGCCAGGTTCCTCTCAGGCTCATCTCTCCCTAACTTCCAAACCAGGACACTTTGAACACTCCTCTAATTCTACCAGGTTAGATAAACCTCAGAACTGTTCTTAAGAAGAAGCAGTGACTCTGAGGTGATTGTGACATTATAACTGGGGGAAAAAAAAAAAAAAAAAAAAAAATCATCTCTTGCATAACCAGAATCTGGCAAAGCAAAACAAACACAGGCACAGAACTGCAGTGTCGAGCACAAAGCATTTGGTAAGTGAGAGCTGGAGTAGCAAACAGAGAGGAAATTTGCTGAAACACAGTACTAATGGAGGGGAAATGGGAAGTGTTGCTCTTCGTGTCATTATGAAATAAATGGGAAGCAACAGAGGACAGTGGCAGATCTAAAAGTGATTAAACAAGAGCAAAGAATTACATGCCTTAAGCCTTCAGACAAGTTCTAACCATAGATAACTTCAGAAAGATGTGAAAGCCTTACATATGCACTGCCTTCCCAAAATAGCATAATCAAAATTCCCTGTTAGTCCTAATCTTCCTCAAGTGTCTGAAGGAGAGTGAGATTGAAGGTTCCCTTCCAACTCAACTCCTGTCTCTTTGTGTCTTTGGCTCAATAGAAGGTTCCCTTCCAACTCAACTCCTATCTCTTTGTGTCTTTGGCTCAATAATTGAGGAAAGGTCCATGAATCTGGGGCAATGCCATAGATCCTATCCACAATTCATTAAACAACATTAATTCTAAGTTGAATCGCTTTATGATGTGAAGCTAGAATTACTCAAAACTTCAGAGGATGAAAGAATGTGATCAATACATTTCTGAATATTTTACTTAAGAGGGAAAAAAAACCCCTTTTCGTGACAACTCTGAAGAAAACAAGCTGTCACAGTAAAATGCTTAAAGAACCATTAGTGAACATCTCTTGTCTTAGGAAAAATGTAACTCCTATTTGGGTTTTATGGAATGCTTGTGGCAGTCAACTGCAGGGAAAGCGGGAATAAAAGGTGATAAATACAAATAGAATTTGGCAAAATGAACAATAAGCAGGAAGTAATTTTCCTGAATCCAACTTGAAAGAAAACCTCTCACACACTGCACTGCAACGTTCATTCTCACTCCAGCTCATGTTTGGCTCGTGGGAGAGAGGAAGAGAGGGATATTGAGAAAAGCCTATATTAAAATCCCTTTATGAACTTTTGGTTATCTGCAAAACCACAAAACAAGTAGTTCACAGGCAGCAGAATTAATGAAGCCTGATTTCCCAGCTTGGTGCTTCACAAATGTAAGTTCTGGTGCGTACAAAAAGGTGAACTCAAATTGATGGCAGTAAGTCCAAAAGTTACTGGAGAGTGGAGAAAATGGGGAACATGGGGACATTGATCTTTCTTCCTTTTGCAAACTAAGCTAAAATGTGAAAAAGACAAACTGTTAAAAAGTCTTGCTAAGCAATAAAACTCAGATGAATATAACTTGCATGTTACATTGTGCATGTGTCTAAGCAATACAAAACTCTGTTGCAGCATTTATGATTACTCACCTGATTTCTTCCAAATCATTCATCAAGAATATTTATTAATGCTACTTTTTAAAATATTAACTCTAAGAATGTACTGTTGTTCTTTGCAGTGGAGCTGCAGTTTGCTGGAAAGGATAGGAGTAAAGGGCAGGGATCCCAGGAAGTGAGTGCCAAGTTACCTGGCCCTCTCCCGTGCAGCATCTTCTCGAGCCTTTTCTTTTTCTTGCCTTTGCTGTTCAATCCGGGCTTCTTGTTCTTTCCTCTTCATCAGCAGCTCCTCAACTCGAGCTTGCCTTTCTGCCTCTAGGGCCCTTTTCCGCTCCTGGGCACAGGGAACAAAACCAAAAGGAATTAATGGAATATGTATTCAACATCTGCTTAAAGAATTTTACTTTCATGATGGTGAATTTTTTACTACCTAAATGAATAACATGAAAATAGGATATACTCAGAAGCTTGAACACACACTGAAAGCACAGCTGTGTGAACAAAGCTACACATTCATTAGCCACCTATTTTGTTCATCTTGAAAAAGTCTATCCACTATCAAAGCTTAGGGAACTAGTTCATTCTCAGTGGTGTCCAGTGACAGGACAAGGGGCAACGGTCTCAAACTGGAACACAGGAGGTTGAAGTTAAACATATGGAAAAACTTCTTTACTGTGAGGGTAACAGAGCCCTGAGACAGGCTGCCCAGAGAGGTTGTGGAGTCTTCTTCTCTGAAGACATTCCAAACCTGTCTGGATGTGTTCCTGTGGGATCTACTGTAGGGGATCCTGCTCTAACAGGGGGGTTCAACTGGGATCTTCAGAGGTCCTTTCCAACTCCCACCAGTATGTGATTCCGTGACTAATTATTTAAAAACATATGAAAGATCCTACAGGACAGAGATGCAGAAATAACACATGCTCCCATGGTATACTGATATTTAAATAATTATTCTAAAACTATCTGAATGATGTTATAAAACAGATCAGATTTTGACAACTTATTTTTGTGCTATTGCTGAATATCTATCTCTCACACTACTATTTTTTTTCTAAGAAACTATACATGCTGTTTTAAACCTTTAGTTTTATCAGCAACAAATGTAAAAATAGAATATCTTTCAAATCATACTTAACCAGGACAGTCATTAGTAGGCATTAAGCTGGTGAGTTTTACTTACAGGAAATGTGATTACTTGGTTTAGCTGAAAATCTGGGAAGAAACAGATTTTTAATGTGTTCTCCAAATCCTTACCTTACTGAAAAATTGGTCTGTTTTGCATACCAGAATAAATGAAAAATACATTAAAAAAAAAAATTAAAATACATTCCTTGCCATAAACTTAATCCCTACACTAGCAAATAAATTCTGTTCCTTTCAGGAGACATCATGAAATGTCATTAGCACAAACCAAAACTTGCTGAAATTATAAACAGCATTCTTAAATACTAGCTCTGCATTCTTAAATACTAGCTTTACAAAAATTTAGACATATTGAAATCAGAAATCATTAACATTGCCAAAAACAGAGCCAAACAGTGAATGTGTGAGACTGGGAAACTTACTGTTGGAATGCTATATTAAAATAAACAAAACAAAAACATAAAAAACCCCCACACCAGGATTCCAGAAGCAGAAACACGTTTGCATTGTGGTTTTCCATGGTCCTGTAAAAAGTACTGTAATTATGACAGCAGGTATATAAGGAATACTTTTCTGTAACCAAAACAGAAGGATTTTCTTGTAATGGAGTAACAAATTTTTTTTTAAAAGCTCAAGATAGGCAAGAATCACCTGCCCAGCATTTGGAATATCTGTTAGAGACTTGAAGACTCACCTTCACCCTCTTACTGTTGAAAATCATAGCGAAGAAACATTATACTTCTCTAAAGTTGAACAAAGCAGGTAAAATAGAAATCAACAAAGACTGCATAGCCAAAATGAAAAATAAATGTATATTTCATAGTCCTCCTGCAACTAGAGATGTCTTATACCTGAACTGCTTCATCACGTGCTTGTTTTTCCTCTTGTCTTCGTTGGCGCTCTTCTTGCAACTCATTTAAGCGTTGCTCATACTCTTTTAGTTTATTCAGCGCATCATGACGCTTGTTCTGAGCTTCCAGGGTGTTTATAAATGCAATTTCATTCACCTGCAAATCAGCAGAACATATAAGGGAGTATCTGAGAAGTTGAAATAAATTTCATTCTCAGTGAATTCCAAACTGGTTGTCCAGAATGGGTTTTAAAACTACCAAGTTGAGAGTAAGGTTTTGGGTTTTTGTTGGGGTTTTTTGTTTGGGTTGGATTGATAATTTGGTTTGTTTGGGGTTTTTTGGTTCTTTTTTTTAATAGGATAGCCCAGGGAATATAAAGAGAAAATTAATTGTGTGAGAAAAACAAGAACTTTGGGTAAATACCAGCAAAAATTTCCCAGCCTTCTCAGCAACAAGACTTTCATTAATCCATTATTTCATTCACAAAATTATAAATCCAACAGGTTTTTTGATCTTACTGAATAAAAATGTGAAACTATGAATAAGAAAATAACAAACCCATTGTCTTAATATTTCCTATCAGTATAGTCTATGTTACCAATATTTTTTTTTAACCACAGGAGGACAGTGTAATACACAAGAATAAAGAAAAATTATATTAGAAGGCTAAATTAAAAGTGTTTTAATGTGTATATTAAAAATATAGAAGAATATGCTTCTCTGCTACTTAGGCTCTGACAAAAATTCTTCTCAGCTGTAGGCTTTTAAATGCAAATGCTTTAGAAATTTACACTGATGGGGAAAAATCAAACTTAATTTTTATTTGATAGAATAAAATAAAAAAATCTTATTAAATTAAAATTTTAGCACCAAAGTTATTGAGGAAAGTAATAAAAAAACATCAGCTAGATCCACACTCAAACCTGTGATTCAAAGAGAAATTCTTTTGCTGTACTCAAAGTTCATGCTCTGTCTGAATCCACAAAATAAATGAGTAAAAAGAAAATACAGGGACAGGCAACAGCAGAACAGGTAAAGGGTGGTAGGATATTTTTGTTGTTTTGTTTCCTGTCTAGAATCCATCTACAGAATGGATTTCACAGTTCAGTAAACAAGAAAGCTCTGGGAATTTAGATAACCAATTGAGCAGCAACAGTTACCATGGTCTTCAGCTGAACTCCTCGTCAGCTAATTCTCTAAAGCCTTCTGGCCCAATTAACCTTTATTTCCAGAACACAAGAACCTTAAGAGGCAGCAGATCTTACAAATTTAAATACACACAATGCTTCAAACATCTGCTTAGCAAGGGATTTATGGCAAGTGTGACTTACTTAGTATGCTTACAGAAGTCACACTGGTGTAATGAAATAATAATGAAGGTATGTTATGACTGAATTAGGTAATTTAGAAATAATTTTAACCCAAGAGACAGCAACTAAGTAAAAAAAGGTCAATCAATTGTGATGTGCTAGCTTAAATAATATGGAAGAACTGCTGCATCAGTCACAGCTGGGATACATGCTCATCATACAATGCAACATTTTAGTTTTAGGGAGATGCAAGATTCTTTACTAAGGAAAAAGAGTCCTAAAATTTATGTTGCACTGATTTTGGCTGGGATAGAGTTAATTTTCTTCACAGTAGCTAGTATGGGGCCATGCTTTGGATTTGTGCTGGAAACAGTGTTGATAACACAGGGATGTTTTCCTTACTGCTGAGCAGCGCGTGCACAGAGTCCAGGCCTTTTCTGCCTCTCACACCACCTGCCAGAAAGTTGGCTGGAGTTGCACAAAAAAGTTGGGAGGGGACACATCTGGGACAGCTGGCCAAAGGGATATCCCATACCTTATGACACCATGCTCAGCAATAAAAGAAGGGGGGAGGTTGGCAGGGAACTGCTGCACAGGACTGGCTGGGAGCAATTGCTGTCACTTGCATCACTTGTCACTCTTGGGTTTTACTTATCTCTCTTTAAAATGTTCCTTTTCCTTAGAATTTCTTATTAATTATTTTATTTTTTTCAGTCATGAAACTGTTTTTACATCAACCCTTGAGTTTTCTCTCTTTTACACTTCTGATTCTCTCATGAGCAGCTGCACAGTGCTTAATTTCTGGCTGGAGTTAAACCACAACATTTATCAAAGGAGTATGAATAACCAAAAAGCATTAATTTAGTGCATATCTTATGAAATTACGTCTTAATGTCAAAAGAACACTAACAAAACACTTATTTTAGAATAATTGCCATGTGCTGTAGATTTCTGTTTATTTCCAACTACTTAACAATATTTGTGGTACAAAACACAGCTACAGAACCACTGTAGAGCATGGAATGTTGGTCCTAGAATGGATGTTTAATAAAGGAGAAGATCACTGAGCTCTTCCCACTTCTCAGAGTACATGCTGGAAAGCAGAGAATTAATAATCAGATCTTTTAACCCCTCCATGCAGACCATTCCCCACCAACAATGTTGCCATACTCTATGTGAGGAATGGAAGCAGCAAGATGACTACTAGCTCTTAATTTCAACCCATCTTTTCCTCCAGTCCAACACATCATGATATCTAATAAGAGCTAATTAATTTTATATTCACATTAGAGAAAAAGTGTCCATTTTAAAGACTGGCATTTATCCACTTTATAGTTGGCACTTGTTCAGATCTAACTTGCAACATCCTTCACAACCTATCTATGAGCACTCTGAGGTACAAAACACGGAGAAGCACAGTTCCACTCTAAAATAAAAGTCACTTACCTTAGCTTCTTCCTCTTGTGCTTTTTTCACAATTGCTTGTAGCTGCACTTCACGTTTAAACTCTGCATGGAGTAATTTTTCTTCCATCATCCTGCGTCTTTGATCTAATAATTCTTCTTTCCATTTCCGTACATCTTTCTCCTAGATATAATGAGGAAAATAATTGATAATACAGTAACTGAAAAATGGGCCTGAATTTTCCTCAGAAATGTCTAATAATTGAAACTTTATTTACAGTTACAAAACATTCTGATGCCCTACACAAAGCCTGCACTAAGTTTAGCCCAATGTATTTGGGTGAGCAAAGATTTGCTAACTACTTCAGTCTGGTGAGTCTTAGCCTCTATGCTGGCTACATGCAGCACATTTCTACTTTCACCATTCTTCCCCTGAGTCTGAGCCAGTCCAGTACATCAGCAACAATCTCACAAATGCTCATGACTTGAAATGGTGCTTTCTTTAATACCTGTGATGCACAAGTCATCTGTGAAAACTATAAACTCAGAGGAAAATTTCATTTCACCGCTAGTTATAATATCTAATGCTGCTAGATTATGTGGGGGGGAAAAAAAAAAGCTTTTCTAAAGGGCAGCAGACTGGTTCCTTTTTCTTACAGAAAACTTACCCTCTCCATTAATTTTTGAAGCTTCAGTGTCTTTTCTTCACGTAACTTTTCCCTCAGCTGTTGAGCTTTCATTTGTTTCTCTTCGTGCTTCTTTTTGGATTCTGCTATTGTTCTTTTAATTAAAGAAAAAAAAGCAGAGCAAAAGCAAGTGAGAACATTAACTGACAGTGTTGCAAACACTTCTGTGTTCTTTTCAGTTACACAAAACAAACAGGCCACTGGAGGGCAATTATTTCCCCTAGATGTAAATATTGTTTTTCTTTTCTTCAAATCTTTATTTACTGGACAATGTAGTATGAGTGTAGTTCATTATGAAAATAATGTACTCATTTCTGTAACACTTTCCACCCATAGACTTCAGGAAAGTAGATTTATGAACAGTTTCATGCAGCCATGAGTTTGGTTGCTCGTTTTCACTGGCTAATCAAGACAGGTGACAACTCTAAAACCTTTTGCGTGACGGTGACGACAGCTTCTCATGCATGTGTATCCCATGTCCAGGTGGACGTGCAGGCTCCTCTTCCACTCTGTCTCCCCAGGAATTACTCTGGCGCCACGATTCACGAGCTACACGTAAAGAGAACAAACACACTTTAAACACACTTTGCTGTAATTTATAAGGTGTAGTTCCTCTTAAAGTTCTGTCTCAAATGGGTTCTCTTAAGCCTTAAGTAAGGTACAAACACAGACTGAACCATCTCTAATCCCTGTGCATTTTCAATGCTTAATGATCTTATTAATTAGGCTTTTACCGAAATTTAAAGACAAAACCAGGTAACACGTTTTAAAATTCCAGCAGAGAGATGGGGGAAGAGAGCTGGAGAACAAAAACATACAAGTCCATCTCTCCTAAGGAAAGAACTGGGGAAAGTGAGATGGTGTCTTCTGAAACTTTAACTATCTATAAGTAAAATGGGCATTTTCTAAATTTTGCTGTCATTTCAACACAAGCACAGTAATATATGAAAATTTACCTTCATAATCTGCCAGGACATCATTCCAGTCCATAGACAAACCACAGAAAGATGTGCTTCCGTTGCCCATACTCACCTGGAATATAATCCAGAAAGTAAAAATATAAACTTTAAAGCACAAGTGTGCACCAGCACTCTGCTGCTGAGTTTAGTAGCACTACACACACCTTAGAATGTATGGTATGGTTATTACATGACACTGTTTACCTTATCTGCATGTAAAACAAGTTTGCATTAATGCGAGAACAAACACCAACACATTCTATACTCATATTCTGCCAACAGCAAAGACAGCTTTCAAGTCGGGCACTTGAAAATAAACCACTCACAGTGAAATCACTGTCGTTGTCAGTCTCTATATTAATGTCATCGTTTTCCTCTGCTTCAATCTCTCTAGTTAATTGCTCTTCTTCTGCAATAGCACTAGCAATGGCTTCTTCATTTGCCTTTTCCAGGCGATCTGCTAACTCTTCTTTCTTAGCAAGGACTTCTGCCATAGACTATAGGAAACATGAAATCAGAAAACAACCAAAAACCTAAATCAGAAGCAAGCACAAAAAAGTGGTTTCCATATAGTTAACATGAAATACATAACATTTTGTTCAGCTTCTAATTACATGTAGTTCCATACTGCTGAATTTTATGAAGCTAACTGAAACATAAACCCCACTAAAACTGCTAGCAACTATTAACTCATTTCATAGATGCAAGAAAAATTAAATTAATTATAATTCACATCACTCCAAAATGTTCTGGAGTGATGCATGATACATGTCACTGTCACTAAAACGACTAAAGAAAGTTCTTCTCTAATTCTTCTTCTAATTACCCAGTCATAGGGACTAAGTACCACATACTCTGAAATATGAATGGTCCTACTAGCTCCAGAAAAGGAATCACACTCCAAAATACTATCTAAAGATGAAAGTGGATCTGTAGATGAACTGCATCTGGAAACTTTACTGTGGTTAACGGAACAGAATCTCAGGCTATACTTGTCGTTCAACATGAATGACAACAGGCAAGAATGTAAGCTTAAACATGCTGACTGATTGTCTTCTCCCTCTCTAATGTCCTGTATTACCTGCTTCACTCTGGCTACCTAACAATGTGCCACAGTCAGGAGTAGTAAAATGCTCACACAAGGCACTGATCCCACCAAAGTTTCAGAAAACTGAGCAGTTAATAATGGACAATCTGAACCAACGTTAATGAATGAGATATTAGAAATCAGCTCTAAAAACAGACACTTGACTTGGAAGTTACATAGCAGGAGTTTATAAACTGGTGTTCAAGAAAAAGCAATTTACAGTAAAAGTTCTAAAAATCAGAATTGTAATCTGGTTTCTGTAAAAAACAAACCGAAAGAATAAACCCTGAAAGTATGGCCTGGATTTGCTGTAGCATTACTGCAGTTCTGCATTAGAGAATCACAGGAAAGCAGACACACCCTGAAACCTGCAGAATTCTGCAGACTAAAAAGGACATCCTTTTTGGGAAGCCACATAAAACCTGTATCAACTTCACATTTGTTGCTTAAGAATGGCATTTGTCCAAATTGCTGGTTGTACAGAAAGACCCAAGAGAGCAGTTCAGCTAGTCTTAAAAGGCAGAGGTTTGTATTTCATATCCCATGAATTTTGATATCCCATGTGATTCCAGTTTTAAACACTAGCAAAACTGGAGCAAGAATTTAATGAGTCTGGCATAAAATGATTGATAGTGAAAGGAAACGAAAAATTATGGCAAACATACATGTAAAAAAAGTAATGCGAGCACAGCCCTCTTTATTCCAAAAAGGCACTTCTATCTTTCCAGTTTAAGTTCAGAAACTTTACTGGAAATAAATTCTATCATAAAAAGTATCTGTGCCACAAATTACTTTTTCTACAGTAGGTACCTTTTAGACTTTTCTACAATTTCTACATCAGGCAAACAATAAAAACTACAAAAGACAGAATAAGAAAATTCAGGATTATATTAATTATTGACTCAGAAGTCTAGTAAGATTTCTTACCAATCTGGCAGCACTCACATTTGAAATATCAGAGGGATCCATTTCAGTTTTAGCTGTTTCTGTTGGATGCTGTTCTATACTACCAGAAGCTTCATTCATCTGCAGGGTTGTTGAAGTGCAGTCAGTATTTGTGAGAACTGGAGGCATCTCAGAAGCTGTTTGTAAGGAATCTTCTTGCAATGGTGTGCCAGTGCTCCCATTGTCTTCTGAGGGATGTGCAGTGAACTAATAAGAGATTTGCAAAATTAACAAAATGTAACATACTGATTTTTAAAGCCAGCTGAAAGGATTTTTTTTAGTCAAAAGGATTATAACAGACTACCTGGCAACCTGACGGTGAGTGATGCAACTAACTTCACACATAGATATTTGCAGTTGCTTGTAACCTTGCAAAAGTTGGCTCTTTCTACCTGAAAATTTCTATGTATGAGCTGTGCCTAATGCTGAGCTTTTGGAAAACATGGAAACCTCTCCAAAGCATTGTAAAATAAATGGTTCATCTCACTATTTTTAAGTTGCCTATTTCTGTAAATATCTTAATGCATTTCCATAAATGTAACCAAAACAGCCATTGTTTCTAAATCCCTTTCCAACCTGGTTACTAAATAAAAGCTCAAGTCAACACTACCTTCAGAAGATGCTCTAAAAAAGTTGCAAGATTTAAGGCAGAAAACGGTTCAGAATTGTACTGACCTGAGCCCTTTCAGTAAGAGGACTTTCAGATGAAAGTAAAGGATCTTTCTGTGCAAGCTCTGTGCTTTTGGATGCGCCACAGTCAGTGAGCGAGCTCCCGTGCTTAGTCTCTGCTGGTGGTGAAATGACATTTTCTTTGTCACTGTCACCTTTGGACTTCAGTGATTCTGCAGCTACAGGAGTTTTTGTTGCCAAAGCTGTGTACCGAGATCGAACAGGCCTTCCACGCTGAACTGTTTCCCAGCCCTCTGCATCCTTTCGATCTAAAGAAAGAATAAAACCACCCCGCACTAAGAAAAGGAGACTTCCAAGTATTATCAACAACTATTTTAACTACAGCATTCACAATCTGAGTGAGAAAAATGTTCTCCTTAAAAATCAATACCAAAAAACCAAAAAAAATCTTCCTTTGCAAAGCTTCTTCCTTCAAGGAGTGCTCTCAGTTTCACAAACACTTAACAACTCGATGCATGGGACCAACGCTGTTACTTTAAGAAACTAAGCTTCTCATACACAAAATCATGTGAAAAATAGGCATAAAAAACTTAAAGTACATCTTGCCATCTTTCTATTTCCTGAGATGGTAAAGTACAACAAACCAACCACACACTTGTTCTTCATTGTAGCAACAGTAATTTTAGAGGCCTTCTGTGAAAGTGCAAGTCTCAGCAAATACAGACCAAACTGCGTGTCTTGGTGTGGAAAGTACTGTCCAGAACGTGTCTTACTTTTACTCCAGAAATGTTTTCTTTACTTTTTTTACATTTATTTCATTCTGGTAAGAAAAAAAGACTAATCAGGGTCAGCTTTCAAAAAATTTCTCTTCCTGGATTCCAGAAAATAGCAAAATATTGCTACAGTGGGACTGGAAATTGAAGGAGAAAATGGAAGAGTAGTTAACTTCAATTTACTTTGATGACTAAATAGCAGTTAAATACAACTTGCTGATCAATGTTGCTGATGTCTAATCTTTGTACATACCTGAAGTGTCTACAAAGTTACATTTGTCTGCCTAAAGTATCAGGTGTTAAGTGTGGTCAAAATTCTAGAATAACCAGGTGAACCCCCTTCTCCATATACAGCATTTTTGTGGCAAGTAATTAATACCAGCACATAATTTCCCACACATTGTGAAATGACTGTGATTCTTTTCAGACCCAATGGTACAACTCATAAGTGTGACAGGTATGTTCACATGGGTCTATTTGCTGAACATAAGCTCTTGAAAAAAAGCATCAAGAACTAACTACGCATATTTTCCAATATAATTTTAGCATATGCTCTTTTTAGGATCATTTACATAAAAGAAAAAGAAGGGTGTGGGAATTATTTTTACCTGAAGGGGTACAGAATTAAAAACCTGACACTAAATCATCTGCTTTACAGAGAGAAATAATCAATAACAGAACTAAAAAATTAATTCTCTGGGTATTTCCAAAGCTTTTACTAACAAAGGTCGTGCAGCTCAGGCTTAAAAATCAGAGCTCAAACATTAAAATTTAGCATGAATATTAATAAGAATAAACACGAGTCTACTTGGTTGTCAAAAACTGTAATTTTAAACACGCAAAGGTGGTCAGAAAACAGAACTATTTGTATGTTATGATGAATTACACATTACCAATTTAAAGACTGACTTAAAATATGAATTTCTAGAGATATGATTTTTAAAAGCAAAATATAAAGGGGCTTAAAAAACATAAGATGCAAGTGTTATGCTCTCTAAAAATGCCACCTGCTTTCAGTAGGAACACATGATGGTTAGCTTACCAGAAGTGAACCATCTCTATAGACCAATCTCTATAGAACCATCTCTGTTATATACCAATAATATCCATTATTGGATATTACCTGGCAGGTCAACAAAACCACAGGGAGATGAGAGAACAAAATTTTTTTTCTTCTGTTCAGAATATGTATGCTTATTTTAAAGCAATTTACAGTACATTAAAAGGACCTGTCTTAACACTAATTTTCATGGTCAAAAATCTCTGAGTCTTTAAATTTCACTCCAGGACACGTGTCTCTGCCAACTTTAAAAGGACAGAAATTCTGGCACTAACACTTCTCTAGAAGCTCTAAGCCACAAAGCCCTGCAGTGGTACAGCCACAGACTGTCAGTAAAAATGAAGAGTATTTAAGGCACAAGAGAAAACTGTTGTACCTAGTGGACTAAACTACCTTTAGGCAGACTTGAACAGATGCTCAACATCAGCAATAACCAGTAAACTGGAAATAAGCTGAAACCAGAACCTAAAGGCATTTTCATACTTTGCTAACCTTGGCACTTAGCATTCTACAAACATTCAGTGTTCACTTAACTATGGAGCTCTTTAACATCTCAGGATGAAACACAGAAGCCTACCTAGACCAATGGCTGGTGTAAATCAGGAGTTACCAGGGAAGTTAACAGGACTGTACTGAAATTTATCTTGGCTCGTGCAACAGCTGATTTTACATAACTATATAATTCTCCACAAATACAATACTGATAATATGACAGATGTAAGAAGACAATGCATTTTGCTATTTTACTGTTGAAATTGTTTTATTCTAGAAAATTCAGTGTATATTTTTTAAAGTAAACAAAATGCCAAAGCACTGTGAACGGCTGTAGCTGATCTCTTCCGGTTACTGATGGTAACCAGAGACCATGTACTTCTGCAAAAAGCCTTTTTGTGTTCATTCCACCTATGTGCACTTGCACAGGCCTCAGTATGCACCACTGATTAGAGTGGAATGGAAGTAAAAAAGATATGGATTATATTTTTGCTTTACCACAGATGTATTTAAAAATATATTTAAATATTATTACCTGCAGGACCAAGTGATCCAAACATGCTATTTCCCTCTCTGAGACAGTTTTATCTCCAACAACACCCCAGGGAACAAGGTTTTAATTCCACAAGAATCACAGACTGCCTGCAGGCAGGTAACCCTGTGTTACGTGGGATAAGGACTGATTCAGCCCCCTGGATTTCACAGCTGATCCTACTTCACCAACATTTGGAACTGGTAGGACCACAGAGATTTTGCTGTCCATAGCTCACAATAAAATCTAGCCAAGAAGCTTCCCTGGCAAGTAATATACAGACAACGAAGAGATTGTTCAGAAGACTGCTGAAATCAACCAAAAAACCTCCATTGCTTTAATGCTGCAGACTTTTGGATTGCAATTCTTTTTGTGTGTTATTTATAAAACAAGATTGTTGCAAGATTTCAATTTTACTTGTTCCAAAAACTGAAGTCAGCTCTTCCAGCATCTTTTCTACATTAAAAAAAAAACAACAGGAAATTCCCTTCACTACTGTCTACTATCTAAACATGGTTTTACTAACAACTAGATAATGAGATATATTAATCTTTATATATATATCTTTGTAATAATTGTACTAATATCTTCTAATTTCTTTTACTATATCTGCTGAAGTTACTTCTACAAAAAAAACTCTTGCCTGCCTTGCCTAGTTAATTCCTTGTTTTGTGGCATATTTCTTAGTAGTCTAAAATAAAACAAATAATCAGAATAAAATTATTCAGAGCATGGCAAAGCCATGATCACCCTTACTATAGTAAGAATGAATCTTTTATTAAAAGGCATATGTGTTCAATTTTTAATTTTGTATTTGTTCAGATTTATCAGGTTCATAATTATTACCTTATAATAATTCTCATCCAATTACTTTAACAGCACAAAAATGTATCTTTTGTGTGTGAAAGAATATAGTTTGGTGGATTCTTTAAACACAAAATAGCCTTCAATACAAGCACGAATTCAGACTTCTGAAATACCTGGAATCAGTTTGTTTTATGCTACCTGACAATGAGCTGTGTACAAGAATGTACCTTTTCTTTTCAATTCACTAATTAGTTTAGTATTCAGTCATTTCCTGGCATGTTTTAAACAAAAAGCTTGCAAAGCCAATACATTTATTGACATTAGATCACATAGGTCCTAATCTGAAGTGATTACTCAATAGAGCATCACCCTTCCTCCCTTCATTTTTTTCCCTAAGTCTGGAATTCTTTTCATATAGCCCAGTAGCCACCTCCACACACTAAGTATCTCATGCTGGGTTTGATTACTCCCTGGGTTTTGTTAATGAATAATTCATTTGACTACCTTGATCATTCTCTAGTTTCACATGAACTCCCCTGTCCCTGCTTGCTCTTGTATTACATGGCAGTGACAAGCCATCTGTTACCTTGAGGCCCTCACAGCCACCATGGCCTTCCCCCTTCCAACTCTCTCCATCTGGAAGAATTGGCCATGCAGCCTTACTGGCAACATCCATAAAATATATCTAGGCAAGGATGTGAGAAATTCTTAGGAGTTCTACCTCAGGAGATGCCTAGTCCCTTCTTCAAAATTTACTTGCAAGTAATATAGTACCAAAGCCTACTTGACCTTCCCTGCTCATTACTAAACTTCAGCCCTAATTTTTTTAACAATCTAAAGTAGTATTACTGTATCTGAGAGGCACTTTGCAAAACTATAATTACTTGAGAATCTGGAAGCAAATCTAGAAACATGAACTCAGACAAAACACAGTTTCAGGTCAGAAGACATAAAAACCAGAACTTCAACCTACTCCAATCTTATTACACACTCTAACCTCATTAACACCTACCTCACCTCTTACCACAAGCACCTAAGAATTATTTTCACACCAGGTTATTGCCTCTGTATACCAGTATCAATGAGTCATAAACTGGTGAGACAACAAGACAAAGTGTAGAAAACACTGCAACATTACTTTTTAAAATGCATTAAAAT
Source organism: Chaetura pelagica (assembly GCF_000747805.2). Lineage (NCBI taxonomy): Eukaryota > Metazoa > Chordata > Aves > Apodiformes > Apodidae > Chaetura > Chaetura pelagica. The sequence goes on along the minus strand of NW_009952711.1, from coordinate 732,931 downwards.
ATCGAGGTAACAGTGAGTTTAGTGAGGGAAATTAGGTAAGATAATTAAATCTCATTTAATTATGCATCCAGAAAAATTATTTTAAAGAAATATCTGGAAAAATAATATGTTTTCTCTATCTAAAGGCTTATTCAGTTAAATTTAGGAATTCCATCAACCATGAAACAGATCCAGTATCATACCACTAATCCATTTCACAAAACCATTGTCAGGTTTAATGATAAGGCTATCAGAAATCACATGAGAAAGTGTTTTAAGGAAATCTTGCCTCTCTAAGTCCCAGCTGAGATTTAGGGGAGCAAGAGAACATTACAGGGTGACAGAAGGAATCTTCTCTCCCACAAGGCCTTGATGTCCCTGACAGCTGTGAGTGCATTTGCTGGTGGCCAGGCAGAGCAGATGACACATAAGCCTTGTAGCTGCTTCAATAATGCATGTGAAGAGCCTTTGTGACTCCCTTTGAGTAAACGTCACAGATCCTCTTGTGTTCCATTCAGTCAGCAGTTAATCTGATTTTACCAAAGTGATTCTAGCTTCCATACAAAGGAAAACATGGGATTTGATTTGTTAAAAACATTACAATCCAACCATGACAAACTAATTTAAATTGTCCAATGTTCAATGTCAGAGGTAAGAGATTCTTAATAATAAAAGAAGGCTTTAGAAGGAATGACTGTTGTTCCTTAAAATGAAATGTTCCAAGTCTGAATTGTACAGTACATTAGATTTAAAAAATGACTGAACACTTATAGGCCAGTACTACAGGACCTAAGTGGTTTCGCTCTTTTTGGAGCTCATCAGCTGCAGGTAACGGCCGATAAAACACAGCAAACACTGACTCTTCAGCCCTTTAAATGCTTTAATAACCTGAGGATAAGGTCTTTTGCTTTCCCTTTAGCCTCCTAAAAATATGATATCCATATGGATCACTTTTATTCCCTGTGCAGCTACCAAAATTCTCCATGTGCACAAAATTCCCTAATAAAGGTACATGCTTTGTCACTTTAATAAGAGCAATAATCAACAGAAAAAGTTTTTGTTGTGAATAGCTTCAACTACTGGCAAAAATGAAAAGAATTACACTTTCAGTTACTGTGTTGAAAACTCAAACTGCTACTGTTCTCAAACCAGCTCATTGCAGCTAAACATAGCAAGATCCTCCCTCATGCCAACAGTGTCAATCAATTCCCATCCAACTAACGAGTTTTAAAGTATGATTTTGATTGTTCTTTTCAAATCAGAAGAATCCACATGCTACTGAACTCACACATATTAAATTGCAAGACACCTGGACAAGGTATTTTAGTACCATAATACACTACAAGTATCCAAATCACTATACATGACTTCTACTACTACTGTGTACATGTACAACTGTGTTAAAATAATACATTTGCTTACAGTCATTTTTCTTTTTTTTAAAAAAAACACAATAAAATTATTACTTTTGATTTGTTTAGAATATCCATTTCTACATCCTGCCTGTTGATTTTGTGGAAAATCATCTGGGACCACACATGAAAATATGCAAAAAACGCATCTCTGAAGACAATCTCAGGGTTCTAGTGTGTGCAAAGAAACAAAATTTATACACAAAAGGGTTAAGTTTTTACTATCTACAACTATACAAATCTCTTCTAGAAGAAAAAAGACCCTGGCATCAAGCATTCTCCAAGGAGAATTTTTAGAGGAACAATTAATAAATTAATCCTGTCATTATAGACTCGAATGACTTTTTTCTTAAAAACCCATCGATTGTCACTTCAGCATCCTTCAGCATCAGACTACAATGTCCTTGGGCACATTAAACTCTCCTGAGCTCTTTTACAGATCCCTGGACATGTATTAATCTTTATATTGTTAAACCATTCCAAATGGCAGTCAGTTAGATTATCATTTTGTGCCCAAACACCTTCTGCTTTTTGGAGTGTTACCTACTGGTATTTTAAACAGATCAAATCCTAGTCAGTGGAAATGCAGTGCAATGTTGCCTACACATGAGCACATATTTTTGTCCCAAGTTTAACTATTACACTGATAATGTAAAGTTGCCTTAGTATTTTACCTTGGTATTTAATTTAGACCTTGTTTTTTGCTAAATTATACTTCATTTTGGTTTGAAAGTAAGTCATCACACTCTGAACTAATTTTATACCAGGCAGTTTGAAAATAACTTAAGCCACTTAAAGAGACTTGCCATTTTTCCTCGATGACTTCTGTGCTGGAGGTGGCAGACAGGTTGGTGCTGTTGCTAGCTCAGGAGTGGCAGCTTTACTTCCATGATTGGCTTTCACCTTATCAGCCCAGCTTACACCAGAAGGAGCCAGGCGTGTTGCAGAAATGGGCACTGCAGGGTTCCTAAATGAAAGCCATAGCTCTTTTTAGTGACTAATCAAAGAACAGAATGGTTTGTTAGCAAACTTTATCAGGACTCTCTCTCCTTAATCTTGGTGTTCAGATTCAGACTGAGAGCTAGTTCCAAAATTTTGAAATGTAGTAGTTGAAGAAACATTGTAGTCCTGGTCAAACAGTTCCCACAAGACATATTCTCTGATCCTAAATTTTCAAATCATAAACATGGTATTTACGGCCAAATTCCATTGCATCTTCCTCAGTCCTGACCAGCTGCATCAATGAACTGTGCAGACTGGGCTGCAACCAGTACTAATCTAAAGGATCTAACAAAGCATGTGTGTAATAAGTTCAAAAAAGTGCAGGTTTAATTGTAAATGCAGATCACACAAGTCTATAAGGTACTCAATTTCAAGGTTAAGTAAATTGAAAAAATAGATCTGTTTTCCATTTCCATTGTTTAGCAAAAATAAATTGTATATCTGGAAGGGCATTCTGTTAACTTTCAGAAAGATCCACATGACTGCCTAAACACTGACTTTCTAGATGGACAGGACTAAAGCATTTTTTAAATTCCTTTGTTTTGCCTTTTGCAAAAATTTGCCATTTCCTGCACAAGTTTTAGAGCAAAAAAAAACCCTATATAGTCTTATTTAAGTATATGCAGGCAAATTTTTTATAATTGGAAAATAGTAACATTCATTCCAGAAGCACATGTTGAAGAAATGTCCAATTCTCTTCCATAACAAGAGTAATTTTATCTGCAATCATACAACTGGTTTCTCTTCCAATCTTCACAACATTGACTAAAGCTGTCCAACAAATCCAGCTCCCTCATTAGCTAAAACAAACCAAGGACAAAGAAATGGAGATCTTGCAAATTTCAAACAAACATTTAGAAAGCCTCCATCTAATTAGACTGTTCACTTATTTTAAGCCCAGTGAGATTTCCTATTTTTATCGAGTCAGTCATCAAAAAAATTATAAAAACCTAGCTGGCTGGTTAGTTGCTTGTGGGTTTTTTTTAATAATACCCATTGATGCTACAGGGCTGCAATACCATTTCATGTGAGTAAACCAGGAGAAGAGGCCAAGCCCTTTGCCCTGTCTCTCATATTTCCATACAGCCACGCAAACAGACTCAGAACCAGGCAGCACAGGACTTTTCCTTTGGCATTCCCTTCAGATGGCAGCAGTTTACACCGAAAAGTTGTTATTTATTAAACACATCTTTGTGTTTAATAACCAAAGATGGACTTAAATCTTTGTGACACTAATTTCTGAAGTAATTTATGGTTCTGGTATCAGAAGCATTACATAATCAACAAATTCTACATACTCGATCTTGAAGAATACTTCTGTCATTTTAAGCTTGGTGTTTGATCATTTCAGTTAGTACTCCCAACTCTTTGTCAGGAAAAATAATGAACAAAATTTTTCTACTCATCTTCTAAGTGATTTTATTTACCACACCTTTCCCCTTAACTCTTCTCCAAATTCTTTTCTATCCATCAATACTGCCAGATACTTCTGATTGTTCCTGTTTTCAGTTTCTGTACTTTTTCTGATTTTTCTACATTGCTTTTGGGAAGAGATAAAAAATTACCAATGGCAGAAGTAATTTACTATGAATTAACCTGAATGAAGCGAAAAACATACCCTGAGAGAGAATTAAATCGGACACATACATGTTCTCCAGAACTGACACAGCACCAGGCAGTGCTGCTCTAAAATAGTTTTTATGCACATTTTTGTTGAACTGCTTTCAAACAGCCATTTTCAGCTTAACAAGTATAAGATGCTTTATTGTAGTATATAATATGCTCCGTATCAGTTTTGCTATTAACTATAATAATCATAATCTCACTTTACATTCTGACCTTTGTTTCCTTTTGCACACACAGTTGGCCATTCACATTGCATATACTGGCAATTTTTAAATGCCACTAACAGACCTTTTAACCTTTTTTTGCAGTGGGAATAGAATATTAAACAGATAAAATTAAATACACTAATTGTATTTTATCTTCAGGTCTTCTGAATGATAACGAAAGAAGTAAAATATTAAATCCTTGATAGGATTTTGTTTTACAGACCATGTGCCTTTGCATTCATTCATATTGCATACATAATAAACTTAAAAACAATATATGCTTACTATAGAAAAATACTTCATTCATTAACTCTGCTTCAAACAAATCCTTATTTTAGCTTTAATAAACTTATGGTCTGGTTTCATACCCAAAATTCAAACTCCTTCGAGCATTTGATGTCACACTAATTCTATCTGTCGATGGACTTGGAATCACGTGGCGTCCAGGAGACATTTTCTTTACTTCCCAGGCTAATGAAGTGGGTCTGCAAGTACAAGCAAGAAAATTTAAAAAATAAAACTCACAATAACTATTCCTCTACCACCTTAAAGGAGAAACAGCACTGACAAATGCTATAAAGTATTAATGAATAATGTTGAGTTTAATAATGCATATTAGCAACTCCCAACTGCATTAGCCAGACCCATAGAAAAACTAATGCGTACTCTCATGGCTGCATTGCCTATTTTAAATGTCATTGTGGAATCAAACATCAAACAAACCAAAGGAAAGGATCAGGGTAGGACTGGAAATATCCCATAGTTCTAGTCACAATAACAATGCACATAAAAGGGCACAATCATTCAAGGTGCCCTTGGTTTTCCTATCCTGCTGCTCCGGTTAATACAGGTATCAAATATCTCCAGTGTATAAAAAAATTCAGAACCAAATACATCACCATCCATACCTTGTCAAACTACTGACATACCAAACTTTAACAGCAATAACATTTATTGATAAATGTGTACTTGCAAAGATAATTGAACAGTTTGATCTAAGATAGCTGCCACTAACATAAAACTTCCTCATCCCAACAGTCTGAGATGGAGGCCAAGGCAGCAGTTTCATTATTCATCTCATGGAAGCTGATGCTGTTTTCTTTTTTATTTTTAACTCTTGCTCCTGAAGCTGATTACATGAAAATTGTGACTTGCAATTAAAAACAAAATCAAACTTGTAGAACCCACTGCTGATGAAGACAGATCCAGAAAAGCACTTACATTTATTGTTTTTCCACTAGTTCTAGTACTACTGGCAAGATTAACAATCTATAATCAACTAATAAACCCATTTTGTCACACTTGGTCTACGTTTAGTCTCTGCCTAGGCAGATGAGTGATGGAGCTCATTACCCAGCAAAGGAAAAGGGAAGAACTAAAGTGTTTAACTCCACAAATACTGCAGGTCTCCCATCTTCTACAGGCACAAATTAAAAACTCTCTTTCTTATTTACCTCTCAAAGCTAAAACTTAGGCACTGAGGCACAAACTCAGTAGTAGACACAAATTATGATTATGCAATCAGTTTTACCTTTTTGATAGTATCATTCCAAACCCTTTACCATTTCCAGCTGATAATTCCACCAGAGAGGATAAAAACCCCTCTGTGTCCAGACAACAATTCTGTCCAAAAGGAATATTACCTACCTGATGCCCTAGAGCAGATATTAGAATTGAATTAAATTAGAAATGTGTTGAATTTCTCCTACAAAATTACATTTACTATGAGACAACATTTAGACTTAGATTTTAAAAGATGTAAATCCAATTACCTGCTTTGAGCATCAGCTTTTTCTAGCTTCTCTTGTAGTTGTATCCAGTCAATCAATGCTTTGAAGTCCCTTACATAGTTATCAAGCATCATCAGGACTTCCTGAAAAGCAACAAATACATCAACCTTTGTACTTAAGAAACAATCCCTTTGCCCCACTAAAGGAACTGAAAAGATAGTAGGAACTTTACTAGTCTGTAGCTCTCTCATAAAAAATAAGCCCAAGAAAAAACATGAAAACAAAAAAGTCCAGACAGTTAAGACTGTTACATGAACAAACATAGACATTTATTCTATCAAAAAACTTTCACATTTTCTAAGAGGTCTCTGAGCATTTATATCTAAGGGGAAAATTGCAAAATTTGGCAAGAAAAAAACTCCTTGTTTATATAAATATCACCATTTCAGGATTTTTTTGTCGGAGTTGTTATCTTTTAGAACATACTGGACATACTTCACCAAATACCCAAAACTAAAGCCCAATAGACCTGTGGGAGACTAAAAATGTCACAACATGTGAATTAAAAATACAAAGTTACACATAGGCAACTGCATCAGACGTTGGGAATTCCTTCTGGAGAATCCCTGGATCCCTGCATTAAAGAAAAAAACAGTTCTTATGCCTCTGAAGTTGAGCAAACAGTATCCTCTTCCTACAGACTGTCAAGTGTGCAGAACTTTCAGCTGATGGCTGCTTGTTCTTGTGCAGATTAATGAGACATCCTCCTGTTAGGTGAGATTAACAGCACTATTGTACTAACAAAGCAATTTTTAATCAAAAAGTTTCTCATGGTGATATTCTGAAGAACAAAAAAGATAAAGATCATAGCATTTTATTTGTTTCATAAAATCATTGTGTTTGACAAAGTCACTGAGAAATAAACAAGATAAACTATAAAATGCAAAGTTTATATTCTCTTATTAGCACACTTTATCAAATGAAAAAGTCACTGATGGTACATTATTGTCTATGGAGTAACTGCACGTCCAGGCCTTACAACTCCAGCACCCACGTTATACTTCTTGAACATCACAAACCAATTAATTTTTTACCATTTTAAAAATTAATCTAGGCCTATATGGAGTTGCTGAAGAATTTACACATTTTTATGTCAATTAATCACTGAGAGATGTATCCATGAACATATTTTATGGCTTAAAAGATTTACACATTGTGATAAAAGAACATAAATGGATGGGGTCTTAACAGCAATCTCTTCCATCCCATAATTTCTGGCTTGGATTAAACATACACTATCAGAAATAATGTTGGAGTTTTATTCAAAATATTGCAAGATCTCGATTAAGAGGTTAGAATCTTGCAAACTATGTGTTGGTCTGTAACAAAATTATCTGTTATGAAAGGCCACATAAAGACTTCACACTATATCAGGAAGAAATTAATAGCTAAAATGCCAGTGGCGGAACAGCAGGGAACTAAAAAACTTGTTTCTGATAGAAATATCCTTAACTTTCAAAATTATTCACTTTATCTACTGATTTCCAGTTTGATCAAATGTACAAGTGGAATAACTATAGTAAAAGTCGGATGACATGCAGAAACAATAAAAATTAAAAGGTAAATTGGGATCCTGCAGTCTTTACTCAGACAATACTGCCATTTTTTCACAGCAAAGCAGAGCAAAAGTCCATATAATTAAACTCTCAGCTTTGTTCCCTCAGAAAACTGTGACTAGCAGAGAAAGGAACAATTCTCTACCATGCAGGAAACTAGGAAATCACTTATATTCCATATATAAATTTAAAAATCATTGCATGTTTTTTGTAAGAAAATGTAAGAAAAACCACGCAGACCATCACAGCTAACAGGCATCTTCTCAGCAGAGCTGTTTATCACCCAACACTGCACATCAATGTACTTGTAAAGGAGATTGTTCCAGACCATGTTGCTCAGACACAGAAGCTTTTTTATCTACTCCTTTAAAGACTGAAAAATGTACACTGTACCAAATGATCAACAACACGCTGAAAGTAATAAAAATCCAAAACAGAAGCTTGAATTCAGCGGAAACTTCCACCAGCTTCACATTTGGAGTGTAAATCGTAGAGGGAATTATTTATGGCATAAGGAAACACACTAATGACAAAGTGTTGCTGTTTTGCAAATTCCTTACTACGTAAAAATGATTCCTGCT
>NW_009952711.1:697415-724496 GCF_000747805.2 Chaetura pelagica | reverse complement strand
GCTGCTGTAAAGGGAATTTTTCTGCTTAAATCAAGTAATTATTACTTAGAAATATTTTGGGAACAACTACAAGTGAAAATGTATCGGTTACTATGCACAGAGCCACAAATTTTAATAATAAAACCTTTAATGCTAAGAGCAGTAAAAACACTCTACTCCAGTACAGCCAACTAATGCCCATTTTTGTAGTGTCACGTCTCATTCATCTTTACTTTTTCATAGAAAAAGGACCTGGAATGTATGCAAAATACTTTAAAATATAAAATTATATGGATGATTATTAATTCTGTTTAACAAATGCACATTTGAAATTCAGCTTCAGTTTTACATAAGTATCTTTTGAACTACTACACAGATCTAGACCATGTGCTGGTTGTTAGATGGGAAAAGTCACAAGAAAGTCAAACACAAGGGAAATCAAACAGAATACTACTGCTGATGTAAAAGTTACTCTTTGTTTTGAAATACTCCACAAAAAAAGCTAGCCAAAAAATCTTTCTTAAGAGGCAGTTGGTTTAGAGCACCAAAATAATTTGTAAGTAAAGTCTGCTATGTGAAATGAACAAGTCAAGCATTTTAGCCAGTTTTTTTTCAGTTTCACTAATAAAATTTCAGCTTTCTAATTCAATTCATGTCCATTTAGGTCAGCTCATGCTAAGTTGTGCTGACTGTTACTAACAATACGACCATAGAAAGCAAAATTTAATTCTGAATCATTTACTTCTCAATCCTGTCTCTGAGATATTCTTCACCAAAAAAATTCCAATCTGCATACGAGTTATATTTCTGAAGTGAGTTGGCACAGGAAAAAAAAACCCAACAACAAAAATACAATAAATGGCTTAACCTATTTTAAGGAATGTTTAGCTACACATTATCAGAAATGATCAGAGCAGAACCATGCAGCTGTAACTTGAGTCATGTTTTACGAACAAGGGAATACAAACAAGACAAGCAGCTGGAGCGGCCCCATATTCACTGATGCACATCTTTCTCCCTACAGCTATGAGGGCCATTTTGTCAAGCAGGATGAAGCAGAACAAAAGTGGCTCTGAAAGCGCCGTTACAGGCATCCAGATAACTACATATAGATGTACAGCTAAAATTACCAATTAGTTTACCAATTGGCTGCAACGGATTCGATTGGTTTGTAATTAATTCTAGTTACTGGCGCATACAGCAGGCCGGTTGGCGCCATCCCTTTGTCCTCCTGACACACAATCCTGGCGTGCAGGGCTCTGGGGTCTTGGACATCAATACAGCTCTCCAGCTCACCTATGGAACTGAGTGTAGCAGATATACCCTGCGGTGCTGAAGCAGTGGAAACTTGTACCACTTGAGAAGGTGCTGACAAAAAGGAACCTTTATGGGGTAAGCTACAGCTGCACTAGAGTCAAAACAATTTTAAATGCCATTATTTTTCAAGGTCATACCCATCCCATACGATTTTTAAAGTGCCAGCTCAAACTCAGAGAGAAAGCTATGCTGTTAAAAATAGCACTTAAAAGAAAACCATGACATAAAACTACAGGCACTCACAATACAGCTCCTGTTTCATTCTCCCTTCCATCACTCCAGTCAATAATTCTGCACATCAAAAAGCTCTTTTTCTGCTTTTCCTTCTTTTCTCCAGCTCTCAGTCATTACTTTGGTTTCTATGTATTTATCTTAAAGTTGTACTTCTAGTCTTTTCAACTGGGTGATATACTCTGCAATCAGTAAGGATCTCTAGTATCCCAGAGCAGCTACATCAGAATAATCCTATATTCCTGAACGATCTTGACATGGGTCCTGGAGTGGCCTGTTACAATCCTTAAAAACAGAATTGCCCTTTGTTTGGAAACCCCATAATGGCTTTGAAATGTTTTCTTCTCCATTCTCAAACAAGGAGAAGGAAAACAGGGAAGCACAGAAGACTCTTGTATTTTAAGGTTACTACAATTCAAAAGAGTATAATACCTGTCAGAGAAATTAACTCAGTCACCACATCATCTTATTGTCAAGGATAGAAATGTGTATTTTAGTTTACAAACTATGTACACTCTACATTGTCTCATTATTTACACCAAATATTTTAGATTATGTATTTACCAAAATACACTCCATTTTCTTGCACTGGAGCACATTTTTAGCAGGAAACATAAGTTCCTTCTTTCTTTCTTTAAATTTATGTTTTTAAGGATAAATGGGTGTTTCAGTAATTTGACACAAAAATTGCTTTAAAGATTCCTGGTAGTCTTTTCCATACAGATGAATTACAAACACTTAGAGCCAGCTCCGGAGTTAGGTTAAACCACCAAAGCAGTTGTTACAGCTTTGGGAGAGGATGAAAGGAAGCAGCTCCTCTAGCCAAAAGGCTCATTATCCCAACTCCAGTACACGGCAGATAATAAACAGATGCAGAGAGGAGAAATACACAATAATTTTCCAATAACTAAACCTCTCCCAACGGGTATGCTTTTCTAAAAGTTCTCATACCAGCCCTGCAAAAACCACTAGGCAGCACACTCTAGGAAGTAAAAGCTTTTTACGAGGGTGTGTAGTGATAGGACATGGGGTAATGGTTTTAAGCTGGAAGAGGGTAACCTAGACCTAGGTGAGACATGAGGAGGAAATTCTTGAGTGTGAGGGTGGTGAGACGCTGGAACAGGTTGCCCAGGGAAGCTGTGGCTGCCCCATCCCTGGAAGTGTTCCAGGGCAGGTTGGATGGGACTTGGAGCAACATGGTCTAGTGTCCCTGCCCATGCAGGGGAGTTGGATCTAGATGATCGTTAAGGTCCCTTCCAACCCAAACCAATTGGGATTCTGTGATTCTAGGATAGTCATAATCCTCTGTCTGCCAAGGATGTGCTCTTGAGAAGCCATTACCAAAGTAAACTTTCATCCTAAGAATGAATGTAGTGATCAGGGGCACATGCAGGGACCTAAATCACACAATTTTTTTACACAAAAAAAAGTAAATATATGATGATGCAAAGGATGGACAGGCAGGAATAGGATTATCGAGACTCCCAACTAGAAGAGGTGCCAGACTTCAGTGTCTGGCTTTTCTGAATAGATGACCAATCTGAAAGATCTGATCCATTTCTGTGACACCAAATGACCAATCATCACTCCATTTTCCTGTCCTTCATCGAACTTAATGATTATGATTCATCTGTGGAAGATGACAACAGTGAAAATGCCAAGGTCCAAAAAGAGGCAGAAGGAAGGCTCACACAATAGATTTTTATGTGGCATTGACTGCCACAGGGTATTTATTTAGAAAACAGATGTAAGCATACTCTTCCTAAATAACTTCAAATTAAAAAACAGAAGAGGTATTTCTTGTAACTAAGTGACAAGTGGCAGCCTAGCATACTTCTGACATATTCCAACTGCAGAATTTGTCATTCTGAAACAATTTGAACATATATTCTATAAAATCATATTGATCTGAAAGACTTGTCTTGTGAGAAACACAGAAGAATAATTATTCAAGTTCTAATATGTAAATAATTTGCTTAGGCTTTCAGGGAAACTCATAATCACCTTGCTTTTACTGATTAAGAACAGGCTCAATAATACAGAACAGAGTTCATTCCATGCTGAAATTCTCCTTGTAACTAGAATAATTCCAGAGGTTCAAAGAATGAAGACAAAGATACAAGGTATTAATGCTCAAACTGGTTATGAAACTGATGGAAATACACTTAATAGAGGACTCTAATGAGGAAATACTTAGCAATTAAAGGAATTTATGTGTAGAAAGCAGAAGATTATGAATAAACCTTAATTTAGGAAAAATAAGTGTAGTTTGGGCTGTCTTTTGTTGTGTTGGGTTTTTTTAGTCCTTTCAAAGGGCTTTTTTCATCCAGTAGAATCCAGGACACTGGGACAAGAATAATGTACCTGAACAGAATGGTTAGAGGCCTGTGCTGAGGAAATAAATTACATCATAATCCTCCTTGGGATACCTCTCTTAGGCCTTGCAGCACTACAAGGAAAGATGTGAAATTCACATATAACAAATTCTCTCTCCCAAACAGCCTTAAGTATTGAACCCTGATCCTGTATTTTTCCCTCCCTGGAACCAGGTACTTTTCAGATTTGTAAAACTGAGAAGTGTGTGGGTGTCATATTTTGAGGGGGTCCTGGTTAATTTTATGGTATCTCTTGTCATGAGTGCTTACAGAGAGGGCAATGGGGAACCTGAGGGATGCCAGAGGCAGAACAGAGAGTGCTCAGCATTCCCTCCTATTTCCTGCCATACCCTAGAAAAGCCAGGAGGGCAGGAAAGTCCACCCCTTATTGCTCCCTTCTTCCTTGCTGCTTCAATGTACTCAAAAGGTTTTAGAGAGAGGGTCCTGCTTTGTCACCAGTTTGCCATGTGCTCTGCAGGATCTGAATCACTCAGGTGCTCGGAAGAGTCCATGGACCCTTTTCTGGGTCAGCCCTGCCACCAGGGATCTTCAGACACTCGTATCAGCGATGATCACCAAGACCAGGCTTTGTATATATATTATATTGTATATATTTGTGTATTAGTTCCTCATCCAATGTGGTACAATTCCTCCCCTGTTCCAGTTAACTTGTTCGAGTTTTAAATTCCAACCTTTAAGTCTTTGTTATTCCTCTGATCTTACCCTGGGAGGGTGGAGGGGAGTAACAGAGAGCAATTCCTTTCTCTGGGATTTGGTTTGCCCTGACCATTAAGACAAGATAGAGGAAGGAAAAAAAAAAACAAAAAAATCCTCAAAAAAACCCCAAGACTTGAACTGGCTCTTACCAGTAAAAGTGAAGAAAAAAGTTTTTCAAGCACCAAGAAATGCTAAACAGCAACTTGAATATAGAACAAAATTTTCACATCATAAAGTTCAGATATTTTCAAGGAAAAAACTAAACCAGCTGAAACCATTCATTCCTCTTAGGAGGCAGAAAACCCAACAATTATATTTAAAGTAGTTTGAGATTCTTCTAGACTTACTGTAGCCTTACCTTCTGGATTCAGTTTCTCAAACTCTGTCAATGAGTTTTATGTAAGTGTGTGGCTTTTTTAAATTATTTTTTTTCTGTATATACACATACCACACCCACAATATATATATTAAAACTCAGTTGCTGAGTCACCTGAAGACTGTAAAACAACAGCAGCAGCAGCATTTCTCTGTTTGCATAAGACAAAATTGGCCACAGAATCTGCCTTCCTCCACTCAGAAATAATGTTGGGTTTAATTCCTTTTACCATAGAGTAAAAGATGTAAAGGCATTACCAATTCTTTTCCGTCTAAGCTCACCACGCAAAACTAGAAAACACTAGGTAATATAACATTAATAGAAACATCAGACACACAGAAACCTACCTGTTGAATATCCACACAACTTGCATTTTGAAATGTTGAAAGTTATATCCAAATCTGTTTGGCTATATCTAACCTCTATCACTATTGCACAAACGGATTTCTGTACAAGATGATGCTAAACTTGAGAATCCTTTATTTTAATTTTACAAGTAAATCAACTGTGTTCATTACATCTCTCTATTGAAGGCATCAAAGCCATATCTATATATCCAAACACCTGATTTGAGAGTTCTCCATTCCAAATCAATAGTTAAATACCAACTTCAGCAATAGCCAAAGCTGAGAGAAAACACACAAAACCACCGATCCTCTTACACACATTTCCACTGTTTGTATCCTTACCACAGCCCTTTTGTCTGCAGTTTCAACCACAATCAGCCACTAGAGCCCTTTCTGATTTGGGAGCATCAGACATTATCTTCAGTGACAATGTAATCAATAAAACTATACCAACTCGTAAGAGAGCAAAAGGTACAAAATAAAAAAGAAACACTTTCATACTAGATTAATCTGAAGTTTTCAAATGCCAGAAGTTGTCACATTTTTATTTTTCCATGGGTCTTCTTTTAAAACAGTATTTATACAACTTAAATATTTAAATAGAACAGCATAACAAACAAACAAAAAAACCCACATCAAACCACAAAGCAAAAAAAGCCTAAGTAGTTCTGCAAACTGGGCATCTAGTGGAGCCTGTTTTCCTATCTTCTCCCTACTGTTTCCTCTGATGCCAGAAATTAGTTAATGACATGCATTTCAATTAATTCTTGATTAAAAAAACCACAACAAAACAAAAAAACACCCCCACACACACCATCGTTCTTCCCTCTGTTGGTACATTCATGCTCTCTTGTTCTCTCTCTGAATTCCCTGGTGAATCTACCTGTCATGGAATGTGTAATAGCTAAATTAATTTTAAATGGCCCACTGATACTAAGAGTTAGGCAGGGATGACAGAAAATCATGGATAGACAAGAACAGAAAAGACACATGAAATGAATACATTAAACCTGGCCTCTCAAAGCCACGAGCCTGTAAAAAGGATTATACACATTATTTCCCTGCCATTTCAGCTTAGCAGATTTTGCCATGCCATACCTGCATTCCTGGTATTCCACTGATGATAGTAGAGCTGGGCAGATACAACATTAGACCACACTGAGCTCGTAAGCTGAGGCATAAATCACTTTGCATCCTCCCAGTCCCACATATCCCACAACAAGCAGTCGGAGCCATCCCTGGATGGCAGCACATTGCTACAGTCATCTTTACTGCAACAGTGGAGTTTGTCCCAAGCTGGGACAAACCAGGAATCCAGATTTCCTGCACTGCTTTGAATGATTTCAAGTAGCCAGAAAAGGCACTTCCAGAGATCTTGCAAGATCTGGCCTGGCAGGATCAGAACAGTCAAAACCAAGTATGAAACTTGGTGCTTTGGAGTAACGTGGTAGCAACAGATCTAGGACTACCAAGGCCAAGGCAACAAAACAACTAAATGCTTTGGATAAGTAAATGATGATTATTTACATGAACAGGCTCACAGACATGGACAAACTGCAGTGATCAAACTAAAGACTGAGTTAAGCTATTTTGAAGGCAGCACACAGGCCTTATACTAAGCTACATGAATTCTTCAAACCATGTCACAGGACTGCTTTCAAAAATCGTTTGCCTACTGAATCAATTCTAGATTACAATTTTAATTTATCAACTCCTAAAAGGTTGAGGTATTACAATAAATGCTTTCTATATATTCTATAGTATGAAATCTGTACTTAAACAAGACATTTCACTTGATGGAGGACAGCAAACACTAGCCTTTCAGGATCAGAGGTGAGAAAGACTTGCCGTTTCCACAAGGACCTGTTGTTCTCGATCACTAATATTCCATCCAAAATTAAAACATACTTCTACTCTAATGACGAGTTTGATCCCTCCCTAGCTGAAGCCTATGTCTGTAGCATCAAAAATGTCACATGCCTGTCTATTAAAAGTCCTGTAAAGCACTCACTCCAAAAGACACCAGTTAAGAACCTTGGCTGTAAGTGATCAGCTACAACTTAAATAGCTTCACCTCTAGTAGAAACCAGACTGTATTTGTCAACAATACAACTCCAAAATAAATCAACAGGATTGATAACAGCAAAACATTATTAGTAAAAATAATAGTTCTATACCTAATTAATTAACAAATATTTTAATAATTTAATAACAGAGTAATAATTCCCAGTTAACAGTAACCTTTACAAGAAAATCTTACAAACAAAAGACCACAGCACAAACACACACTCCAGATACTCGGGTAAAGCACTTTCTTGTGCTAAGAAGAAAAGATCTTTTGAAAGGTAAAAGCAACATGAACATCACAGAAGTTTTAAAACACATGACATTGGACTCCTCTGTTTACTAAGTCTTGCCTTTTTCCACTCCTGTTTTGCAAACAACTGATCCGATACATGCAGATACATACATCACTGTCAATCATCTACTGAAATGAAGACTTTCATTTAGGCTATGTAATATCACCATCAGAGAACAGATCAAGTAGCATGATTAAAATATGCTAAATGATATCTAACCCCAAAAATATGTGATAATGATACAAATACGCTTCTGTTCTTCCAGTCACAAAAGTTTAAAATGGTAATCTAATTACAATGCAAGACTGACTGATTTTCTTAAACCAAAAAATTCTCCATAGAAGTTTCCGGAGCAGGAAGACAGTTCAGTAACAAAAAGTTGAATTGTGTTAGACCAACCAGTGACTTGGAAGCCTCTAGCTACTGTTCAGTCCTTAAAGCTGCTTTCAATGAAATGTAGCTGTACACTAATCTCAAAGTCTATTTGGCAGTGTCTGATTACAGCGGAGAACTAGATGTATATGATAATGAAAAAGGTTTACTTCAGTTGATATAAGTAATTTTTACAGTGATTAGATAATCATTTACAGAATGTGCTGAGTTTTCAGCCATGTTAAATATGAAAACAGAAGTCGTATCTCTAACATTTCTTTTACAATCTATTCTTCTGGCTTCTCTTAATACTGGCACTAAATTCCATTTCTAAAGAATGTGCAATTTTTATTATATATCAATAGTCTTTCTATGTATCTACTAGAAAATTATTTCTATTACAGACACACGTTACTCAAAATTGAGAAGCACACTTGACAGTAACATCCCAACCAGACACTGTTTACTCCTGACCACCACCTTCTTAACACTAGAGAGACTTTAGAGAGTGATAACTATCACTGCACAAAGGTAGCAACGCATAATTAAGCCACTGAACAGGAAGCAAACAAATGTAAAAAAGGCTGAATCACAACAGTGCCACCTACAGTAAAGAACATTACAGGGGAAAAAAAATAAATCCATGTTCAGTCAGTAAACTAACAAAATCAGAACTCAACAAATTATTTCATTAAAATCCTGACACCTAATCACATAATGTACATCACTACAAGCTTTATAAACTCCAAAAATCTTCTTAAATCAGAATAAATATGCCACCAGTTTTCCTATTCACAAGCCTTCACTGAATATGAATCAAAAAATAACATGTTTCTGAGGGCCTAATTCCCTGTTTGGCTTTTTTGAAAAGAATTTTTAAAAATGTGACAACAGGCAAAGAGCATCTGCAGACTTACCTTGCATTCCACTACACTCTGATCCGATTCACATGTCACGTAGATTTCATCCACGGCCCGTCTGAGATTGTCAAACAGAAAAGCCCAGTATCTTGCTCGTAGATCAACTTTTCGAGGATGTCTTGTTTTTGTTGGGCTTTTGTCAAAGTTTTTATCTCCAGCTGCTGCTGCTGTTAATTTACAGTCTATGGAAGTGCTCTGAAAAAGCAAGATACAATGCAAAGGGAAAACAAGAAACAGAAGGAGGGTAAGGGGTTGGGCTTCTGTGCAACATAGTTTTTCAACATATTCAAACATTTGTGAACAATAAATTTTTCACTATTACATCACCACATTGACTTGAGGTTCTTAAAACACACTTTCCTATCTTAAATATATGCAGCAGCTATTTAGAACCAGATTCTGTTTCTTTGACATTCATGCTGCAGACTGTGCAAGATACTCTGCACACTGGAAAAATACATTTTGTAATTACATATCCTGCGTTACTTGTTCTGAGAAGTATGTGCGTCCAGAGGCAAAAACATTTTACTAACAATCACATCAGCAATATTCCATCACAGTTGAATTCTATTACCAAGACATTACACACCACTTTGTAATTTTTAAACCCTCATTGTAACGTGAAGCATTAGTGTCAGAGAAATGCTGATGTGGCCAGCCCTCTGACCCATGTGTTACAGCTGCACTGCAGAGGAGATGCCAGCAAGCACCGCACTGGTTACACATTTTAGAAGGCTGCTTTTACTAAGATTTCCATTCACCATATTGTTAACACTGCAAGCTCTATTCAACCCAGTGTTCAATGCTGTGCCAATGAAACAAGTTGCTCCTACTTGTAGCAAGTCTGAAAGTGTCCTCACTCTGGTTTAAGCTGTCGTTTAACAGCTTTCCCAACAACAAATCTGTTGTTTGATTGTTTAGTGTTAATGCAAGGGCTAATTGATCTAGCACTCCTTTGCTGCACAGATGCAGAGGACTGCCCATATGCTAGATGTGATGGGAGCAGCTGGAGAACATCCAGCTGGCTTCACAAACGCTGGCACAGCCAGGAACCACCACATACCTAGTGGGAAGTGCTGCTGTGCCACCTGAGTGCTGTGCATCTGTTGACCTTCTGCATTCAGCTAAGTCACTCCTAGGAGATATGTCACCTTGACAGAGATACACTGTCACTCCTCTGCACAGGACTTTCCAAAGGATCCTGACGCATTGCCTATTTGGCTGAAAACGCCAAATCAGCACTTGGCCCCATGACAGTGTCTTTATTAAACCTGAAATTCTCTCCCACAACAACAACAACAAAACAAACAGAAAAATACTGCTACCATGCCAGACTTCTGCAAGCTTCTGCACTTCATAGTAGCCATGTGGATAAGTACCTCCATTAAACCCAAAGCGACATGCAACTCTGTGTCATTTTTTGAGGGAGGTATTAGTTACATGCTAATAGCCTGCCTTTTTTTTTTTTCTATTACTCCAGCCATTTTAATAGTACATTTAATACAGTTTTCATGCCTTGACCCACTGTGGCACAGATCTCCAGAAAATCAGGTCTTACTGGAGTACACATGTAGGGTTTACAGCAAAATTCCATTCTAAAACCTCTATTTTTGGTGATCAAATACAAACAATCCAAACAAATATTGCACAAGCCAGTACAGTTTATAATTAAAATATCTAATTATAAGTATTGTAAATTGCAGAACAATTGTCCAGGACTCAACTGTCAGGACTTTCCCCTATGGAAAAAGTTAGGAAACATTATTTCTTTCTTCCTGTCTAAAAATGGATTTAATGGCAGGTAAGTTTCTACTTGGGAGACAGAGAATTCTTATAGAAAAGCAATTTCAAACCACAAGCAACATCAGGTAATCTGGAACTGCAGCATAGTTTTGCATGGACATATCAGCCAAAGTACTTTTAAGAAAGAACTATAGTAATATTTTTATGGTGAGACATGATATAGAAGAGACCCAAAGTCTGTATAAAACCTAGATAAAATTTTCCTCATTGTCTATAAAAGAATCTTTCTTTTGTGTGGATTACCTCTTGAATTCCAATAAACTGTGCCTAAACTACAAAAAGTTCCCTGCATTTTTAGGAAACATGTAAATGAACTCATATTTCTCAAGCTCAAATTACAGAACAGGAAAGCAGGCAACAACCAAATGGTTTTTCAGTCACTGTATTCAAGAACTTAAATGGCTTTCTTCTGCAGATTTTAGGGGCCTTATTTGATAAATACACACCATAAACACAGCTACTCATCCACGAGAACTGAACCCTGACACAAAGATGGAACCTGCAAAACTTCAGTAAATTCCAGAGCTCTGTTTCTTTGGCAACCTTTCACTCTGTGTTCCAGTCTGCTAATTTTCCCCAGTGCTCTGACTACCTGTACCACACAGCATTAAACACAGCAAATTCCACTTTTAATTAGGGAGGGAGACACAGTGCTGGCAACATGGCTCTGCTCTCACCTGCATTTGTGTTCAGATTCTAATTTTTCTGTAGGAAGTGGAAGAATGGGAACCTGATTTACTGCAATCACACTAACATCTCTGCTGCCCTTACATATATCTCAGAATGCTCCAAGTGTACTCCAGATGAACCCCAGCTAATGGATGCACGAGAGAGATGTTCAGGAAGGATGCATGTCATGAACAACCAATGAACAGGAATTTCAGAAGGGTTTCATATGTCAGAGTATTTAATATTTTAATATTTTTTCTTCTATGATGTAAGAGTCACCTCTTAAAGAATATCTTGGAGAGGTGCTGCTACTTAGCTGAGGCCTGGTATGTAAATGTTTAAAGCAAATCTTATAGTGGCTAATTTACAGCTCCTTTAAAATACAGTTTATAATGACCCAACCTTAACTACAGAATCATAAATAGCTATATTAAAATAACAGTGCTACCTTTTGCTGCCTGTATTTATCAAATGTGACCTTAGTAAAGTGATGAGCTTTCTGCTCATTCAGCTATTACTGTTGATACAAAAAAAGTCATTTGTTTTGAAATAGAAACCATGTGTAATTCCCATTATTTGAAATATATATTTTCCATTGTATTTTTATGGCAGTGTAATGTGTCATTAATTAGCAATAAATGTTATCCTAATACTATATCTGGCATCTGTTTATTATCTCTCTCATATGTCAGCCATATTTTCATTAGGAAAACTGCATGTTGAATTGTTAATTACTGTAAGTTGCAGCAGCTCCATTTTTACCCCTGTAAGCAGATTTCCAGTGCCTCAGTAAAACCTAAGTAACATTTACAGTTTCTCATATTCCAGTGGAACACCTTTGAAAGGATGCAAATCCCTGTACTACCAAATTTCTTGGACATCATCACAATCACACAAGCAGGTAAGCATTAAGTTGGTGGCTAGTTACTAGAAATAATATTTAAGTTCCAAATACAAGTCAGTTTTAATACTGTACATTTGAATTTGACATAGCCTGGTGGTGTCTGCCACTCAAGGAAACTGAAGTTAATGTTTAGAGTACGACTCAAATCAGGTCCTATGTTTGCCACTTCAGTATGAAGAAATTCCAGGACACAAGATCAAACTCAGCAAGTTATTTTCAAACTTCATGAAGTTTGACCAGCACCAACTACAGTGAAATGAAAGCTAGTATTCACTTAAATCTAAGAGCTGCAGCAAAGACTACTTTCAATATAAAGATACTTAGAATTACCTTTATATTTTAGTATAGTATTTATATAGTTTTAAACAGTATTTAGTTTTAAACAGTATTTATCAGAAATATGTACTTTTGACCAACTTATATTTTTCATTGTGATGCTCAGGTTGAGAGCTATGCACCAGGAGAACTCACTTTCCAGAGACGATCACAGAATCATTCTGGTTGGAAAAGACCTTTAAGATCATTGAGTCCAAGCAGCAGATGACTGAATCCAGCCCTAAGACCATCTCTCCATCTCTCTGGTAGTCAGAGGGAACACACGGGCACAGGACAAAATATTTCTAACAGTGAAGTCTGAGGAAAACTAAGGCAATAATCCCACATATCCACCCAGAAGGAGCTATATCCAAGCGACATAAACTCCACCTATATCCTTGTGCCTAGTGCTTCCAACAACCAGCAGATATTTCACTTTGGGTAGAAATTGAGGCATATGCCTCATTCCACTGACAAGACACACAGACACAGAATTAAGCTTTTCTGAGCAGAGTTCTAGAGCTCTGATTCTGCAAAATTCCACACACCAAATAATATGCATGTTTACTCCAAATGTGATGATAACTTATATAGACATGATCTAGCAGGCCTACACTGAAGTTTTTCCTCACTAGAACAACAAAACCCACCCAGGAATGGCAAAGATACAGAGGGGATAGTTCATATTACCTCACTTGCAGTGATAGTTCAAACCTTAAACAGCAGGAAATGCAAAGCTTCTGTGCCTTTGAAGTCAAGATACATGGGAATCTCAAGTAACCCAGGGTGCATGATGAAAGTGTCATTGAAACTAAAGTGCTGCTTTTCGACACATCCCCCCCCTTCCAAATAATTTCAGTAACTTGCCTTGGAGTGTATAAGTAAGCAAGCAAGGAAGTGTATACTTATTCTCAGGATGCCCAACTGAGAGGAAGATAATAGTTCTTGTAATGGAGCTGCTGGAGCAAATTCAGAGGCCACAACAATGACCTGAGGCTGGAACAGCTCTCCTGTGAAGACAGGCTGAGAGAGTTGGGGTGTTCAGCCTGGAGAAGAGAAGGCTCCAGGGAGACCTTAGAGCACCTTCCAGTGCCTGAAGGGGCTCCAAGGAAAGCTGGGGAGGGACTTTGGACAAGGGCAGAGAGGGAGAGGACACAGGGGAATGGATTAAAACAGGAATAATACAGAGAAATTCTTTAGTGTGAGGGTGGTGAGACCCTAGCCCAGGTTGCCCAGGGAAGCTGTGGCTGTCCCATCCCTGGAAGTGTTCAAGGGCAGGTTGGACGGGGCTATGATTTATTTTCTTGAGTTTAGTGGCTTATTTATGTATGAAGTAAGACTAAAACTGAGGGATCAACAGTAGTAACAAAAAAAAGCCACCAATTTACAGCAGCATCCAGTCTTTGAAATGCAGTAGAAATAAAGGTGCTGAATGCCAAATTGAAGTGATTATATGCACAGACACTCAAGAGTCCTCTTCAAGCCTGAACTGCACCCACTAGGAATGGACTATGTTTGAACAATATAGTTTTACAATAGCAATTCCATGCACAGCCACTAAATAGCTATCAAGTATTCTCCTGAAAACTCTGTATTTACATAATACCAAGTGACTAAAACAGACAGAACCAAAATTATGTAGCACATAACTCTCATACCCAAAACATTCTGGAGGGTAAACTTTTACAGGGTGCCCTAACTACATCAATAGAATCCCACCTTCACAGAACAAGAAAACCAGGATACACAGTGTTTGTAACATACTGCTAGTACATGAAGACAGAACACAAGCTTAATAGTTGCTAAACTAAACTGGGAAAATGATGTATCTATGTTTTAAAGATGCAAATACAACTCTATGGATGCAGAACATTTTTTCTTTTTTCCTAACGAATAACATGTATGATCTTCCATATGCCATATTACCAAAATCTGACAGTCTCAAAAAGCAGATACCTGTTTTGCAGTCTTGTGTGTTCCTTGAGTCACTCTTTTGGTTTTTCCACTAGCTTGCCATTTTGATTTTCCTGTGGGAGAAGCAACAGGTTTAACCAACAATAATGATTTTAAAATTCACATATCCTTTCTTGTTATTCTTAACATCCCAGGCCAGGTCCAACTGTACCTGTGCTTTGGCCTTCTTTACCCAGTCCCTTGCTTCTCTGACAGCTTGTCAGTGTTTCCTCCAGGACACCTGGCCCTGCTTCCACTCTCTGTGTACCTTGTTTTTACATTTAACTGTATGCAGAAGCTCCTTGCTCATCCATACAGGCCTCATGGCTCACCTGCCTGCCTTCCTCTTCCTTGGGACACAGCAAGATGGCTTCAGGCCTCATTGCTCTGGTGGTTCTGGCAGTTTCTTAACTGATTAAGAGTTACTTTGCATAAACTCCTGTTAGCTATACCTACCTGTTGCACTGAATCTTTGAGATGTGCTCTGGGGTAATTAAATATTTATATATATATTTTTATTAATGTTTTCTTTCTCCAACTTAGTCACTAACTTGCACAACACAAAAATCACAGGATCCAATTACCACAAATGTAAACAAGAAAGACAAAATACTATGGCAAGAGTACTCTCTAGCACAGACTACATCTAAGGAAAACTTCCGTGATTATTTAGCTGGATGAAGCCAAGCAAAGAAATGTGTAGTTCAACACAGTCCCATCCTAGATCATAGAGAGAATTACTGAATTTCAGAATTGTCCAGTTGAGTTTTTAACAGTTTTTAGGCTAAATCCCCTAATACAGTCCAGCTGTTTTACATTGCTCTGGTTATGTAAAGCAGCTGTAAACCCCTCCTAACCAAGCTCCTGTGCAGCTGGTTTGCATCACTGGCTATTCCAGGGAACAAGGCAGTTAATTTTAAAACAAATTAAAAATTATTTGCTTGATAATTCATTTCAAAAATGTTATACACTAGCCGAAACAGGTACAAATTAATATACTGAACTCAATTCAGCAGCATTCAGGGAAAAAAATCTCATTCAGCTAATTTATGTAAAAATAGTTCCTAATCACTAAAAACCTTAACCTGAGACTCAGTTCCATGTCACAAATATGCTAACAGATATATTTAAATCATTAAAGTCTCTCTTCTAAGATGTTTTACATTCTGCAAAGACAAGGTCTGGAATGCAATGGCATACAGAGCTCACACAGTGAAAAGTGCAAAAAAATATGGGATGGAAATTAATAGTTACTTGGATTTTAATTGTCATAAATAACTTTTTACTGAAGGCTATAAATTCACTTTTACATTTATGCCTCATGTTTTGGGAGAAAATGTTAGACTTGCAGCAAACATTCATGTATGATTCATATTCAGTCACTTTTAAGGAAAAAGTTACTTGGAAGTTACTAAAAAAATACTGTGAGGTAGCACTAAAAAATAAGACACTTTAAACAGAAATCGAATCAACTCACAGGTAGCTCAGAACTACTGTTAGAAATACACCCTATGTCCCTTTTGCATCAACTTGTTCATATTACTGCCTTCCCCAAAACTGTAATTCAGAACTTACAAATAACTAAGGTCTCAATTCTCTTTCTGCTTAAATGATGTATGTGACTAGTTCAGTAGCATCAGTGGATCTACTGACATACTCAAGGACATGCAGGCAAATGTTCAGACCAGCAAAAAGATAAAGGCACCTTCTGGAGACAGATGAAGCTGCCATCCGAACATGGAAGTGGCCAATTTACCAATCCACATATTGATGATGAACTAAGTAGCTGCTGCATGTGCTCCAAAGCTGGGAGATGTGCATTCTACTTGGTCAGATTATACTTAAGTATTAAGTAATTTCCATTTTCTCTTCCTACACATAGCTAACAAAAACGCAAAGTATGTTTTTCTGTTGCTGCTCTATACAATGTACTAAGATAGCTGGGACAATACTGAGGTAAAAGGCTCAGAACCAGAAACCAAAGCCTGTAAATATGGACATTTATAATTAGGTTTAGGATGTTTAGCTGATAAAAGTTATCTGTCATTCTGCTTGACATTGTCAAACAGAGGTACAGATATGCATTCTGAACTGAATGTAATTTCCTTGATGAAACCTATGTAAATAACTATATAAAAATATCTGAACAGGTTTTCAGGTATCTTCTTGTCTTCTGTCACTTTAGACTTTTAAACTTTAAAAAGAAAAAAAATAAAACCACAATATGCCCTAATGCATAAAGGAAGCCAAAGGCAGTTTCAACTTTACTTGAATTCGCCTCAGACATAGGGTTAACTACCTTGTCACTTAGACAATAACAGTTCATAGAAATATCTTTTTCACTGGCAGAATCCCAGAACAGCTGAGGTTGGAAAGAACATATTGAGACTTCCTAATCCAGCCTCCCAGCTTAAAGTAGGGTCATTTAGAGCAGGCTGCCCAGGACTGTCTCCAGTCAGGCTTTGAGAACGTTCAAAGATGAAGAACTGCCCACAGTTTCTCTAGGCAACTTGTCCCACTGCTCAAGCACCCCCACAGAAAAAAATAAAAAATAAAAAAAATAAATTAAAAAATACTTTCAGATACTCCTGCCTAGGTCTCAAAAGCAGCAACTCCACAGGGACATGGGAGCTACACAAATACTTGAGATAAAGTCCCCCAAACCAGCATTTTGACATCTGGAACAGCTTAAGCAGTATAAAAATGAAAGTAAATTCCTGGGTCCTTAAGTCTTTATACCACAAGAGAATATTACAACAGTAACAAAACTGTTGTGAGGACTTGCATGATGGAAAACTGTGCCCACGAATCCCCTTACTTAAAGACTCTTCCCAGATGTTTACCAAATACTGAAATAATACCCAAAATAAATTTCCCAGCTTATTTGCTTAGGGCATAGAGAGCATTTTGTTGGATTATTCTAAGCTATCTCTACAATTTTGAATTCTCAAATTACAAGAGATCAGTCTAAGACAATATTATTTTACTACACAAGTATCTTGGTAAAACCAGAAAGAAAAAACAGTCTGAGATGTTAAAGTAAAAACAGTTTTTAATCTGTCGCTGTGAAGGTTTCATAAAGTGACCTGTCAACTGCAGGGTGCATTTTGGAAAAAAGCTTTATATTATACCACATATGCTAAATATAACCTTTTATTTTTTAAATAGAGAAATTCTATGTAAGAAACATGTTTTCGTATGAGCAGCTGCAGTAGAGAAAGGAATGGAAGAGGTGAAATCTGGGGAAAGACTGTTGAACACATACCATCATCTTCTTTGCTTTCTAGTGGAACACTCCAGGCAATTAGGTTCCTTGCTGTACGTCCCTCTTCTGCAACTATTTTCCTTACTTTGTCATGACTATTAGAGCATTGGAAAGAAGCCTGAAAACAAGAAACACAGGGATGGAAAATATGTACAGACAGAATTTTTTGTTTTGACATCTTAATTCCATTAATATGTGGCTAAAACATCCAAACTGAGATACAGAAGTATTGAAATTTCACCAGCTATCTGGAACAGGTGGACACAATAATTTTCACAGCCAAACATTTTTCTGCATGATAAGCAGATCATTTCATCAATATGACATAAGAGTTCCTATCCAGCCCTCAGTATGGGTATGGCTGCAACAAACATTTTCAACCTGCATTTAACTGATGCTAGAGCATCACAGTGCACTTCACGACATGTCTGTTATCCTGTGTTAATTACAACTAATGATGCAAGATAAAAGATGCATGAGACCAAAATACATTTGTTAGCTGATTAAAGAGAGTCTGGAGAAAGGCATGGGATTTACTGGAACCATCTGAAATGCATAAAAACCACTTCTCTCACTGAGAGGACAAGAACCTAGAAAATATACCTAGAAGTTAGTGTTATTACTAGAAATCTACAGCTTCTTAAAGACAGAATTAGAGGCACTGGGGATAAATTTCATTTACCTAGTAAGCATATTTCTTTGCCCTTGCAAAATACAACATTGCAAGACCTTTGAAACCAAGTATGTTAAGAAACATTTGGAACTACTGACAGGTGTCGATTAGATTGGACCAGATGATCACTGTAAGTGGCTTCCAGCTGAAATAGTCTGTTCTATTCCAGGTAAAATCTTGACTCTTCTACAGCCTATTGAGTTACTTTGCAGAAAATAATTTGAAACAAAGCCAAGCTACACACTCTTAATACTAAATCTATGTGCCATTGATAGCACAAAATTGCTGACCAAGTTACCTTGAAACAGTGACAAACTTAACCACACAGAAGTTACATAAATCCACACGTTACTTCAGGCACGAGCAGACTGATTTTCTAAAGCACTCATCAGAAAACACATTTCTCCTCGTTCCTACCACCACATGACTCCAGCCTGCAACCACTTGTTTTATAGTACTACTACATCTTTGAAAGAAAATACAGTAAAAATGAATACAGCAGATGAGTGGCTAAAATTTATGAGGGTGGTAGGAAAGGCAACACAAATGAGAAACTGCTTTTACTTCAATGCCCATAAAATAGTATTCAACTTGGGTTTCTCTCATCCAGATGTCCCCAGCTGGTTGTTTCAAAGCTGCAGTGTGCCACCTAGTGCTCCATAGACCCACCTAGGGGTACCACCACGGAATACAGCAAAAAAGCATTGCCATCTAAACAAACTTTTGGAATAACTAATTAAATAAATAAGGCAATTTATAATTTTTGGTCCACAGAAACTTGAGCAAATCGTGTGAAATGAGCGGATCTGTATTGCACCGGTTCTAGTCTATCTGTATTCTATATAATTAATTGCCTGTTCTCACATGGCATTTTTAGAGTGACCATTTCTTCTGAATCTTGGATGGAGGGTGGCACTCAGATGGTCTCACACAAGCACATGCTGGCATCTGAGGTGCCAGGGATAGTCCAAAGTTCTGGATGTGTCTGCAGGTTCTGATGGAGCACACATGAGACACCTAGATATGCCTGAGCATCAGCTGTGGGGCTGGAGAGGAGGGTCCCTTGGCATAAGTTTTTATTCCTTTGTTGCTTAACAATACACTTCCCATCATTAATCTAAAGATCCATGAATATCACATAACTGGTTTAAAATCACTTTACATCACTGTATGAACTCCCAGAGTAAATACTTGAGGTAGCTTACTTTGGAACAGAGTTAAATAATTTTAACTTAATTGCCTCTGAAATGTGTCTGTCTTAAACCAAAAGAAAAATATTCAGACCACATTTCTCAATGATTTATTCTCAAATCTTAAAAAAAAAATTAACCAAACATTCATCTTAGCTGGAAGCAAAGCTAATTCATGACATCTCCAACTGCCAAAAATGAAATAAGTACAGAAATCTTTCTTCGTTATTGCATCTTTTCTTTTAAATCCTCCACCAACAAGCAGTGTTCACTTAGTATAATCTATACAATATTTAGCTGTGGCTTTCCTACAGCATACTCATTCCTTCCATACACACTAGACTTGGAAATAATTTGAACTTTTTTTATTTCCTATTATTTTTTATGTTGTTATGCTCCATTTCATCCTCCCTTGGTCTCCTTATCTTCTGTGCTTAACATCCCTGCTCCTTTAATCTTTCCTCTCCTGTTTTTCAGATCTCAGGTTTCAATTTGTCTGAATCTGAGCACTTAGGGTTTACTCTTCCAGACTGGCTCCAGCTGATTCACATCTGTCTTTGAAAGACAAAGTCCAAAAGCAGATACAAATACTTCAATGAAGACTTTCTCAATGCTAAACACTGTGGACAGGCTATTCACATCTTACAGATGATAGTCCTATTTAGTCATCTCAGAATTATGCACTGGGGGGGGCTGCAACATGATAGTGGCTTTATCATCACTTGTGATATAACCATATCACATATGTCGTGACTTACCACACATAAATTAGCATGACTTACAGTCACAGAGTAACAAAGCCTGGAAGTAACTTCTGCACATCTAGTCCAATCCCAAGTCCCTTTCCCCTGGTCAGAGCAGTCCCAGCTGTTCCTAATGTTCAAGCAGAATTTCTCCTGTTGCACCTGCAACACTTGATAATCCCAAGGCTCCTTTTTGCACAACTGCCACCAGGACAGTTTCCATCCTTACTGCAGGAGATCACTACTCTCATGTAAGTGTAAAACTCTGTATTAGTTCACACCAAGCTGACCTCTTTTTTTATTAGTAGTAGTATTTTCTTTAATACAGATAGATACAGAAGTATCTCAACAAGATATTTCCAATACTTTGTATCACAAACCTAGAGCCTTACTTAAAAGTCTAGTCTGTTTAAGTTAGATGTCAGCTAAGAGAACACATCAAACCCTTAAAGGATGTCTTACAGGTCAGTCAGCAGCAGTGAAGTGTACAGCCCCAGAGAAGTGTCAGCTACTGTGCCAAAGGCCACAGTGGGTATTAACATGGTCTTTTCATTTCATTAGACAAGAGGAGGATTTAATACCCTGCTCAGATCAGTGAAGTGATACTGATACCAAGGCTTTTGACCGGTCCCTCAACCTGAATCCCTTCCTCTTCCTTGCTACTTATCCAAAGGAGTTACCTTCTTCCAAGTGCTGTAGATGCAATCATCTGTTAGGCAAAAACACTGACTAAAAATTTGGTTAGCCTTAAAGAGCAGATTTTTGTTATACAGTCTGTGCTGCCCCTTTGCATGTCTATGAATATTAAAGGATCTTTTATGAGGATTCTTATTTTAAATTACGTTCATACATATAAATACATTGCTGTAAACAAACCCACCAGTTTCATTCACCGCACTGGCAAAGAAAATTCCTGCAGCTCTAAGCTCAGGTGCTTCAAAGGACACCACTCCATCACTAAAATGAACATGATGGTCTTACACTAGAGCACAGTTTCTAGAAGTGACACTTTCACAGAAGGTACAAATGAAATGATTTATCAGTCAATCCCAACATGAAAAATTAAGTTTTTCTTGCAGTAGGAAAAATCCCACCATACTGTTACAGTAGCTGAATGTCTTACCATCACGTTATAGCCTTCCTCCACATCAACAGGCTCACTTGTTACATTTTTGGATGACCCCATTGAGTTTTCATACCTGTGCCAAAATAAATGCAATTAATCATTTCATGTAAACCACTTCCAAAATTAATTTTAGCTTCTTAGGAGCACTTATGTTTTTGACATCTGATCAACACACTAAGGTTTTCAGAAGACAGTTTTATTTGTGAAGTGCTTCCATTGCTCCTTATTAAAAGTAGCCACAGGTCCAAAAAGAAAACAATGAGAATGACCCTACAGGAAAATGTAAAAGTCTAGATAATAAGATGGTGAACAGTACAAAGAATATTAAAACTTGTAAACAATTCATTGCATGGACTGCTCTAGAATAGCCAAAGGCAATCAGAGTAGCTCTTCCTGAGGTAGAGAGCTGGGCAAGTTGTTTACTAGTTCAGAAAGAAAAATGAAGCAGAGATACACTGAGGAATTAATATCAGAGAATCACTGGTGAAGCAAACTAAAATGGAAAACTTCTATTCTCATTTTATAAAAAGATGTGGTGATTCCTGCACATGTCAGCTCTGAGAAAGTGAATACTTTTATCCAGTTTTGAACTATCAAATCATTGGCACAAGTGCAGAAGTGCATGAGACTAAACAGTTACAGTTTTATCAAGTATTCCAAGAACAGTGATCACAATTCTGAAATAAAATTAAACCCTTGCCTTCAAGGTTGAAGTAAATTCTAGCCAGCTACCAGTTAAGAGTGCAGAGTCTCCTGCAACAGTTCTTCTCCTTCAGACACTAACCAGAAGTTAGACACTTCTAAATTATCAGAAATCAGAACAAGATTAACCTTTAATCAGATCCAAAGCTGAACTTTGCTCTTTACCATTAATGATACTTCTTTAGATGAGCTGTTCACCTCTTCTCATATTGCACCTTGCACTCCTCATAAATTACTTATTTTTCTGAAAGTCAGTAGTCAAAACCCATTCCACAAACAGGTGGTTTTTAAGATTTGCACTTGTTTGTATGCTTGAAGACAACGTACTGAGCTTGTGGAAAATGTAACATTCTGCAGCTGGGGGAATGAAAATGGGTTTTTGAGAACAAAGTCAATTGTATTTCAGCATCACTTCAGACATCAGGGCAGGCCCAGCATGAGGACTATTAATCTTCAGTCTAACACTGAAGCACGTAAGGAAACTGCACTTTTCCTCACCAAATTGACTCGGTTATGAACCTGGTATAATAAAAGCTGATTGACATATACAACCGAGAGCCCAAGTGTTTTCCCAGTACTGCAGGGCATTCGGAAGCAATTAAGAAACAAGAATCTGTATTTAAAACGGGCAGGGAAGGCAAACCTCACCCCTGAGCGTGCAAGACCTAGTGCTTTTATAACCCGGATTTTCCCTCCGGCAGCTGCGTGAGACCATCAGTTAGAACTAACAACACTGTCAGTAGCTTTTACAACGCAGGTATTGATGCTGCCTGGCGGCAGTTGTTAAGTTTCCCTAGGACACGGGCACACACACAACTCCCCCCCCCCAAGAGGGGGGCCCTGCGCCCCTCAGAGGGGCCGCGAGGCTCAGGGCCGGCACGGGAACCCCCCTCGGCACCGCGTTTCCTCACACACTTTGCTCACGACGAAGGGCTCGGGCAGAAGTGACGGGACAGCCTGCGGAAGGCCGGGCCGCTCCGGCCGCCGGGCTGCAGCGGGGCTGAGGCGGAGCTCAGCAGCCCCCGCTGGCACAGGGCGCCCGCCCGAGCTCTCCCCTCAGGCCTCATCGTCACCCCCCGGCTCCGCTCGCCACCGCGGGCTTCCCGGTTGCCTGTAAGTGATCTCTTCCCATCTGGGTTTTTACCTCCACAGCAGGTAGCAAGGAGTTCCAGGCTTTGCAGGAGTGAATTGTCATGCTCTGTCAGATCTAGGATTCACTTCCTTTTAATAATTTTCAAACTTGAATTCAGAATTCTTAAGAAAAAGAATAAAAAAATTAAAAAAAACAAATAAAACAACCAGTTGTGATTCTCACAAGCAAGACACTGGTGGTGGAGATTTCTCTAAAATGTTTCCAGTTCTCC
Source organism: Chaetura pelagica (assembly GCF_000747805.2). NCBI lineage: Eukaryota > Metazoa > Chordata > Aves > Apodiformes > Apodidae > Chaetura > Chaetura pelagica. The sequence goes on along the minus strand of NW_009952711.1, from coordinate 700,795 downwards.
CCAGAGCTGTAGACTTCCTATTGCCCACTTCTTTGTCCATAGCCAGTAAGTTCTCAGTATCTAAAGCTGGGTCCTTTTGCACACACTGACAGAAGGGAAGATTCCTCCCCGGTGGCTGGAATCCCGTTTAGGTTGGAAAAGACCTTGAAGGTCCAGCCGTTCACCCAGCCCTGTCACGCTGCACACCTTCTGAGCGTGCCTCGGGATGGGGACCGCCCCGCTGCATCGGTGATGTACAAGGCACGGTGTGCGGGCAGGAGAGGACCCGCCAGCCGCGGGGGTTTAACGCTGGGGGGGGTCCGGGCGCTGCCCGGCCTGGGCACCACGCGTGGAGAAACGACGGGGCCCTCAAGGGGAGCCCAGCCCTTCCCGTGGGAACTGAGGCCTGGGAAACACCACTTGCGAGGAAATAACGGACAAGCAAGAGCCTGCTTAGCCAAAGGAGAAGGGAAAAGGGGTTGTGGCTGTGTTGAAGCATGTGAAATCATGGTTGTGAAGGGAAAGAGAATAATCCATTTCCCCCAGTGCTACAGGAATGATTAGAAGTAAAGAGGCCTAAACTGTAACCAGAACAATTTCGATTGCCATCCTTACAACAAGAAAAAGAGTAACAAGGATTGGAAGAGATGGCTTGGGAGATCACACATGCTCCAGCTGAAGCCTGACCCACTGCAAACGTTGCTCAGAAATTACACATGTATTTCACTGGTTCAGAGCTGAGCCAGGTGGCCCCTGAAGGTCCCACCCAAATCTCTTCTACTGTCGTTGTTCAATAACGAGCTTGTCTATTAGTAATAATGAGCTTGTCTATTAGTTATCAGGCACTTGCCTGAGGTTCCACAACTGTCTCTTTGGGTTGTGGCTGAGCTGGGCACCCTGCATCAAATCCTGCTATTCTGGTTCTGAGCCAAATCAGGTATCACATCAGAAGAGTGTCATTTTATATAACCTGTTTCCTCAGATATTAATAACAACTAAATGCAAGGAAGCAGGAAAATGGGTCTGTAATGTCTGCACAGTCTAAAATACTTCAGGATACTTTGTATAGGGTGTTATTAGAATTAATGAGAACATTCAGATAGTTTTACTACTAAAGCAAATTACTGCCATTTTTTAATCCAAACACGGGTTATTTGAACTTGATTATAAGTAAATTATTGCTCAGTTTTTTTCCTCACTTAAATCCACATCCTAAAATCCAACAACTTCTATAAAGGAAGAGGAAGGGTAATCTTTGCATGCAGGTCTTAGATGCACTTAACTGATGCAGCTGAAAATGTTTACATGTGATAAAACCAGATATGAGAATATGTCAAGGTGCAAGCCTATCTAAATAAAACTACTGTAAATCCATTTATTCTGAAAGTGACATGCAGTAAAGACAATTGAGACCTATTCAAGTTGGGCAGTGATTTGTAGAACTAAAATGTAGAAATGTCACAAAATTATAGTAAATACCAGACAGATCACTTAACTTCCTAGAAATAACTATTGAGAAGCTGTGGTTTGTGTTGCTGGACAACTGCTTTCGTGCTGCCAGTTTAACATGTCATGTTTTGCACATGACTTCAATTAATCCCTTTGTGACTGCAAGAACAGCTCCAAACAGATTTCTGAAAGGCTGTATGCAATTTGGCTTCAGGGAGGGGGAAATATTTTTGAGAAGTCAGGAAGTTCAGCACATAACAAACTTTTTATATAGCATGGCTTGTACTCTGCTTTAAAAAGAGCTTCACTGCTACTCTCTGACTTACAAGCTGCAATAGTGATGCCTTTGCTGTGCACTTTGTTAACTATGTTGAGGGAACATGAGAGCCTCTCTCTTTTTTTTCCCCCCAGAATGGTCTTCGATGTTATTATACGACTGATTAACTGCACCCTGGGAAGTGTCTGAATTTTATTTTGCCACAGGCTAACTACCAAGAGAAGAATATTAATTCCTTTTTGCTGAGCTTCAGATTTCTTCCTCATCTATCAGATATAATGACTTCTTGGTTTTGCTTGCTTTACTGATCCAGTTATTTGTATTTCCTCCACCTATTTTCAGTCATCTTGGCATATGAACAGATTATTAATAAATTGGCTCTTTTCATGTCTACATTGAATTTGTTATCTGGAGACTATTGCAGTTGTTCAGGCACTGAAATGTTTAATCTGATACAGTTGTCAACCCTTGAGATACACAGGAAAGAGGGGTTTTTTGGGTGTTAGCAATGCATTAGACAAGACAAAGCATCTTCAGTACTATTTCAGAAAACAATCAAATCTTATTTCTGTTTTGACTGCTTATTGGATTTGCTTTGTCTACACGTGCCACAAGTAGTATGATTTAATTCACTTTTTGTATATGTGATTTATATAAATACTGATGGGAAATTTGACATTTAAACCAATAAAGGACATTAGGCTTTACACACTATTAGATTTCTCTTAATAGAAAGACGTTTCTTATATAGGCAGGAAATTGCAATAACACATTTACTAATTTATTGCAATATTTTACTCTCAGATCTTAAAAATGAACTGTCGTAGCTCTTCACAGTTAATAGAATTTGAGGTCAGCTGGGGAGCAGTACATTGCTATTGCCACAGGAGAGACAGAGCAGCACAGCAGACAACCTCCATTCACTGAGGCTCTGTTTAAGCCCAGCAACAATTGCATTTCTGGAAATCCAGGTAGGTTAATCTCACTTCTCTCCATTTAAAAGAGGAGCTCCAGATATACACTAATATTGAAAGGAGGAATAACCAATCTAACGGTGGCCTTACATAAATCTCAATTAATCCAGGCTGAATGATTAATTTGACCTCAGTGGGCTTGGGATCAGAGCAATCCCAATTTCTTATGACAGCTCTTAGGAACGGTATCTTTAGTTTGTCTGAGTACTAAATGAGGTCACATTTCTTTCACAGCTTGCTTTTCTATTATCGGTGTTGAACAGTTATGAAACTGGGCATCGACCCGCCTTGTTAACTCATTCATAAACCATTTGCTCCCCTGTTACTTTGTGCTGGAAGCGGCGTCGGGCGGGTCCTCAAAGCAAGAGAAACGTTCCTTCTTTTTTTTTTTTTTTGCTGTAGAACTTTTATGCTGCCGTTTTCCTGATCACCATCCCCCATTTCAAGGTGCCTGAAGCTCTAGTAACTACTCCCTTCAGCCTGAGGCTTAAAAACTGGGGATCTTTTCCATGCACCTCGATAGTTTTTGCTGCCTCCCACTGACACGGGAGAAAGAGCAAGAGGATGAACTAACTAAGTATCCTACCCGGGAGCAGCAGGGCTCGGGGACTGTTTCTCGCAGGGGGACGGGCAGGCCATGGGGCAGGGCACGGGGCAGGGCAGGGGGCAGCCCGACCCCCTGTCCGCCGCCGGGCCCGTCC